>NC_065598.1:103217287-103517287 GCF_024542745.1 Macaca thibetana thibetana | reverse complement strand
GCCAGGATGGTCTCGATCTCCTGACCTTGTGATCCGCCCGTCTCGGCCTCCCAAAGTGCTAGGATTACAGGCTTGAGCCACCGCGCCCGGCCGTAATTAGATCTTAAAAAGACTGAAGAAATAATCGATTTCTACTCCATCACTTAAGAGATAGAAATATGGGACCTAGAGAGGGGAGAGAGAGGCTTATCCGACATCACATTGCTACTAAATGACAGGGCAAGGCTTGAGCCAGATCTTCTGAGTCCTATCCAGTGTTCTTTCCAATCTACTGCTTGTTTTGTGAAGCATGGCACTTGTTTATAAATCCCTCTGAAGAAATAAAACTCTCTAGCTCTCATCCTTGTGTATTTACCCTAGAAATATGAACATTTATGTCCACACAAAAACCTTACATGAATGGTCATAAAAGCTTTGTTTCTATTAGCAAAAAACTGGCAACAACTGAAATGCTCTTCACTGTGGGCACATATAAACAAATTGTAGAATATTCACACAGTAGACTACTACTTAGCAATAACAAATCAAAAACTATTGATGTACACAACAAATCGAATGGCTCTTAGGGGCATTATGATGAGTGACATAGCAAATCACAGTATTTTACCTACTATGTGATTCCATTTATGTAACATTCTAGAAATGAGAAAATTATAGTAATGATGAACATATCAGTGGTTGCTGGGGGACAGATGTGCCTATAAAGAAGTAGCACAAATGAGTTTTTGGGGGATGATAAAACAATACTGTCCTAATTACAGAGGTGATTACAAGAATCTATAAATGTGATACGATTAATAGAACTGTCCGCCCGGTCCCCCCAAAAAAATTTTGAGTGCATGCAAAACCTGGTGAAAATCAAATGAGGCCTATAGTTTGCTCAATAGAATTATTGTACCAATGACAGTTTCCTAGTTCTGATAGTTATGTAGTTATATAAGATGTTAGCATTGGGGAAGGTTAGTTAAATAGTATGAGGGAACTCTCTGTATTATTTTAGCAACTTTTACATAAGATTAAACTTATTTTTAAAAAGAAAAAAGAAAGAAAACTCTCTTAAAGTCCCATAATGTTTTAGGCAGGCCTGGTCAACCAGCATTTCTGTAGTTCTCTGAAGTTCTAATACATCTTCAGGCCTTTGCTCAGATGGCGTCCTCTCTCTCTCTCTCACACACACACACACACAGACACACACTCACCCCACTCTGTAACCTAGTTTATTTTTATCCGTAATACTTATAATCCCTAATAAAATATGTTTGTTTATTGTGCATGTCCTCCTATGAGAATGTAAGCTCCTTAAGTTTAAGCACTTTGTTTTGTTCATTACTGTATCCCTAATACCTAGAATAGTGCTTGTCACACAGTAGATGCTCAGTAAATATTTGTTGAATGAATGAATGTGTGTAGGCCTTGAAATAAAAGTATTATGAAAAATTGTATATGATGTTACATTTCTTTATTACATGAGACAAATTTCTCTTTCATTTTCTTTTTGCACACTCAAAATAGTTTTCCTTTATTGTGTCATTTAAATATTGTTTTCTGAATTAGTAAAGATTTGGAGAGATGTTGGAATAACAACATCTCTAGGAGACCTAGGAGATCCTAGGAGACCACATATTCTGAAGTATGTCCTTTCCCTGTTTTAAAGAAAAAGTTGCCTTTCCTAGGTGCTTTACTCACCTGGGCTTTACTCACCCTTATGATGCATAAAAGATTGTGCTTACAACATCTGGCCACCAGAGGGCACTGTTTATCCAAATATCCTTTCTCAGTACCTATTCGTGTACCAAGCCATGAGCTGGGTATAAAAAAAAAAAAAGGATAGGACACCATACTCGGCCTGAGAGCTTAGCCTGATGGGGAGACAAATCGGTATATAGAAGTGCTATGATGAAAGTATGCGCAGGTTACTCTGAGGACACAGAGGAGGAACATCTGAACCAGATGAGGGAGGCAGGGAGAGAGGCTTAGAGCATGGGTGATGGCTTCTTGAAGGAGGTGAAGGCTGAGCTGAGCAGTACTCCTACAGACGGAAAATCGAAGGAGTGTATGTTCTGTGAAGACAGGTGCCATGTCCACCATTATGTTCCCAGTGCCTGGCCCAATGCAGAAATGCGCTTAAATATTTGTGGAATGAATGAACAGCATATAAAGTACAGATGGCAAAAGGGCATCACTAGATGTGCTAGTACTTTATATCTTCAACTTTCAGAATAACTCTTCAAAGTACATACTATCATCCTATTTTTTAGATGAATAAAATGAGGTTCAGTGTATGCAGCTTATAAAACAGAGCCAGACAGACTCAAGTCTATCACTTGTCTTTCCACTTACATATTACTATTGTAATATAGTACATATTATTATCTCCCAGTGATACGTATTACTCCCTGTGAACATATTACTATTAATAAGTTAACTCACATTCTTCTTAAAAGGATTTGGAGAAGTGCTTCACAATATTGACATTCCTCCAAAAACAAGATAAAATATATCTACTTAATCGTTCCTTTTTAAAAGTTTTAAATTGATTTGTTTATTTTCATGTTAAAAATAGAATCAACTAAAAAGTTAAAATAATGGTGTATTCTCAAATCAGCTACCCAATTTCTTTAAGTAATAATGAGACATATATATACCTTTTCAAGACAGGTTAAAGAATCAAATAGCAGATTGTTAACCTGAGATATTAACAAAACAAAAACATTCTAGTAATATTTCAGCTAATATGCAAAATTCAGTTTCGTATTCTAGCAGTAAAAAGAAGCACTGACAAAGATCATGTTTTTTACATGAAGTGAGAAGATCTGTGTAATACTACATTACAAGATCAAAAGGACATTAACTGTTTTACTGTTTTATAATGTTTATGGGAGATATTTCAATAATAGCACTGCTTTTCAGAAAGCCATAAGAACATGAAAGATTATAGACAGACATCACTGTTACCGTGGAGGATACGCCCAATTCTTGAAGCAGTCATGTGGATACCTTACAGGTCATTTCATATTACCATCAAACAAATTTTACTGTTATTATGTGCTATGCATTTTAGTAAGCACTTAGCAATGTACGAGACAGATAAGGCCTCTGCCATCATCTCGTGAATCTTATGATGAGAAGGGAAGCAGATACTGAGCAGTTACCTGTTTGAGGAGTGCTACAAAAGAGGTTTATCATGTAATAAGGATAATCTTTGGGTGCTTATAAGACGGGGATTTAACCAACAGTTGTCAAGTGGGGAGCTTAGATGGTCAAGGACGTCTTCCTAAGGATGTGATATTTTTAAGGAATGATTAAGAGTTAGCTAGAGGAAGGGGAGATTCACAGCAGAGAAGACTAAGACAGAAAAAAGGGCTGGGAGACCATGCTAGAGAGGTAGGTAGGGTCCAGACCATAATGGGTTTTAAAGGCAATGGGGGAACCATTAAAGGGTTTGTGGTAGGGAGTGACATGACAGGTTTTGCATTTTACAAATTCATTCCCACAGCAATGTGGAAAATGGATAGGAGGGGAACAGGATGGGCCAGAGAGACCAGTTAGAAACTGCAGTTTCCAAAATGATTGTGGCATGGCTATGGCTGCTACCTTCAGGAAGCTTCTAGTCCAACCAAGGAAACAGCCTGTAACCAAGAAATTCCTTCATGGAAGAGCAGGCAGTCTAACAGAGGTTTGCACAGGCTGCTCTGCCCAAGTTCATGTGACTAGTGGGTGACAGAGCCAGCACCAGAACCCAGGTTTCCTGATTTCTAGTCCCGGGATTTTTCCAAGGCCGTCCTTTTCACTGCCTTCACAACCAAGAAATTATGGAAGGGGAGGAGAACAAGTCAAGCCAGTGAAAGTTTCTGCCTTCTTAAGTCTCAGATCAGATTGTGGGGAGCATTTAGCCACTCTCTGTACTCAAGTCTGACATAAGCACTCCTCCCAAGACATTTGTTTCTGAGGGATGGATTCACCATCCTGATACTCCCTGTATATATACAGAGCAAGGAATCTCTACTGGGAGGGCCAGGGAAATTTGAACTCTCATAGCTAAGGTTGAAAAGGGCATTGTTCTGAGAAAGAGGTCATTCTTTCTGAGACAGGGAACTCTGGATGACAAAAGGGAAAAAATCTGATTCTAGGCAGACAGAAAACAGTCTGATTCCAGCCCACTAGAAGAAGCAAGGGCCCAAGCGGAAGAGTGAAAATAGCTGAAGAAAAGCCTATGTTGCTTCTAAGCTGAGGGAGTAGGGAAATAAGATAGAGAAGTACCAGGAAAGAGCCTGAAGGACAAGGACCAGAGGAATTCTGTTTGCAAGCATCAGAGGGAAGGGAAGCCTCAGAATAATACCCAACGCTGAACTCTGTGACTGGGCAACAAAGAGGTCTTGAGAACATATTTCCAGGGGTCTCAACTACCTCGTGAGTCAAGAAATAAACAAACGGGTTTCTATGGGGAAAACCCCAAGGGAGTTGGAGGTCCTGAATAGGATGGGCCAGGCGCAGTGGTTCACGCCTGTAATCCCAGCACTTTGGGAGGCCAAGGTGGGCAGATCACTTGAGGTCAGTTTTAGGCTCAGCCTGACCAACATGGTGAAACCCTGTCTCTATTAAAAATACAAAAATTAGCCAGGCATGGTGGTGCATGCCTGTAATCTCAGCTACTCGGGAGTCTGAGGCAGGAGAATCACTTGAACCTGAGAGGCAGAGGTGGCGGTTGCAATGAGCTGAGATTGCACCACTGCATTCCAGCTTGGGTGACAAAGTGAAACTCTTCCTTAAAAAAAAAAAAAAAGAATGTATGAAACAAACAGGAAGGAATCTCAACCTGCTGGGAAATTCCAAAAATCTGACCATCTTAATACATTGTTACTGCTAGTAAAAGAAATAATTAATTATGGTTGTATAGTTATTGTAGCTGTATAGTTATTGTAGCTGTATAGTTATTGTAGCTGTATAGTTATTCTGGCTTGGCCTAGAAAGTGCTTTCAGATATATTTGATCTCTATATTTGATCTTCACAACAACCTGATTAGATACGGTAGACACTACTGTCTGCATTTTATGGATGAGGAAACTGAGATCTAGAGAGGTAAATTATCAAAGTCATATAAGCTAGCAAATGACAGTTACAACCCAAACTGGGCATCCTAACTCCAAGGCCAATGCTTCTACCATGTTCCATTTCAATCTGTCCTGTTTTTTGTTTGTTTTGTTTTGTTTTGTTTTGTTTTGTTATTGTTGTTCTCTTTGTAGCTAAAATTTATTTTTATTTTTATTTTTGAGGAAAACCACCTTTCCCTTTTTTTGAGGATTTTCCTGTGCTAAGTTTCCATTTCCACTCAGGCAACAGAGTAGAGTGGAAAAAAATCTGGATTTTAAGCCAAGCTGGCCTGAATCTGAATTCCTGCTTTGACACTTGAAAGCCAAGTGACTTCAGACAAGTCACTTAACATCTCTGAGCTATCTTTCTGACTGGTAAAATAGAAACAATGTTACCTACCTCACAAGTAGTTGTGAGAATCAAATGAGATAACAGAGACAAAGGTCTTAGTACACTACCTGGAACATAGTAGGAATTCAATAAATATTGATTTCCATCCCTACTCCTCTCCAACTCCAAGTTGCTACCCTGGTCTGGTACTTCTTTCCTAAAAAGTACTTCTTTCCCAAAAAGCTGAAATTCAGGTTTTGATTTATGTCTCTACTTACTCATCTTACTATAGGATAGCTGGCACTTCAACACTTGAGAGTTTATCATTTACAATTGATACTTCCAGGATATTTTCTTGGTTATTTGTGGTAGATTTGGAACTTATAACTTGGGTATATGTATGTACATAATAATGTTTCTAAATAATTTAAAGGCTTAAGTTTTTACTCAGAAATGACTTCCATTCTGTAAAATCTGAATAGATCATTCTTCTTAATCTCATCTAGAACCTAAAAGGCTAAGTTGTCCTTATTTGGATAGTAAGCTAACTTATTCAGCTACTTTGGTCTGAATATACTGTAGCAATTCAGATCTATGATCTCTTACTGAGTTCAGATCTCACATCCTCAGTACCAGATTCCAAATATATTTTCTTTTTTTTTTTTTTTGAGACGGAGTCTCGCTCTGTCGCCCAGGCTGGAGTGCAGTGGCCGGATCTCAGCTCACTGCAAGCTCCGCCTCCCGGGTTCACGCCATTCTCCTGCCTCAGCCTCCCGAGTAGCTGGGACTACAGGCGCCCGCCACCGCGCCCAGCTAGTTTTTTGTATTTTTTAGTAGAGACGGGGTTTCACCGTGTTAGCCAGGATGGTCTCGATCTCCTGACCTCGTGATCCACCCGTCTCGGCCTCCCAAAGTGCTGGGATTACAGGCTTGAGCCACCGCGCCCGGCCCCCCAAATACATTTTCTAATAAAGAATGCATCTCCTTAGCAGCCACTTTCCCACAGACTGTCTTTAAACAATAATATGGCTTAGCTCTTACACCTGGATCTTTCCCTGTCATCACATTCTCCTCACTGAGGAGCTTCAAACGATGTAACGAAAAGGAAGATAAATTGGGCATGGGAGAAAACTAGGCTAGTCCTGAGAATGGGGATATAGGACTTTGATAAAAATGGATTTGGTATAAAAATAAGCTATGCCGTAGATTGTGTGAAAAGAGGGCAAGGAAAACTTAAAAATGATTGCTTTATGCATTTTGGCTTTTTAAAAAACTGGTTGCAGTGAAAATATGTTACTATTGCAATTTTAAACATTTTTATTGTGAAATTGAGCATACTTAAAACTAGAGAATATGATGAAGCCCCATGTGTCCATCCCCCAGCTTCAAAAGCCATCAACATTTTTCTATACTTGCTTGATCTATTCCCTCCTTTTTCTGCTGAGGCATTTTTTAAAATTATACTTTAAGTTCTGGGATACATGTGCAAAACATGCAGTTTTGTTACATAGGTATACACGTGCCATGGTGGTTTGCTGCACCCATCAACCCATCACCTACATTAGGTATTTCTCCTAATGCTAACCCTCCCCTAGCCCCCCACTCCCCAACAGGTCCCAGTGTGTGATGTTCCCCTCCCTGTTTCCATGTGTTCTCATTGTTCAGCTCCCACTTATGAGTGAGAACATGCAGTGTTTGGTTTTCTGTTCTTGTGATAGCTTGCTGAGAATGATGGTTTTCCGCTTCATCCATGTCCCTGCAAAGGACATGAACTCATCCTTTTTTATGGCTGCATAGTATTCCATGGTGTATATGTGCCACATTTTCTTTATCCAGTCTATCACTGATGGACATTCGGGTTGGTTCTAAGTCTTTATTATTGTGAATAGCGCCACAGTAAACATATGTGTGCATGTGTCTTTATAGTAGAATGATCTAGAATGCTTTGGGATTGCCAGGTAATGGGATTGCTGGGACAAATGATATTTCTAGTTCTAGATCCTTGAGGAATTGCCACACTTTCTTCCACAATGGTTGAACTAATTTGCACTCCCACCAAGTGTGTAAAAGTGTTCCTATTTCTCCACATCCTCTCCAGCATCTGTTGTTTCCTGAGTTTTTAATGATTGTCATTCTAACTGGCGTGAGATGGTATCTTATTGTGGTTTTGATTTGCATTTCTCTAATGACCAGTGATGATGAGCATTTTTTCTTATGTTTGTTGGCTGTATAAATGTCTTCTTTTGAGAAGTGTCTGTTCATATCCTTTGCCCACTTTTTGATGGGGTTGTTTTTTTCTTGTAAATTTGTTTAAGTTCTTTGTAGGTTCTGGATATTAGCCCTTTGTCAGGTGGATAGTTTGCAAAAATTTTCTCCCATTCTGTAGGTTGCCTGTTCACTCTGATGGAATTTTTTTTTCCTCTCTGCAGAAGCTCTTTAGTTTAATTAGATCCCATTTGTCAATTTTGGCTTTTGTTGCCATTGCTTTTGGTGTTTTAGACATGAAGTCTTTGCCCATGCCTATGTCCTGAATGGTATCACCCAGGTTTTATTCTAGGATTTTTATGGTTTTAGGTCTTACGTTTAAGTCTTTAATCCATCTTGAGTTGATTTTTGTATAAGGTGTAAGGAAGGGGTCCAGTTTCAGTTTTCTGCATATGGCTAGCCAGTTTTCCCAACACCATTTATTAAATAGGGAATCCTTTCCCCATTTCTTGTTTTTGTCAGGTTTGTCACAGATCAGATGGTTGTAGATGTGTGATTTTATTTCTGAGGCTTCTGTTCTGTTCCATTGGTCTATATATCTGTTTTGGTACCAGTACCATGCTGCTTTGGTTACTGTCTGCTGAGGCATTTTAAACCAAATCCAAAACATTATGTTATTTCACCCCTAATACTTCAGTTTGCATCTCAAAAACAAAAGAATATCTTATTGCATAATCACAATGAATAAAGTAATTCCTTAATATCATTCATCTAATGCTTGTTCTATACTTAAATTGTCCTGATTATATATAAAAAAGTGTACTTTTACAGTTGATTTGTTTGAATCAAGTACTTTATGAAGAGGAATTTAATACTGGTTTTTCAAATACCATGTATATTCCTAATGAATAACTAATGAGTGCTGTTTCCTAGTGAAGAAATAGAAGACCTCATTGGTACTATACACCCCATTCATGCTTAGAATTCTACTTTCAGGAATGTATGTCCTTTATGAAAAGGCAGATCCCTGTACAGTAGTTTCTATTCATTCATATGGCATTGTGAATTTCAGTATCTCAGAAAACAAGTTTTGCAGGAGATATCAGAGAGAAGAAAAGGTCATCACTGGGCAGAATAAAGAGAGTGAGAAATCTAGAGGATGCAGGGATGACAGAAATTGTGGAGGGAACTACTTAAGTCGAACATGGGGACATTTAACTGTTTAATCAAAGCTGTTTCTGATTTCTGTGACCTCTCTCTGTATTGAAGCAACCCAAATCTCAAAAGTTCAACAGTCTTATTTGTAACAGTGGTACTATGCCCACTGGATGACATCCATCAGTTTTGTCAGCCCAAACCCTAACCTAGTGGGAGCTCCTGCTCTCGACTGCTGCCCAGCATCCAACAATCTTTCTCTGAGAGATGACCAAAAAGGCTAAGTGTAGGTGACTGAATTTAGTAGCACTCTAACAGCATGGTAAAGGAAAATCTGCCCCCTTATACATTTCTGGTGCGAGTATAAATTGCCTTAGCAAATAGAGACTGTTGACAGTATGTGTCAATACATTGAAACATGTGGCTTTACTTTAAACTGCCAATTCCACTTCTAGAAAACAAATATCCTTGAAAATAGAAAGGGAAAAGATAAAAAAGAGATACAATTTTGAAATCGCCCTTGCAAAACTTATAACAGTGAGAAAACGATGTCAGTGATGGAAATTGGATCTAGCCTTTGACCTTCAAGCTGCCCTTAATTATTCCTGGGCTTAGGCCAAGCTAACTTTAGGAGACATGTAGTTTATAGTTTAAATGATAAGAGCCCTTCCCCAAAACTCGACCATCTTTGTAAAGCTAATGAGAGACCACCAGGCTCAGAGGATAGAAGAACCTGAATTCTGCTAAGGTGTAGACATAAATGATTACCTGCCATTATTCCGGAGTTCACAAAATATGCAAATTCCCCAGTTACTCCTGCAGATAACATCACTATTGTAGAACCTAAGATTGGCCTTTTGAGATACCTTTTCAGGTTTTTTGTAGATCTGACCATGAACGGCTTCACCTGTACCTGCCAACCACTCGTGTGCTCCGACCCAGAAGTGACTCAGCATGCAAGAGGACCACTTCCCAATGGCAATGACCAGCCACTCCCACCCCTTCCCCCAAACTACCTTTGGAAACCCTAAGCTGGGCACAGTGACTCATTCTAGTAATCTCAGCACTTTGGGAGGCTGAAGTGGGCAGATCCCTTGAGTCCAGGAATTCGAGACCAGCCTTGGCAACATGGTGAAATCATGTCTCTACAAAATATTTAAAAATTAGCCAGGTATGGCAGCATGTGTCTGTAGTCCCAGCTACTCAGGAGTCTGAGGTGGTAGGCTGACCTGAGTCCAGGGGGGTCATGGTTGCAGTGACTTGAGATCATGTCACTGCACTCCAGCCTGGGCCACAGAGCCAGAACCTGCCTCAAAGAAAGAAAAGAAAAAAGAAAAAGAAAAACCCTAGCCCCCAAATTCTGAGAAGCGTGGCCCACCTCATGTCAATTAAATTCTCTCTATTGCCAATTCCTCTGCTTGATAAGTCAGCTCTATCTGGGCAGCAGACAAGAGGAACCCACTGGACGGTTATAGTTTTAGTGTGAAACTAACAAAACAAGTTTAAAACAAAAATAAGCAAGGCTATAGAAAAAAAAACTATCAGTACATCAATATAATAGCTACATGTAAACTTTGCATCCTACAGAATAATACATTCTTCCCTTGTATTCATGGAGCATTTAAAATTGATCATGAAGAAAAAGTTTATAGTTTCTCATCTCTGATCATTATCCTGTAAAATAAGAATAAAATAACAAAAAGATAAACTCCTAAATCCTTAACCACTTGAAAATTAAGAAACAAGCCGGGCGCGGTGGCTCAAGCCTGTAATCCCAGCACTTTGGGAGGCCGAGACGGGCGGATCACGAGGTCGGGAGATCGAGACCATCCTGGCTAACACGGTGAAACCCCGTCTCTACTAAAAAAATACAAAAAACTAGCCGGGCGAGGTGGTGGGCGCCTGTAGTCCCAGCTACTCAGGAGGCTGAGGCAAGAGAGTGGCGTGAACCCGGGAGGCGGAGCTTGCAGTGAGCTGAGATCCGGCCACTGCACTCCAGCCTGGGCGACAGAGCGAGACTCCGTCTCAAAAAAAAAAAAAAAAAAAAAAAAAAAGAAACATACTGATAGGGACAGGAGGCAGGGAAATTCTGGGCAGGAGGCAGGGAAATTCTGGGCAGAAGACAGTGGGTCTCCGGCAAGCGTCCCACCCTCAAGCCTGGAGCTGTCGCCCAAAGTGAGAACATCCATTCCTGTTTTCCCTCTTGAATGCTGCCTTTTCCAAAACCACCCATGGCCCACCCTGCCCACCATCCTGTGCCCATAAAAAACCCAGGCTCTGCCAGCAGAGAGAAGAGAAGAGGAGAAGCAACTGGACATCAGAGACTACAGTTGGATGTTGGAGAGAATCAGCTTGACTTCAAAAGGACAGCTTGACAGCACTGCTTCAGGGAGGAGTCCAGTTGGGGATGGCTGGACTCCAGGGGAAGACTATCTTCCTGCTCCGTCCCCTTTTCAGCTCCCCTTCCCGCTGAGAGCCACTTTCACTGGCAATAAAATCCCCCAAGTTTACCATCTCCAATTTGTTCATGTGACCTCATTCCTCCTGGACACTGGACAAGAACTCGGGTGCGGGTGCAAAAGGTAGTCACCCTGACCATCCATTGAGCTGTTAACACTTAAGCCATTCATGGATGGCAAAGCTAACAGAGCACTAATTGTAACACTTTCTGGGACTTCAGGGGTCACAGGCACCCCCCTAGATGCTGCTGCAGATCTGCACGAAGTTTTGCTCCTGCCAGCGCCCAAAAGCACTTGCCCTGGCTCCTGCACCTGCTCATCTGCACTCCCCGTCCTGTGATGGGTGGAAGGCAGTGGGACCAAGCAAGTGGAGTCCATCCCTGCCAGCACTGAAGCAGCCAACTAGTTCTAGCACCCCTGCACTCGAGTTCCTGCCTGCAAAGGGGTCAGGGAAATTTTCTGCTCCATTTTAGGCTCTTATCTGGGATACATCAGAAGGGTGAGTAAATGCAAAAATGCAGATCTGTCTCTTCTTGTCCTCAGACTTTCCTCTGAGCTATGCCACTTGCAGGGGGCAGGATGCAACCCTGCCATTTCTCTCTTTTGGGTAAAAGGCTCTGTTTCCCTTCACAGGGGTCTAGCCATCGTGTGGGACCAGAATAAAGTCCTGGGGCGGCTGAAGGCATCTGGCCAATGTCACTCCTCGGTGTTGCCAGAAGGCCCCTGAACTGGACCCCAGCCCTGATGTAATGGATGGTCCGCCCAGATGCTCAGATTTTTCTGTGGTACCTTTCCTTTCTTCTTTCATAGTTTAAAATGGCTCCTATTGCTTCTTTTATAATGTTAAGAGTTTTTCTGCAAACAGCAGAGATGTTATTAAGTAGAATGAACATTTGGCCCAGCAATCAGATACGCAATTCAGAACAATGTGATTTCCATTTGTTCTTAGAGGTGCCGTCCCCCCCCCCACCCCAACAGTTGCAGACACGTGTGGCACACAGTGGGTTTCCTCTACACCCCTTCCCCTCGTGGCTGGGGCATTTGGGCATGTCCAAAGCATGCATGTGCCACTTCCAACAGCCATGGAGAGCAGGAGAAAATCACAGCTGCCGCCAGGGCCCCAGGGCAGTCTTGGGGCCCACGGGCCCCACACGGGGAGCTGTCCAGCATTTCCCAGTCACCGTCCCCTCCCATCACACGCCCATAGAGCCTTTACTCCTCTGGCTGAGGAGTTCAGCTCAGTCCAAAGCGGGGGAAGAATACAGTGATTAAAGGTACCCATTCACATAGAGCAAGGGGTTCTTCCCCCTCTCTTCAGCTGTTTTATTTTTTCTTTTCCTTTCTTTTTCTATGTGAGAGGATTCTTTTCCTACCTCGGCACTCTGGTTATGATAGGGCAGCAATGAAGGAGTGGCCCCGCTGGCTGGTAACTGCAAGTTTGGCAGGGCCCATCATGGACTTAATCTAAATGAATCCATGCACCCCCTGAGACACCTTTTTGCCCTAAACTCAATTTTAAACCTTGGGTTGAAGCCCTAGAAAGGAAAACCAGATCTGAGGAATCCTAAGTGAGGCAACAGGAACAGTATAAATGGGTAGGACCAATTCCTACTGATTAAGCCTCTGCTTCATGGAAGGAGGCCATGCTCCATGGCATAGATAAAGCCCTTGGAACCCAAAGTTGCCAACAGTAAAGAGGATGAAGGCATAGGTGAGTGCACACAATTCCTATTCTCTAGGCCCTCCTTGTTTTATGAGTGCAGGCTGCAATGGCACCTGTGGGTGGCATCCATCTAAGGTTGCCAGGTCTTGGGGATAAAATGATGGAAGAGAAAAGAGGGAGGCTCACTTTCTCTCTCCCTTATACCTCAAATTTTCATTGAAAGAAGGAAATGAAATGAGGGACACCTATTTCCCTGTCTTTTGGAATGGGTAACCAGCTATCTTCACCACCCCATCTATACTCCTCTGGAGGGTATCCTGAATCACTGGAACTGCTTTGACCCTCATACTCTGGAGGTAAAATGCCTCATAGCACAAAGGTTTAGCTAAATTATGATCTGCAGGAAGAACTGTCTTGGCCTCAGGAAGGAACCATTCATTTCAATACCATCATGTAGTTGGACCTTTTCTGTGAACATGAGGACAGATGGTCTGAGGCCACATGTGCAGACTTTATTTTCCTTGCAGGTAATTCAGACCTTTGCTGATAGTGTAGGATTGGTCCAGCCCTCCAGTTTGCCATCTCAGGAGAGGCTGCAAGCAGCAATCCCAAGGAACTAAAGAAATGAACCCCAGAGACACCTCCAGCAGGAGAGCCAGCTCCCTCCAGCCTTGCTCCTCTGGGTCCACCCCATCCTCCCCATCCAGCTTCTCTCTCACACTTCCCTCCTCCTAGAAATCTTCACCCTGGACAAGCCCCAGTTTCACTCTTGCCTCTCCAACAGATGCCTGGTGAATTTGACGCCAGTAAGGTCCAGTTGCCCTTCTCTCTACAGGACTTAAGGCAGATTAAGGGGGATCATGGCAAGTTTTCAGATGACCCTGACAATTATATAGTGGCTTTCCAGAATGTAACCCAAGTATTTGAACTCTCCTGGAAAGACATTATGTTACTTTTGAATCAAACCCTAACACTGAGAAGCACACCATTCTGCAGCTGACAGAGGGATTTGGAGATGAGCTTAGTATCACATATAGTGTCAGGGAAGGAGTCAAACTTTATCCAATTGGAAGTGAAGCAGCACCATTGAATGACCCTAAATAGGATCCCAATATTGAGATGGGAGAGTGGAAGAGGAGACACTTTAGGTGTCCATGATGGAGGGCTTACATAGGACCAGAACTAAGCCTCTCAGTTATACAAAGCTACCCATGACAGACCAGGGATTTGATGAGAATCCTATTGCCTTCCTGGAGAAGTTAAGAGGGGCCTTGGTAAAGCACACCTCTCTATCTCCCAATTCAATCGAGGGACAACAAATCCTAAAGGATAAATTTATTACTCAGGCAGCCCCTGATATTAGGAGGAAACTGCAGAAACAGACCCTGGGAGCAGAGAGTACTTTAGTGAATCTCCTGAAAGTGGCCACCTTGATCTTTTATAATAGAGATAGGGAGGTCCAGGAGAGAGAGAGAAAACACAGGAAAGAAGCAGAGGGTTTAATGGCCACCATGCAAGTCCACAAACCTCAGAATTCCTGAGGTGCACTTGTTAACTGCTACAGATATAGTACACCAGGACATTTTAGAAAGGATTGCCAAGGCAGCATGAGGAAGTCACCTCGACCCTGTCCAATCTGCAGTGGGGACCACTGGAAGGCAGACTGTCCCCAGGGAGGCTGGTCACCAGGTCCAGAGCCGATCTCCCAAGTGGTCCAGCAGGACTGATGGGTCTCAGGGTTCCTCCCCCCAGCTCCAGTGGTCCAGACCACCATTACCATCCAGGAACCCCAGGTAGTTCTGGAAATTGAAGGGAAGAAAGTGGACCTCCTTTTGGACACTGGGGTTGGTCTCTCGGTTCTCCTCTCCAATTCGGGTCCCTTCTCTCTTAGCACAAATGTGAGGGGTGTCTCAGAAAGGCTCTTAACCCGGTATTTTTGCCAACCATTTAGTTGTAGTTGGGGAGACCTGTTGTTCACCCATGCCTTTCTAATTATGCCTGAAAGTCCAACTCCTCTGTTGAATAGGTATATTCTGGCGGGTATGGGGACCACCATTCTGATGGCCTCCAGACAAACTATTTGTCTCCCCCTAGTGAAGACTGATATTAACACAGAAGTATGGGCAATTCAAGGGAAAATTGACCAAGCCACAAATGCCATACCAGTCCAGGTTCACCTTAAGGATTGCACCTCATTTCCTAATCAGAAACAATATCCCCTGAAACCAGAAGTTAGGAAAGGACTAGAAGCCATCATTGATAACTTAACGTTGCAGGGCCTCCTCAAACCCTGCAACAGCCCTTGTAATACCCCGATATTGGCAATACAAAAAACCCAACGGGGAATGGAGACTAGTTCAGGACCGCCACCTCGTTAATGAAGCTGTGGTTCCATTACACCCAGTGGTTTCCAATCTGTATACCCTGCTACCTCAAATACCTGAGGGAACTAAACGGTTCACAGTCCTGGACCTAAAGGATGCCTTCTTCTGCACACTCTGACTTCCAGTATTTGTTTGCATTAGAGGATCCCTCTAACCAAACTACCCAGTTTACCTGGACAGTGTTAACTCAAGGATTCTGAGACAGCCCTCACTTGTTTGGGCAGGCACTGCCAAGAGACCTCTCTTGAGTACCCTTATCCTTGGGTTAAAGTTTTACAATATATAGACGACATTCTCCAATAGAAGAAGCCTTTCAGGAGGGTAGTAAGGCTTTTCTTAATTTTCTGGCTAATAGAGGATATAAAGTTTCGAAATCTAAAGCTCAGCTCTGTCAGACTTCAGTGAAGTACCTTGGTCTGATCTTGTCAGAGGGGACAAGAGCATTGGGCAAATAAAGGATTAAGTCCATCTCCTCCTTTCCCCTTCCCAAAACCCTCAAGCAACTGAGGGGATTCTTATGCATTACGGGATTCTGCAGACTATGGATACCTGGGTATGGTGAAATAGTTTGTCCCTCATATCACCTAATAAAGGATACTCAGGAAGCTAAAACTCACTGTCTAATTTGGGAACCAGAGACTAGAAAAGCCTCTGACCAACTAAAACAAATCTTGCTTGAGGCACCACCCCTTAGTCTCCCCATAGGGAAAATGTTTAATCTTTATGTGTCGGAAGCAAAGCAAATGGCCCTGGGAGTTCTAACACAAGCCCGGGTCCAGCCCAGCAACCTGAAGGCTACCTAAGTAAGGAGCTTGATTTGGTAGCCAAAGGATGGACAACCTGCCTCCAGGCAGATGCAGCAGTAGCCTTGCTGGTACCAGAGGCTACTAAGTTAACCATGGGGAACAACTTAACTGTTTGCACTCCACATAATGTGTCAGGACTGCTGTCTTCCAAGGGGAATCTCTGGCTAACAGACAACTGCATCCTCATGTATCAAGCTCTGCTATTAGAGGGATCTGAAGTCCAATTAAGAACCTGCCCCTCCCTAAATCCAGCCACCTTCCTCCCAGAGGAAGCTGAGAAGCTTGAACATGACTGTGAACAGCTAGTAGTATGCACCTATGTGACCAGAGAGGATCTCAAGAGAATCTCAAGAGGTTCTCTTAGAGAACCCAGACTGGATTCTCTTTACAGACAGAAGTTCTTTGTAGAACAAGGGATCCATAAAGCAGGGTATGCAATAGTTACTCTGAATGATATTGTTGAGAGCGTGTCTCTCTACTCAGGGACAAGTGCTTAATTAGCCAAAGTAATTGCCCTCACAAAGGCACTCAGTTAAGCAAACTAAAAACAGTTAACATTTCCACTGATTCTAAGTACGCTTTCCTAGTCCTCCATGCCCGTGCCACTATCTGGAAAGAGAGAAACTTCCTCACAGGTAATGGGTGTCCCATTAAATACCATCAGTAAATTAACAGACTATTATCCTCGGTTTTTCTCACATGTGAAGTGGTGGTAATACATTGTAAAGGCCACCAAAAAGGTATGGATGAAGTAGCTGAGCAAAATAGATTGGCATACCAAGCAGCTAAATCAGCAGCAACAGGGCCTCAGATTTCTGATCCACTTGAAGCCTCACTGATCTGAGAGGGCCCCATAAGAGAAATAAAATCTAAATATTCTCCTGTGGAAATAGAATGGGTAACCTCTCAGGGCTACATCTTTCGGTCCCCAGGATGGCTACAATTGGAGGACAGCAAGCTTCATCTACAGGCTGCTGACCAATACAAAAGTTCTTAAAATCCTTCACCAAGCCTTCCACCTAAGTAAGGATAAAACCTATCAGTTGGCCCAGAAATTGTTATCAGGTAAAAACCTGATACAGTTAAACAGATCGTTAATGCTTGCTAGACTTGCCTTAAAAATAATCCCCTTAATCGACAGCTTCTTCCCCTAGGAATCCAAAGGACAGGAGGCTATCCAGGGGAAGACTAGCAAATGGATTTCACCCATATGCCAAAGGCAAGAGGCATCCAGTATCTCCTAGTGTGGAGAGATAACTTCACTAAGTAGAAGCAATTCCATGTCAGAGAGAGAAAGCCTCTGAGGTGATAAAAGTACTAATTAATGAGATACTTTCTTGCTTTGGACTCCCTAAGTACCTCCAGAGTGATAATGGCCCCTGTTCAAGGCAGCTGTCACCCAGGGGGTCTCAAAGGCACTAGGCATACAGTACCATCTTCATTGTGCTTGGAGACCACAATCCTCAGGAAAGGTGGAAAAGATGAATGATATCAAAATGCACCTCAGGAAACTGTCTTAGGAGACTCATCGCCCCCATAGCCCTACTATATGTTAGAAACACCCCTCCAAAACTGGGTTTGAGTTCCTTTGAAATGATGTATGGATGGCCTTTTCTCACCAATGATTTCTTGCTGGACCAAAAAAACCTCTGATTTGATTAAACATATAACTTCTTTGGCCCATTTCCAGCAGGAACTGAAACAACTGTTGGAGGCCCAATCCCATGAACTAGGGCCACCCCTATTCAACCCAGGGGACCTTGTACTGGTAAAGGTACTTCCTTTCCTTTCTCCCTCTATAAGCCCAGATTGGGAGGGATTATACTTCTTTCTACTCCTATGGCACTGAAAGTCACTGGAATAGATCATTGTATTCACTATACATGAGTAAAGGCCTGGGAAGCTGACAGAGTTACCTGCATCAACCCAGAAGAGTACCCAAAGTACCAATGTGAAGAGATCGGGGAACTCAAGCTAAAAATCACAAAAGATAAGTGTTAATGATTAACCTTCCATGGATATCCTCTTTATAGTCTTCCCTATACTTGTTGTTTTTACCTTCATTCTGTGCTATACCACGGGGTATAATGTTGTTTTCAGAATGATTAGTATATTTCACTTCTTATTTCTGTAATCTTCGGCAATAGATTCTCTCCTTTTAACTCCTCTTTGTATAATACATATATTTGGTCCATGCATACTTAACCCTGTAAAACTTGTTTCTTTGCGCCTAAAGGCCATCAAACTCCAAACAGTCAGGCAACCAGAGCCTTAGACAATGGCTCCCTTTTGCTGGGGACCCTTAGGTAGACCTTGGGGAGGAATCTGACTGCTGTTCTTCCCATACTCACACCCCCTGTAAGCAGGAAGTAGCTAAGACCAGTCATTGTCCATATTATAACAGCAGTTAGATGTGCCTCTTCAGAGGAGGGAAATGACAGGGACAGGAGGCAGGGAAATTCTGGGCAGAAGAGGGTAGGTCTCTGGCGAGGGTCTCGCCCTCAAGCCTGGCACCATGGCCCAAAGTGAGAACATGCATTCCTATTTTCCCGCTTGAATGCTGCCTTTTCCAAAACCACCCATACCCCACCCTGCCCCCCATCCTGTGCCCATAAAAACCCCAGGTTTCGCCAGCAGAGAGAAGAGGAGAAGCAGCTGGACATTGGAGACTATGGTTGGAAGTTGGAGAGAAGCAGCTTGACTTCAGAGGGACAGCTTTACGGTGTTGTTTTGAAGAGGAGTCCAGCCGGGGACAGCTAGACTCTGGAGGAAGATGATCGTCCCACTCTGTCCCCTTTTCAGCTCCCCTTCCCTCTGAGAGCCACTTTCATTGGCAATAAAATCCTCCACATTTACCATCTCCAATTTGTTCATGTGACCTCATTCCTCATGGATGTCAAACAAGAACTCAAGTGCGAGTGCAAAAGGCCGTCACACTGACCCTCCACTGAGCTGTTAACACTTAAGCCATTCACAGACAGCAAAGCTAAAAGAGCACTGACTGTAACACTCTTTCTGGGGCTTCAGGGGACATGGGCACCCCCCTAGATGCTGCTGTGGGGAAGCACAGAGTTTTGCTCCTGCCAGCACCCAAAAGCGCTTGCCCCAGCTCCTTCACCTGCTCACCTGCGCTCCCCCTCCTGCAAGGGGTGGAACACAGTGGGGCCAAGCAAGTGGAGTCTGCCCCTGCTGGCACTAAAGTGGCTGATTCGTTCTAGCATCCATGCACTCCAGTTCCTGCCAGCAAAGGGGTCAGGGAAATTTTCTGCTTGAATACTCCTAAATAACCTTGTAATCAAAGAGGAAAATGAAACTTAAGTTGTTAATTTTATAGAAAATAATGAAACAGCACACACTAAATACCAAAATATATGGGATACAGTTAAAGCTCTACTCAGGAAAATATATAAAAATGGAAACTACAGGAATTCACTCAATTTAAGAAACCGGAAAAAGGCAATACAATGAAAGTAAATAGAAAGAGGAAATTCACTTTTAAAAAGCTCAAATTAATAAAATCAAAATGAAACTACCTTGCAAGGGATAATTAACATCAAAAGCTGCTTCTTTGAAATTATTTATTAAGGAAAAAGGGAAAAAAATAAAACAAAAATACAACACTAACAGTGGAAAAGGAGATACACTTATAGATATAGACAATAGTATGCTGATAACCATTTAACAATTGGCTCTCAAAAAAAAAAAAAGCCACAATTTGTAGTGCTTGCTGATTTCCATGGTGTGAAAACTTACACTTTAATGGATTTTAAGCTACCAATGTATATACACCAAAACAAAATATGGGAAAAATGCACACAATTGGAAAGTCAGCACCAGCACACCATTGGATAGATATTAATTATAAGGGAATATCATATGCAAAGTATAGCACATGATTTAAAAATCTATTAAATGGGCTGGGCGCGGTGGCTCAAGCCTGTAATCCCAGCACTTTGGGAGGCTGAGACGGGCGGATCACGAGGTCAGGAGATCGAGACCATCCTGGCTAACACGGTGAAACCCCGTCTCTACTAAAAAAATACAAAAAAAATTAGCCAGGCGAGGTGGCGGGCGCCTGTACTCCCAGCTACTTGGGAGGCTGAGGCAGGAGAATGGCGTGAACCCGGGAGGCGGGGCTTGCAGTGAGCTGAGATCGGGCCACTGCACTCCAGCCTGGGCAACAGAGCCAGACTCCGTCTCAAAAAAAAAAAAAAAAAATCTATTAAATGCTTTTACCCAAGAAGACGTAACAAAACCTCAAGAATCAAATAACTTTAGACCAGATTGGAAGGGTGATTAACAATCTGTAATTTTTTTTAAGGCTCCAGGCCCAGATGGTTTTAGAGCTGAGTTCCGTAAACTTTGAAAAAAACAAATCATTCTTACACAACCTAAACTATTTAAGACCACAGAGAAAGACAAAAACGTCTCAAATGCATTTACTAGATCTAGTATAATTCCACAATATCAGAAATCTAAAATGGTATCAGAAATAATAAGGCTATAAATGGATTTCAGTTCTGAATATATAGAGAAAAATGTTTAACAAAAGTAGCAGGGCAACAAAAGAGTAAAACATCATAACCAAACACTTTTATTCCAAATACAAAAGAATGATTCAAGATTAGAAAAAAATCAACATATAGGGTTATATTAATATATTCTAAAAGGCTTTTAAACAAAATCAGCAGCCAGTTCAAGTGAAAATTCTAAATAAAACAGCGTTCATATATAATAAATAGCAAACTTCATACTAAATGGTGAAATGCTAAGGCCCTTTCCAGTAACATTATGAAAAAGGCAAGGATGTATGATATCACCATAGTGTTTTAAATGTTTTAGCTGAGGCAAAAGAAAGACAGAACATGAAATAATTGGTATAAATATTGGTAAAGGAGATATAAGTGCCTCAGATAAACCCGAGACTCTAGTTTTTTTTTAAATATAAGATTGCCAGTATGGTGAGATTATTATACACAAGAAAATACATAAAATCAAAAGCTTTCCTCCATATGCTTTTAAAAATGGAAATAGAAAAGTAGCCCATTCACAGCACGGACAAGAGTACAAACTACTTAGGAATCAACAACAACAACAACAAAATGTACTGTACCTATTTGAAGAAAACAACTAAATATTAAAGAGGTGGTCCCAAAAATAAAACCTGAAAAAATGCGAAGATATACCATGATTCTGGAAGGGAAGACATATCATAGGAATGTCTCTCTTCCAAAAACTAACACACAACTGTAATATAGTGATAATCACAATCCAAACTGAGTATATTTTGTAACTATACAAAATTATTTTAAAGTTCATATGGAGACACAAATATGTAAACATATGGAGAAACAAATATCTAAGAATAGTAAGGAAATATCAGATATTATTTAAAAATTAGTATAATGAAAATAGTAAGGTATTGGCATAAGAATGGAAAATTAAATCAATGGAACAGAATAGAGCCTAGAATAGAAGCAAGTACATATGGAAATCCAATATATGGCAATGGTAGCATTTCTACTCAACAGGAAAAGGACTGCTTTTTTTTAAATAAATGGGCTTAGCATAATAGTTATCTATCTGAAAGGAAACACAACTACATGTCATAAAATACATTTCAAAATCTCATATTCTAAAACAAATTCCAGGTACATTAAAGACTTAAAATATAAAAAATAAAACCACCAAAAATATGAAAAGAAAGTTTAAGGAGGGGGAGACCTTTCACAAGCAAGAAAAACCAGAAGCCATACAGAAAATAAAGACAAAAGACAAACTGGTGGAAAATATCACAACACATGACAGGTAAAAGGTTAATAATATATATTATCTCTATCTAATCTATATCTATGTCCTTTTCCTCACCTAATCAACTTTTCCTGGCCAAATTCATTCATTTTCATGGTTTTAAGTGTGACCTGTATGCTAATCACGGAAGCACAGATTGATTCCCCTTTAAATTTGTGGTGTCCAATTTCAAGCAGGCTTTCAAAGTTTCTTATTAATTCTGTGTTTCTCTTAACAGCTCTCTCTATATCTCCACAGTAGCAATCTCTACCGTCCACAAAGCTTCAACCCTACCACCTCCCTTCTCACTCATAGTAAAATCATAACAAATGATTTTACTTCCTTTGTCACAGAGAAAAAAAAATTATTCCAGGGAATTCTTTTAAATTCTCACAAAACAATAAGGAAACAATCATCTTTCCTTTCTCCTATTACAAAGAAGTGATAGATCTCTCTAGAAAGTTCATCAGTCCTCTCCTAGAGGCTTTGCATTCCATCCTCTTCTACCTTCCTGGGGTCCTCATTTGATTAATCTTCTTCCCTTTCCTTCAGCCAACCTCTCTTCTGGTTCCACTCCTTCCTATTGACATTTCAAGATATTTAAGTCTTTCAAATCATTATTTAAAAGATCATCTATTCACTTCTTCTGAAAATACTTTCTTCTTTCGACTTCTATGACGCAAATTTTCCTAGTTTTCCTTCTGATCATTCCAACTCCTTTGGCTGTCCCTTAAATGTCAGTATTCTGAGAGTTCTAGCACACTGAGTTAGGTGACCTTATCCATTTCTAAGGCTTCAATTACTACCTATGTGCCAGTACCTTGCTTAACTTTTTTAATTTTAAGAGCTTTATTGATATATAATCTGCATGCCACATAATTCACCCATTTTAAGTGGGCAACTCAATAATTTTGGTAAATTTACAGAATTTTGTAACCATTATCACAATCCAACTTTAGAGCAATTCTATCACCTCAAAAAGATCCCCATTTGCCTTAATTATATTTATCTCTATCCTAATTCTCTCTCCTGAAATTTAGACCGATATAACTAACTGCTCACTGGACATTTCATTTGCACAACTACAGGCACTACAAACTCAGTGTTTCCAGAACTGAACTCGTCTCTTTCCTACATCCTGTTCCATTAAATCTGATTCTTCTCTAATGTTCCCTAAATGAATGAAGGGTATCACCAGCTCCTCAGAAACCCAGGGCTTCATTCTTAACTTGTCTTTCTTATTCCCCACATCCACTTAATCATCACATCCCCTATATTTACCTCATAAATATAATTCAAATCTATCCTTTTCTATCATCTTCCCTTATATTTCACTAGATCTGTCCACCAAAATCTCTTCCCTGAATTAATATATCCATCCAACAAGTAGACATTGAGTGCGTACCATGTGCCAAGCATGATGCTACTACAGTCTCCTAATTGGTCCCTCTGTCTCCAATCATTTATTTTCCCAAGGTGTACTTAACCCAGCAGAGGGACAGTATGAACTTTAAAAAAAAACACATTGCAGGCCGGGCACGGTGGCTCATGCCTGTAATCCCAGCACTTTGGGAGGCCGAGGTGGGCAGATCACGAGGTCAGGAGATCAAGACCATCCTGGCCAACAAGGTGAAACCCCGTCTCTACTAAAAATACAAAAGAAAAAAAAAATTAGCTGGGCGTGGTGGCGCATGCCTGTAATCCCAGCTACTCAGGGGGCTGAGGCAGCAGAATCCCTTGAACCTGGGAGGTGGAGGTTGCAGTGAGCCAAGATCGCACCACTGAACCCCAGCCTGGAGATAGAGGGAGACTCTGTCTCAAAATAAAACAAAACAAAACAAAAACAAACATAAAAAAAACCCACTACACCCATGCTTAAAATGGCTTCATACTAAATTTCAATTGGCTTCTCTTTGACCTTAGGATAAATGCCAAACTTCTTAGCATGGCTTTTAATGTCCTCTGTAATCAGGTCCCTCCATGCCTCTCTAGTCTCATTTCTATGCTCCCCTTGGATAAATCACTTAGCTATCTGAGTTTCCTCATCTGAAAAATTGGGATAATAATAGTGTCTGTCTCAGAGGTAGCTGAGAAGATTAAATGAGATAATACATGTAAAGCACTTGGCATGACACATGGAGCACATTAAGTGTTAATGAACAATAGATATTGATGATGGTAACAATGTTAGCCTTCTTCGATCACCCTCTCCCCCGAATTACTACATCACTTACAGTTACTGTCACACAGTTTAGTGCTAAATTATTTTATATTGCTTGGCAATGTTTCATATTGTGAGCTCTGTTTTCTCAACTAGACTATAAAGTCCTTGAAGACAGGGATAGAGACTTAATACAACTGCTGCTATATTCCTCTGTATCACATAACACTATGCTAACCCCACAGTGGCGCTTAATATTTTTATAAAGGTTCACAGAGGAAAAAATGACAGAGGTTTTATAAAAGTGTTTTTTTTAAAAAAAGACAATAAATAATAAACATCAGACCCTCAGGAACACCATTTGCTTTCAACTTCTGAGCTAATGATGTGTCACTGGGTTAGCATGGGGTTTGGCAGTACTCACTGCAGGTCAGTGTTTCTTTTTTTTTTCAGATGACTTTCTGCCAATACCCTGTTTTTGACAGAAATGGAGTACGAAAGCATGAAGGTGTTTAATTTTACTCTGGCATGCAAACAATATGCAATTTGCATATTCATCTGTGATATCATATTTTTACTTCTTAAATGTAAGTGTTCTCTGTGAGCTACCAATATAATATAAATTCCATTTCATTCTAAAACCAATGGAATCCTCCTGAAATGGTTTGAATTTCTTGGCTGTTGAGTGGGTGGCAACTGGAATCCCAGAATAGCCCCAGGGTGCTAGAAGATTCAAAGCTCTTCAGATGCTAGAACACACCACAAATTTGGCAGGAGTTTCATTGTATGTGCACTATAGAGTAAACTGGCATCTTGTGATTGTTTCTCCTTCCTTTTCACATACCATTGTTATCCTTCCCTGCCTAGGTTGCTCACCCTCTTCTCTAATCCTCCTCATGTCCTGGGCTTTCCCCTGCACCTGAGATTTTTCTAATAAGACATCTTTGGACATTGGTAAACCTGCCGTTCTATGCCAGTGCAAAACTACCCATATATAGATTGGGATGAGGGAGCTCAGGATGGAACTATGTCTTTCTATGCGACTAGCATTGGTGCTATACACTTTTAGCTAGAGTTTTATTGATTTAGAAATTATTCCAAAGCCAATGATTGTTTTGTGCCTTTGATGTTACCAAGGAGAAGCTGGAACAGGCTTGGGATATGCAGAAGAGGAGGAAAACCTTCTCTCAAGGAAAGAGTCAATGTTTCTAATCAGAGAAAACAAAAGGCAACATCCTCCAGTTGTGTCCCAGTTTCTCGCCTTACATGGGGAAATCATCAAAGGACTGAAAAGAACCCTTTGGGGTGGGGGGAAACAGGTCAAAGCAATCCTCATGACCCAGTTTAAACACTAATTCTCTCACTGGGCATATATCCTTTTTACCACATATATCCTCTGTACACATAAAACCTCCTCCCCAGACACACATAAGAGATGAACAGCCAGGCACAGCCATCTATGAAATAGACGGACAGATGCATAACATGTGCAGAGGCATTATGATGCATGCTCCGGAGAGATTACCATCACAAAGAAAGGCTTGCCCAAACATTTCTCTAGTATCACACCACATCATTCCCACAAAGACACATGCTCACATAATACTGGTTTTCTGTCCTTACCCAGATCATAAGCACAATAATCAGTGACTTGCAAAACATTGCACATGGAGCCATGGGTTGTTAGTTTTGCCCCTGTTTTTTAATACAGCATAATCTCATTAAGAGCATAGACCTCAGTAAAATTGGATGCAAACTCTTAATTTGCCACCTGTGATTTTATACAAATAAGTTACCCCTCTGTGCCTCAGTTACCCCATCTATAAGATGAGAATGAGAATAATACGTACTTCATTGGGTTATTGTGTGGATTAAATGAGCTAATGTATTTAAAGCTCTTAGGAGTAATTAAGAGCTCTTAGGACTGGCTGAGATAGGGTAAACTTGGATTCAAGATTTGATTTAGGTGAGAGGAGAGGTAGTGGGAATAGACGGAGGCATTGGATTCTCTTTCTGTCTTGAGGTAGTAAATAGCTGATTTCCTGGCTGTATGTATACTTCTAAGTAATCATTCCATCAAAAGACACCATTAATGGTAGCAATGCATTCACTCTGTTTTGAGGAAATCTATATATTTGCAGTCATTGTGGTATTATATTTGTTATTTATAGCCTGTTTTGGTATGTGCAAACATTAAGTATACTTTTGAGACTACATCTTTACTGCAAAACTCTTTGTAACTGTTAAGAAAACCTGTGTCTCATGGAGACTACTTTTACCCTGAAACATGGTCACGTACAGCCCTAGAATGACGACCCATCCCAGCAGTCTCAGCAAGAAAATATGGGTCCCAGCGTAAACTCTATGGATGAGGACAGTGTTGATACCTGGAGCTGCCCACACTATTTTCACCCCCATGGCACAAAAATAATCTGGGCAAGTAAATGCCTAATTGTGGGCATTACTGCTTCCTTCTGCCAACTCTAGGCGACTCCCTCTCCTCTGTACCCTATGAAGGGCTGTCCGAATATGGAGAGCAGCTCTGGGCTATCAAAGGTAGGCCAATGGCAGGAGTACATAAGAGGCTTACCACAGATTCAGGAACGCCAGGCTCCCAAATAGACCATATGTTTTTCTAGAGCTAGAGCTATTTTGTGGAGAAAAACAAGGGGTTTTCTGGAGCTGTCTCCTACCTATCTGAGCACAAATGAATCAGTGGCAAGTAAACCAACAACTTATCCACTAGGTTGCACAGTGCAATGGAAAGAACATGGACTTTGGAGTGAGAGAAATGCAGAATTGCATCCCAGCTTACTTATGTGTGACCTTGAGTAAGGCATCTAATATTTCTGGCCTTCAAGTTCCTCACTTGCAAAATGGGAATATTAACCAGCTGTATCACAGGGTTGTCATAAACACTAAGTGAGATTAGAAATGACGTCTCTAGCACAGTGCCCAGAACAAATTATTCAAATAAGATTCTCTTCCTCCCAATCCTTGCTTACCATACCACACAGCTGGACTCCTCTTGACAGGCAGAGACAGTAAGGACATTTCAATGGCTGTCTGCCTATCTGCTGTGGTGATGGTTGTTTTGGTTTCAAGTCTGGGTTTTTAAAAAATTTGTTTGGTTTTGGTTGGGTTGATGGCAGGAGAGATTAGAGTAGAAGTGGAACTAGAAACATTTAAAGGTATAGGATAAGCTTGATAGAACCTTAGCTGAATTATTAGGATTACATTAACTTTCCAAGAGCACATTAGAAATGGGGAATTGGGGTGGATTGTGAAAATAGTGGAGCAAACAAGAGGGGCCAAAATTAAGCAAGTGCTCTGGTCATTTAGTGAGTAACCTGGAATTTGAACACAGAAATGGGAACTAGAGGAGGGATGGGAAATGGGACTGTAAGATAAGCTTCACTGTACCAAAGGAAAAGTGCAAAAGTGGGATGAAAGTGCATTCCTATGTGAACCGTTTCGGCTATGAAGACATGATCACACCTGAAAGCTTACCTGCCATATAGATGTGAGGGAGGAGGGGGAGGAAAACAATATTAATCCTAACTAACTTTATCCTCAAACCCTGTCATGTGTTCATACGCTCCAAGTATTTCAACTGCAACATTTAATGTCTTTAAAAATGTTACTTTACTGACATATATGAAGAATTGTCACAAAGTATTTTTTAAAAAGGATCGAATGCATTAGATGTCTGAAAAATTATAAAGCACTTTCTTTTCTAGTATAAAAATAGGCTATGAACACACACTGGATTGCACAGTTAACTTAGGTTTTTCATCTATATTAAATGTCAATTGTTATATACTTAATAAGATTGAATGTAATATTCTGAATTAGTCATTACAGTAGTATAAACGAATAGACTGACTGGATCACTGCACTTATTTTCCATTTTTCATAGAAATAACTTTCTCCACCTATAATTCCACAGTGGTTTAAAACTAGGTATTTCATTTTCACAAGACACTGGTAGTTCTTCTCAGGAGCTCTTAAGCCTGCTCCCCTTGCTCTTCCATCTCTCACAAAAATATTTACAGAACATTTTTGCTAATAAACATTTTAAATCGCAAATACAAAATTATAGAACTCTCTCTTTTTAAAATTACTAGAGGTGAAAGCATGTGACCCTCCCTAAAACTTTCTTTTGGCTTTGCTTAAAGGCAGTAATCAAGAAGAATTTGGGCAGGATAATGGGTAAATTTACTTAAGTATCAACACAAAGAATCTTTTGGATATTCTTGCAGAAGGGCAGTGAATGTTTCCTTACTAAATAAAATGTGTTTAAATTAGTAACTGCAAACTAGCAGCTTATTGAGCACAATAACCCTTTTCAGTCTATCACATCTGCAGTTACTGGTGGGCTATGTAGAGTCACATGGCTGAGATACCCAATATTTTTGCTGCTGCAATTTCATTACCACTCCCTCTTCCCGAGGAAAGTTCTAGTTGGTATATGTAAAATTTGAAATTGGTTATGAGTATTTGGGAATGATTGTTCTTCCCACTCTCAGAGATAGTGATAAAAAGCTTTGGAAGTCCTGAGGTCAGGGCTAGGAATCTCTGGCAAAATGTGTAGTGCCCAAAATTACTACTACTAGTACTACTGCTACTAGCAACTGTTCCTGCTATTACACCTCCTCTTCCTCTTTCTCTTTCTTTCCCTCCTCCTCGTCCTCCTGCTACTATGACTAGTACTATCACCACCACCGTTTATTGAGCTTTGACTATATATGCCAGGCACAGTAGCAGGTACTTTACATGTATTGCCTTTCCCTTCAATGTATTATTAGTCCAAGTTTTATAGATGGTGAAACTGAGGCTCAGAAAAAGTATGTGTTCAAGGCTGCACAGCTAACATGACTCCTGTCTGTCCAACTCCAAAGCTGTCACAGCACACTGCCTCCCAGGACCTACATACCATTTTTAGGAGAGGCAAGTTGTAGAAACTAAGGCTACAGTGTCCTGGGTTGGAGATGAAGCTGGACACCAAGTCAGGAAGGGAAGGGAAACATATGTGGATGAACGCAGTGGATCTAGTGATTCCTATTGTTAACTCACCAGTAGCAGAATAATACACAAACAGAGCATTTATGAGTCTGACTTTTCTGCCCTTCGAAAGGATAATAACTAACACCTTATTTCTTGCTTCACCTTCGTGATCAAACTTCTTGCAACCTGCATTTCCTCTTTTTTTTTTTTTTTTTTTTTTTTTTTTTGAGACAGTTTCGCTCCCATTGCCCAGGCTGGAGTGCAATGGCACAATCTCAGCTCACTGCAACGTCCACCTCCTGGGTTCAAGCAATTCTCCTGCCTCAGCCTCCTGAGTAGCTGGGATTACATGTGTCTACCATGACACCTGGCTAACTTTTGTATTTTTGGTAGAGACGGGGTTTCACCATGTTGGCCAAGGCTGGTCTTGAACTCCAGACCCCAGGTGAGCCACCTGCCTTGGCCTCCCAAAGTGCTGGGACTATAGGCATGAGCCACCGAGCCCAGCCCTGCATTTCCTTATAACTTACTTTCTCCCTGACCTCTTTGAATTTATGTTCCATCTTCATATTTTCATAGAACCTTCTCCCTCAAAGATCACTAATGAAATCTTCTATGCCTCTGCTCCAATTGACTAATCAAATCTTCCACATTTTGAAGGTCTCTCCTTCCTCTGAGATTTTGATCCTCTGTTTTTGTTGGTTTTCCTCGTCTCTTGACTGTTCTTTGTTTCTCCTTTGCTCTCCTTCAGAATTCACATCCCTATCCTATACCCCTTGCTCACTATAAGTCATCCTCACAATGGGTCCAGGAACCACCAGTGATGAACAACAGACATCCAAGTGGCGTGTACCTTGGTCTTGCAAAAAAAAGTGTAATGGAGTGGTCAAGGGCACAGGCTCCAGAGCTAAAGTGCCTGTATTCAAATCCCCACTCTCTTACCTGCCAGTGGCATGAACTTGGCAAAACACTTAAATATTTCTTTATCTCTGTTTATCTGTAAAGTAGGAGTATTAACAGTGTCTATCTCCCAGAGCTGTTGTGAGAATTAAATGAGTTAACACATATTAAGTGCTCAGCTGGAACAGAGGAAATCCTCAGTGTTACTTATTATTGTAGTCTTTAAGATAATAATGTTTAAACCTTTGATTTTTTCCACAAATGAACAATTTACTTTTGATATTTAATTTTCAAAATGCACAGCATTCTTCAGTAATCTCCTCAAAAGCACCACAGACTTTCTATTTATTTGGAAAGTCAGTTTGTTATTGTATTGTGAGTGACAAACAATTGGGTTGGAATCTGTCCCAGGCCCTCTTTTCAATCTATACATTCTCTATGGCTTTAAGTGCTACTTAGATGCTAATGACTTCCAAGTATACCCCTTTCCCAGACCTCTCTCTTGACCTCTAAATCCAGGTAGCCAGCTTTCTACTGTACATTTCCTACCTGCCTTTCTGATCCAGAGAACAATAAACCTTGCAGGCCTAAAAAGAACTTTTATATTTCCTAACCTAGTTAAAGGCCATAGACCCATTTGGTCACCTAAACCGGAACCCTGTGGATCATCATAGTATTTCTTCTCCCTCACTCCTTCACCCATTAACTGATCACCAATTAATACTGATTTACCTCCTAGAAATATTTTGAATTTATCCCTTCTTCCCTAATCCTACTGCCACTGTCTCAAGCTGGGCCTTCACCTCTCCTTGGATCAGTAAAAATCTAACTGGTCTCTTTGTCCTCACTTTTTACCCTGGACCCTTGACCTTTGCTCCATACTCCATACTACAGCCATAGCGGTCCTTCTTCAGTGCAGATTTTATTCAGTTATTCACCTGCTTAAAATCCTTCCATGGCTCCCCAGACTTCTCAGGTTAAAGTCTAAACACCTATACATGGCCTACAAGGCTCTTCATTATCTGGGTCCAAGCTACTTACTTCTCCATACTCACCTCTTGCAATCTCATGTCTTACATTCTGGCCAAGCCAAACTTCTGATGGTTCCCTGAACGTCTCCATGCTGATCACCCTTCTGTATTCTTGCATGTGGTCCCCTTCACTCCCTTATCTCATTTTTATTGGCAAAATTCTACTCTTATTTCAAGATAATTCAATTTTTATTTCCATTCTGCAGCCTTTCCTAAGTTTCTCAGGCAGGCCTGAGTGTTTCTTCCTCCATGCAAACTTGTCATCATGCATTTACATTCATTACAGTAATTATCACTTCACATTCTATTTGCCATTTTACCTGTCAGGTTTTTAGCCAATCTGTGTGTTCCTTGAGGGCGGGTGCCATTTCCTACTTATCTGTATATACCCAGTGCCTAAGGCACCGTTTTCCCCATAAAATGTGCTCATTTACACCTCCACTAATACCTCTGCTTTCTGTCTCTCCAGAGGGAGTAATTATTTTTTCTCCTTTAACATCTGGCTAAAATGCATTTTTTCCATTAAATTTTCCAATTATACTAATTTCACTGACTGCTCCTTAAAGAGGGCTCCACCAACAAATATATTTGTGCTCTAATGGTTTAGATTCTATTCTTTCTTCTAGCTCAACCACCTTAAAATATTTAAGGATTATCTGCTGAAATCATTCATAGCAGTGTTTTTTAAATTAATTTATTTTAAAATATTTATATTTTATGCTTGGAGAAGCAGCCAGACATCTATTACATAGACTCCAAGATTCTTGCTCTTCCCAGACCAAATACCCTTCCAATGAGCAATAGAAGCAGAAAGAAGAGAATATCAAGCCATCTAAAGTTTGAACTCTAAAGAGAAAGACTTCCAAAGTGGATGAAGCTAAGACCTAGTAGCAAGACAGAAAGCTAAAATTCCCCAAACTAAGGGAAACCTCTCCCTCTCTTCCAACCAATCTCCTTTCTTTCTTCTTTCTCCTAATGCTAAAGAGCAGTGCCATCTAACTCTTTAAAAGGATTGAGAAGAGTCAGAAGGAAATCAACCTGCCCATGGAGCTTCTGGGATGGATTAACCCATTGTATCACAGCAGTTCTAGAAAGAAGAAAAAGGTGGCACACAAAATATCCAGGAAAGTGCTTTAATTTACTCAATGCCATACAAGCTAAGAACAAGACTAAATAAGTAAAATTGAAAGGGCTATACTACATTCATTTGTATTTTCTGCACTTCATGCTGCCTCTATAAATACTCTTTCTCACTACATACTGTGTTTTCCCTAACTAGACTGAAAGTTCCTGGGGTCATCAACCACATATATTTATTTTGCAGCCCCCAAATTGCCCACCACACTGAGTACACAGTGTATGCTCAAGAAATGCTGTTGACCAACTGATTACTAAGTATTTAACTATATTTGCCCCTCGCTATGTTTTAGAATGCCTATTATTCACAGAACCATGGAGTATTGGAAGCGAAGAGGAAGTATTCATCTGTTGGTATATATTTTCCCTTGGCTATGCATCATACAGAGGTTTCCTTTGGAAATGTAAACAAAGGATGCCTGATGAGCCAGGACAAAGAACTATATATAGAGATCAAGTGGCTATAGTAGCAAGGTCAAAGCATGCCCTTCCTTAATTAGATTAAAGGGAGTCTTGGAGCTGCCTCTACCTCTTTCCCATGTTCTCCAGCCCCAACAGAAAACATTTCCCAACTACCCATCTACTGAATTCTGAAACCTTCAGCAGCAATTATAACAAGATACATTACCATAGAAGTCAGCTAACAAATCTGTAGTGATCTTAATCTCTGTTTCTGTTATAATAGGAAGACTGCAGCTTTGTTTACTTTCTGAGGAGAATAGAGAACAGGGAGAAAGAACCACTATAGGGAGGCAGTATTTATGGCCCCTTTAGGAAAAGTCAATCTGTGACAAAGACATTTGCAGACAATAAAGAAGGGGAACGGGTTTGACAGGAAAATACCCTATTCCAGTTTTCTCAGAAGCACCTTAGCTGGTATCCTCCGCCCCCACCCAATGTGAAATGCCTGGTATACACTGTGAATATAGTCATTCCCTATAGATGAATCTGGATTACATAAAATGAAAAAATTTCAAATCACCCATCAGTATCTGACTTTCATGACTGAAGTATTCTACTATAATTTCATTTTATACAGTATTTATAAGCATTTATGAAGTCTCAAGTCCCTTCATTAACTAGATTTCTAATCCAGAGGCTTGTCCTGAAGGCTTTTGGAGACACAGGCTCTGTGTTGAATGAGGATAATAAGTAACCTGGATTCACGTATTATTAAGAGGAAGTTGGCCACGCCGGGTGGCTCACGCCTGTAATCCCAGCACTTTGGGAGGCCAAGGCGGGTGCATTGCCTGAGCTCAGGGGTTCGAGACCAGCCCGGGCAACACCGTGAAACCCCGTCTCTACTAAAATACAAAAAATTAGCTGGGCATGTTGGTGTGTGCTTGTAATCCCAGCTACTCGGGAGGCTGAGATGGGAGAATCAATTGAACCTGGGAGGCGGAGGTTGCAGTGAGCCAAGATTGTACCACCGCACTCTAGCCTGGGCGACAGAGCGAGACTCCATCTCAAAAAAAAGGAAGTTAAGGGCACATCCCTAACTTTTCAGAATGGATAATGTCATAGAAGACAGAAATGGCCTTCCATAAGCCATCCTGTAGGGTCCCTGTCATCAAAGACAGAATCCTAAACACAACAGACTATGAAGTGAAATCCCAAAATACATTCTCATTCTCAACAATATCTCACTATTCTTTCCCCGTTCTCAATTAATGTTTATATTCAATTGTCTGTATTTCTTGCACATGTATATCTACATCAGGGTGGATTCTTGTAGCATGTAAGCCCTCAGAAGGTAGATACTGTGCCTATGCTGGTTTCTTTATATGTGGTACAATGCCAGGCATAAAAAAGGATTAGTAAAAGTCGACCTTTTGTGTATCTAGGGCCGACAGTGGCCTACATGATGGGATTTAGCAAGCATCCATAAAAGAACACTTCTTGAATATCACTGTACAGGCTACTCTTTCCCCTTACTCTATTTGCATGTGGCAGCGCTAGTGTCACCTCATTAAGACTCAGGCAAGAATACTAACTTCAGGAAGGAACTGTTAAAACACTGCTTGTTACCTAAAAATCCAAAGTGGGTCCTTCCCTATTAACACAATGATGGATCGTTTTATGAGACTTGTCACTTAAAAAAAGAGTAGGGCCCTGAACATAAAGGTTTGATTGGCAGGATGGGCTGGGAAAGGTTGGAACAGGCTATGTTTGGGTGAGGCTGGCCAGGTTGATAAGCTCTTCAGAGTGGAAAGATGAGTCCTTAGAGAGGTCCTAAAGTGAATGAGCTATAAAAAAATAAACTGCTTACTTTGCTATTTTCACTACAACTTGTTCTGTACTTAATAGTCTTTTTGATGAGAACAAGGAAGGTGATTATAATTTCTAACCACATTTTATTCACTATTAGCTGTTACTCTACATTCAATCATGCAAATTCTAAATCAAGGGATCTCTTATCTTGTCTCCTGCTTACAATACTCCCTTGTCCCTTTGCCAGTGTGGATGTCTTATACTGTAATCTAACAGCATAATGAGAACTTTGACAGAGTGGAACATTAGAGGAATTCTGATCAGCTGAAAGCCACTTTGAAATACTTTATATTTTGTTTCTCCCCTCTTGGAAAGAATAAGCCAGGAGAGAAAAAGAACAGAATAAAGAAAGTAACCATTCACAGCATCATGACCTGTGATATCTAGAAAGAAGTCAAAGGTCATGTCATCATTCAACTCCTCATTTTATAGGTAAGAACACTGAAACTGAGAAGCTAAATGACTTATATTCATACCATCAGTTCATGGAAGAGCCAAGTCTAAAACACAATTTTCCAAATCACACTCTAGTGTTCTTTCTTTTCATTCCTTATGCTTCTTCCCTAATCCCCGACTTCATTTTACAGTCTCACATCTGAGTTTAACCAGTACTGTATGGACCCTACATACAGCACCACTCTCTTCCACAAATGGAGTGCCCAGGAGGGATTAAATTTCTATGGTATGCTCATCATACAGGTACACTCTACTTGAATAAACTCAATACTTTAAGAGATCCAAATGACTGGGGGTCAGAAGGTTACTCATATAATAAGAGGATTCTTTGCCTTACAAGAAGATTCTCCACAGTCTCTTAAATAGGAATCTATAGACTGGATTAAGAGATGAGATCTTAATAAAATTGAAATAAAATAAACTTGAATTGTTACATTTATCTGTCATACAAGTAAGATTAGAACCAGATTATCAGGCTCTAAATGGAATTAGAAACATTTTTATCCAACCACTGCCCATGAGGAATCCTATAATATTTTACCCAACCCTGTTTACACTTGAAGCCCTACCATCAGCTCTTCAACAAAATCAACACAAAACCAAATGGTATGAGTTTCACGCTCTTGAGAAAGAGAAATAACATCTTTATTTTATTATGTCCATTTAAGAATAGGTCAGCTCTTCTTCTAAGCTCTGCTCTAAGATTTGATGTAGATGACAATTGATTAAAACCTCACACTTGTACAGCACTTTACAATTTACAACTTTAAGATAGATATGATTTGTTGATGACAAGAATAAGTGGAAAGGTAATGAGTGAGGACCAGGTGGGGTGCATGGTATAGATAGGACCATGGGCAGGGGATGAAGAGGGGGAGAGGCTAGAAAGAGGAGAAGCAGTCCTGATAATATTGTTACAGAAACAATATTGTGCTGAATTAACCTCACTTTACCCCAAGGACCCAGGATTCCCAACTTCCCTATGACACCCCAGTAATCTCTTTAAGGAGTGATAATGTCCAGTTTGATGATAGATGAAGCACACTTCATGTCTGATTTTCATACTGCCTGCTGTTTGGAAAGGAGAATAGGTTGCCCCTTGAACTATTATCCCCCCCACCGTCCATCACCACCATCTGTCTGTTCTTTTTAAACCATAGGTTTTTCACACACTTTTTGGAACAAGCATCCTAAAGGAATGAGACTTTCTAGAACTGTTATTCAGTCCTTCATTCCAAATGACTGGGCTACACTCTGACAAAACTGAAGTCCTCCCAAAGGGTCACCCATTTCAGGTGCTCTGAAAAATCACAAATGTTTCTGTTACATACCTCAACCTGCTGGCAGATCTGTATTAGTTTGGCCATTTGATTTTCTAGTTCGCTGTTGCGCTTAACCAGGTTGGTGAGGTTCATCTCCAGAGTTTGCTGTCATCGCAGAGAGTATGAATCCAGAGGGAAACAGAGAAGAGGGGAAAAAAGAACCATGAGCTTTAGAACCAATGTCATGTGAAAATCGGTTAGTCAGTAGACAAATGTTTCAAAGATTCATTTAGCATCTGCCATGAGCCAAGCACTAATCTAGGTACAAGTTAATAATGCTGCACATTTGCTCATTATTGGGGAAAATATGACATTCATGACTTTGTGGATGTGCGAATTTATTGACATTAAAGAAACCTTATATTTTCGATAATATCTTTAACTTTTCAAAGTATTTCATAGGCAATATCTCATTTTGCCCTCGTAGTAATTCCACAGCATATGAAGAACAGATATTATTATCCCTTTTCCAGATGAGTAGACTAAGAAAACTATTACACGTGTTCCTCAACTTACGATGCAGTTACGTCCCAGAGAGGGCATTTTCAACTTAAGAAATTTTCAACTTATGATAGGCTTATCCATGTGTAACCCTAACGTAAATCAAGAAGCATACTGAACGCATATCACTTTCACACCACTGTCAAACTGAAAAATCATAAGTTGAACTATGGTTAAGTCAGGGACTGTCTGTAATTATTGAATGAATGCCAGACACTATGCCAGGCAATTTCATATATACTACTTAAAAACCATAACAATCCCACAAAGTAGAAGATGCCAGTATTTTACAAACGGGAGTAGCAAGCTTCAAAGTGGAGTTAAAGTATTTTGCACAGTCATATTACTACCATGTGCAAAACTAGGACTCGAACCCATGTATCCAGCCCTCAGTCACAGTTTTGCCACAGTATTCCCTGATTTTTTGTGTTTTTGCTTATAATATTTTATATTTATCAGTAGGGTCCTTCAGGAAAAAAAAAGAGTATTTTGAGTGTGGAATTCATCAAAATCTAGCATTGTATCTCACAGCTTTCCTTCTTTGGCACTGAGGCTTCACCCACAAGAGAGGCAGGGCTTCAAAATGCAAAGCCTGACTGTATCAAGAGAGGACATCAGCCAGGCACGGTAGTTCATGCCTGTAATCCCAGCACTTTGGGAGGCTGAGGTGGGCAGATCGCTTGAGCCCAGGAGTTCAAGACCAGCTTGGGTAACATAACAAAACCCCATCTCAACAAAAAATGCAAAATTTAGCTGGGTGTGGTGGCATGCACCTATAGTTCCAGTGACTCAGGAGGCTAAGGTGGGAGGATCACTTGACCCCAGGAGGCGGACGTTGCAGTGAGCCTGGGTCACACCACTGCACTCCAGCCTGGGTGAAAGAGCGAGACCCTATCTCAATAAATACATAATAAATAAATAAATAAATATTTTAAAAAGAGAGGATATCCATTGCTTATCATCGTTTACTGGTACATAGATTCTTTCAGGTACATATTAGGAGTACTTTGCAGATCTGTTGAATATAACGTTGTTACAACAGTAGTCGGAATTCTAGCATGTTTTCAGTTGAGCACGCTACTGTTTCCCATTCCTTATGTGAAAAACAGAGTATCATTTCACTCTAGATTAATCATGAGCTTTTTTATTTCTCCCCAGTCCGAAGTCTTTCAGCCCTGGTAGCTGCTTTTCCTCTAAGACTAACCCCAATATCTACTTCTCTCTCACCCACTATCCCAATACCCCATAAAGTCTGTTCCAAATGTAATACCCCAACTTATTGGCCCTTATTCTGCTAGTATTCCTTCCCTCAGTCATGTTAAGTACTACACTGCTATCTCCATGGTTCCTATGTTTTGTAGTTCAAAGTTCATGCTTTTGAAAAAGTGGATGGGGGGATGTGGGGAAGAGAGGGAACATGAAGGAAAAGAAGGGATTTGTGTACTTGGCCCCTTTCCTGTCTGCTAAGTACCTGTAGCTCCTTAATATCTTTGGCACTGTTCCCATGAATAGATGGATATATTCACATAGATGCATGTGTTTGCAGGCTGGGTAGTGTGATTTCACATTTTCTCAAACTGGATTATGAGGACCAGCTGAACCCTTGCTTCCCTTCCTGCCAGGTCTCTCTTGGCTTCCTTGGCTTTATTCCCATGGAAGTAATTTTTCACCATTTATTCTATTTTTCTTGTATTGGGGCACAGTGTCTCCCCTGACCTCCTTTAATCCCACTACCATCTCAATCTTTGGTCTTCTTGGCAAAGAAAAGGGAAAGGAAGAAGAAAACAGGAAGCAATCATTGATTTGGACATGATCTCTAAGCTAAATTGATGTCAGAGGAATAAAAGAAGTGGCAGTTCAGAAATTTAATACAAAAATGTATTGAACACCTACTCTATTCAAGGTAAAGTGACTTCACAGATAAAGAGGAAGTAAAATTAAGATGAGCCTTGAAGGACGAACAGAATTTTAATAGACAGAGATGCATGGGAGCAGGATGTTCCAGGCACAAGGAATGTAATGAGCAAAAGTACAAAGAAATAAGGCCATGAGCAGTGGGTGGCTCACACCTGTAATCCCAGCACTTTGGGAGGCCGAGGTGGGTGGATCACCTGAGGTCAGGAGTTTGAGACCAGCCTGGCCAACATGGTGAAACCTCATCTCTACCAAAAATACAAAATTAGCCAGGCATGGCGGCGGACACATGTAATCTCAGCTACTCGTGAGGCTGAGGCAGGAGAATCACTTGAACCCTGGAGGCAGAGGCTGCAGTGAGCCAAGATCATGCCATTGCACTTCAACCTGGGCAAAAAGAGCAAAACTCTGTCTCAAAAAAATAATAAATAAATAAATAAAAAGTATAAAGAAATAAAATATATGGCATATTCAGGGAATAGTAGTTTCGTTTGGCTAGAACAGAGGGTAGAAAGAGAGTAGTGGGGGACTTAGCTGGAAATGGAGACCAAAGTCTTGTTATAAAGGTCTTAAGTGCCTAGATTAAGAGTTTGTAGTTTTGTTTGTTTGTTTGTTTTTGTTGTTGTTGTTGTTGTTTGCACTGAGGACTTACCAAAAGCTGTTGAGCAAGGTAATGGCATAATCAGGGCTGCATTTAGGAGATTAACCTAGAAGCAATATGTGGGGCAGACTGAAATAGGAAAGTCCGGGGCAGGAGGGGGAGGAGGGACACTGGTTAGAAGGAGGCTGCAATATTCAAGGCCGCAGGGTAATGCAAGTCTGGGCCAAACTGAGCATAATTGAAAGAAATGTGTTTCAAGAAAGGATTTGTCACTGTCAGATATGCAGAGAATGCAAGAAATATGAGGATTGATAAAAAGCAGCTGGATTTCGTAATTAGAGGTCACAGATGACCTTTTGAAAAGGTGTTTCAGTACGGCTTTGGAAGGAAATGTGAAATCCTGAGGTTAGAGTACGGTGTGGTGACAAATTAGAGACTGCAAGTCTAGACTCTTCTTCAAACGTTTGGCCATAAGGTGAATATAATAACTCTGTAGTGTGATGAAAGGGTCTAGCTTGAGTTAGATAGTGGGAATTGGTAGTGAACCCAGTTGATGATTTTCTCTAGCAGTGGCCCAAATTCCTATCAATGGGAATTCCACGTATCCCAAATGAATATATTGATATATTCAGCAAATATAATGTAGATCGATGAATGCCAAGCAAATGCAATATTAGAAATTTGTGTTTCCAACTGTAATGCATTTCCATTCAAACATGGGATTCTATGAGGATAATGTTTTTAACAAATACCTCAAGCTGTTGCAACATTGGTCATGAAACTGATATCTCATAAATAATTCACAGTACAGAGCAGGACTAAAATCCCTGCTATGTGTTCCTCTTTTGTGGCCCAGAACTGAGACTCGCGGCTTCTATGAAGCCACCGAAAGCAAACATTATGGCTGAACACATAATTTGGGGTCTGGTTAGACTATGCGCCTTGAGTTACCATCACAAAATTATGGCAAATGGTTAGTTTGCTTTGCCCCCCTAGCAATTTGCAGAATGCCAGCACGTGTTAACAACACAGAGCTAGAACTGACAAGATGACTCTAATTTCAACCTTACTTCATTAATATGAAAATGCTTTGAAAAATAAATATTTGGCTAATGAAAACACCATCTGTTGATGGCTTTTTGCCACTGTTTTCTTACAATATGAGACATAATTTGAGGAAAACACCGAACATTTACTTACTCATTTCCTATTCATTTACAAGGAATTAAAGCCTCCTCTCAAATTGGAATTTATTCTTAATAATGAATATATGCAAAGGGAAGCAGAGAATTGAAGCGATTATGCAATCTAAGGAAGTCACTCTTTCCTTATCATGCCTAGCACTGACGAATCATTTAGAACAAAAAATTCTGGGCCACTCTAGGTTTGAATAATTTGATTGATTTGGCCAAGTAATTATCTTGTCTGTACTCTGGTTGAGTAAACAAAGAGGGTGTGTGTGTGTGTGTGTGTGTATGTGTGTGTCTAAAATCTCTTTATATAAAAGTAAACATGTCTCTTCGTTGTTGTTCAGTTTTGAAATATTGGTTTGTTTTGCTCTGCTCTTGTGCAATGTAGTTAAGGACTGGGCCAGGTTCTTTATTTCAAGCCCAGTTAGTGCAATTTTCTCAGGACAGTTGAACCGTGACAGCAAGAGAGTCAAAGTGGCCGGGCAGATCGGAATGGAGATATCTGCTGGTAGGAAACAGGACAGGAGTTTGGCAGCCAGGGGGCAGGATGAAGCTCCCATTTCCTGCTGCAAGAGGTTACCTCTGGGTCTTTGTGTGCTTCCCTTTTGTGGGTGTTACAGAAGCCATTTTAGTTTATGAAACTGTGAGACCTTCTTCACCTCCAGATGACTACATCATGCTAGCTCACACAAAATTTTACATGTGTCTAAATGGCCAAAGTAAGGGAAAGATTTGGCTGATTTGCATAACAGATTTTAAAAGGCCTCAGTTAGCTAAGTTGGCAATCTACACTGATTCCATTTTTACCCAAGTTTTACTTCATTTGTGTTGTATGGATTAGGCCTCTTTGTGCTCTCTTATTCCCTTCCCAAAGAGGAAAATGTTTTGCCATCTGAGAAAGCTGGGCACAGGCTATTCTTCTTCCAGACAGCATCCCATTAACAGAAATGGTTTCTTCAACTCTCTCAAATAATTGCTGTTTTTTTTTTTTTTCACTTCTCTAGACACAGATTATTTCAGGTAACTTTCTCATTGGCTCCCTCAAGAAATCTAGCCATACATCAAAACACCACCTCTTTATTAAAGCGAGGTAGGTTACCCCATTATGGCACAAACTGGACCATGATCTCCATTTGTCATACTCCATGAAGGCATATGTATTCACACATATATGAGCACACCTACACACATCAACCTGACACAATAAGTACTGAAGCCTAAAAGGTGGTGTAATCTGTATTAGTTCTATTGAAACATATCATTTCCATTGAAACATGGCACTGTCATAGAATGTCTGTATTCTCTCTTGCTATCTAAAAGGTACAAGGGAAATATTATCTAAACCTAGACAAGACCCTGACTGCTTTTATGTGGGAATTGAAACTTGGAGTAAGCATGGGAAGGGGAGAAGTGAAATAGGGCAGAAAGGCCAATTCACCCCAAACCTGAGTCTTCCTGATTGACAGAAGACAACTTCATCTTTAAAAATAATCTGAGCCAGTGGCCCCATTACTATTCTTTGACATGCTCTTTTTTGATATCCTGTCTATACACCGACATTTTCAGCTCTTCCAAAAGCCAGAAGCCAGAATCTTCACATGCTTTTAGGGTCACAGTCTGCTTTCTTTTTTTAACTGCTTGTCTTAAAATACTTACTTTGCTTTTGCTTCAGTCTGTCACTTTATATATCAATTACATATGGCCTCTCAACAACAGAACACGCCATCTGGTTCACAAACTGAAGCCCACACCCTTATGCCAAAATTTATTCTTCCCCCAAACATTTATTTGCTGTTGTATAGATACAGGCTATGTTTCAGAATGAGATGGTGATATACTGGATGTATATCACATAGGTCTACTCTACTTAAGGTTTGTTAAGTAGAGGTTTGTTAAGGTTTGTTAACTACTTAAGTTTGTTAAGAATAACCTGACCCTCAAGCCAGGTGAAAGACTTGCCATCTTTTCAAAAGGCTCTGCGATCGTCCAGCCAAGACCCACACCTCCCCCATTCCCCTTGTCAGAAATGCTACCCAAACTTCCCCATATTCTTTTCTTTCCCCCATCTTCAGGTGCATAGCATGATTACATCTCTAGCTCAAATTCATACATTATTATTTGGACATTCTAAAAGCAAACCTGTACTAAAAACTTAAATCTAGTGTTTATTTTGATAACACTCAGACTAGTGAGCCAAAGTCAACTCTACTTTCCTGGAGGACTCAGGGTTATATTCCACTTGCACTATTCCTCTTCACTTCCTGCCTCTCATACACATCCCCCTCTTTCTCTTTCAACTGCTATTCCTTCATGCCTAATTTCTAGACCATGAGGGCTCTGCAAGACTCAATCCTTGACCCTTGCTCAGCTCACTACTGCGTGGCTCTATCATCATGCTGAGGATTCCCAAATCTATTTCTCCAGACCTAATCTTTCAGCCACTGGGAAAGCCTAAATTTTAACCCCTTCTGGGACACTTGCCCTTTCAGTTCTGAGAGATCCCCATGCTCTCTGTCTTCCAGATGTTTCAACAAACTCTTTTCTCCTGACTAGAGCACTCCCCTTCTCTGCCCCAACTCCTGTCCCCTAACAGGGCATTCGAAAACTCACCCAAATTCTATCTTGCTATTCCTCCTAAGCTCTGTAACAGCCCCTGTTCTTCCACTGTCATTGCACTTATCACACCATCACGTAACTGTGTCCTTAATTATCTGCCTCCCCACACTAACCTGAGAGCTTCATCAGGGCTGAGACTGTGCTTTCTTAATCACTGTAACCCTAACACCTATCCTGGTACCTGCCACCTAATAGATGTTCAAGAAATGTTTGATGAATGAATGATTGTTAAATGATCCACAATCACATCAAACTCAAATCTAAAGTCAGAGTATCCCAAAAAAAACTGCCATCCCTTCCTAATTTCATTTTTGTCCTCCTCAATACCACCATCCTTCAAGACATCTCCACCTCAAAAGTCCTTTTTAATTCATTCTCTTCATTGTGCATGATCACCATAGTCATTCACCAAGTTTGGTCAATTTTTTCTGCACGGACTATCTCCAGTTTGGCCCTTCTTCTCCAACAAATTCACTCATGATTCCCTGTTTTTGAGCTCAATGATATCCTTTCCCTGACCCCTCCACTGTGCTTCAGAGCATCCTGTGCAAACCTCTGTCATGGCACCTACCATACTGAATTGGAATTTCCCACTTGTCTATCTCCCCTACTAAGCTCAAAGTCGCTTTAGAACTGGGATTGTGCCTTATTTCCTGTGTCCCACCTCCTACCACAGTGGTCAAAGTGTTTAGTAAACGAAATGAATGTTCATTAATTGTTTGTTAAATGAATGAACGAATCCCTAGCCTAAATCCCTGATGCTACGGTTTAAGTTATTGTCAATTCTACCTTCGTGTGAGACAAAGAATAAGGTATTACCTCATTATATCAACCTTTCATGAACTTGAAGGCCATTATCACATTTTTAAACCTCACTTCTTTGGGTTCAGTAATTCTTGTTTCCTTAATCTTTCCTCACCTATATTATATTTCTGTAATAGGCTTCTTTGCCCAATAATAACAGACAGGATTTCTATCCACCCAAGAACAATCTCTGTGTCAACATTTTGCAAATTGTTCTCCAACAAATGATTGTCACCTCCTTTCAAATATTGGTGAAGAGAAAACTTGAGTCAAAATAAATAACAGAAAAACAGAAACATAAGAGTACAGATAATAGGAGTATCTACTTGCTAAATTTGCTCTCAAACCAAAGAAACAATGGAAAACATCTTCCAACACAGGGTACTGTTAATAATAAATGAGTTAAGAGACAGAGAAATCAATATAAGTCTTGCAGAGAAAAGAATAGGGATTCAAATGAGTCTTAGTGCACAGTTTGAGTAGAGATGAAATGTATTTTATCCTCATACACACATGAAACATGTACAGATTTAGACATATTGTATGTGATGGGGAGCAAGTCTGGAACAGTTCAGAGACCACAGAGAAGGCAGATCTACAAGCAAGAATGATTTTATGAGCATGAGTTGAAGGCTGGCTTAGCTGCAAAACCTGTCAGATACTGTCCCCAACCCCATACAAACATGTTCACCACCATCACCACCAGATCTTAGAGAGCATAAATCTGGCCTCAAATGTTTCATTCTTATTATATTTAGCTACTGTGATTTAGTACCTGACTGAGAGTGAGAAACAACATTTTTCTTATCCCTCACCTATAGTAACCCACCCTGGCCTCCATTGAAAATTTTTCTTATCATGCATATGTTTGATCTGGCTCATTCATTAGATTGATCCTTAGCCTCAGGATGGGTTCTGCTGAGGCTCTAACTCTCCCTAGGGTGACAACAGAAAGTTTACCTTACACTCATGGCCCTCTCCTACCCAACTTATCAGAAGATTTACACACTCTCACATCTTCACGTGCAATGATACACATTTTATAGATATACTTTCATACACAGACACAGAGTCATTCTCAGCCACATATTTATGCAAGATTATACACACTCATATACAGCGATGCATACATGTGTATGCAAATATACTCTCAACTGAGTCTCTCAAAAATATATTTCACTTTCTTTCCCTTATATTTATACTTATACTGGTTGAGATATAGTCATACGCCCATTAGTACATTAGTTGAGAGGGTATCTGTCTTGGCAGACAGTAGTGAGTGTCAAGTGGGTGAGTAGATAAACGACTGGGAGAAGGTGGTGACTGAGTGAGAATGGGTGGGTAGATGACAGAGTAACTGCGTAGGAAGAAGGACAAGTAATCAACTGTGATAAGATTCTAGAATGTTATATTTTCTAACCTTTTAACTCTCATTGTGGCTTTCCTTTGAACATCCTCCAAGTCTCATATCTCCCTTCTCTTTGTCTGGCAATCATTAGCTTTCTCTGTCTCAGTCTCGCTGAGAGAGAGAGAGAGAGAGAGAGACAGAGAGAGAGAGAGAGAGTGTGTGTGTTTTACTTTCCCATGATAAAAGGCTTACTCCAGTGCCAGGTAATATTTTATAACAAGATCCCTGATATGTAAATGTAACTGCATTTAAGAATTATTTGTAGTAATGAATTTGTGGAAATGTAATGAGAAAAAGAAAAGGTGCTTGTTTATTCCTTTCAGGAAATTCCTCTATTCCCCCTGGTTTTCATCAGCTATATTTTTGGCAGGCTGTGGGCATGGAAATGTGAAGACATCACTCTCAAAGAGAATTATAATAATCACATCTGATTTATGCAGATGTCACCATAGTGTTAGGCAGTTGGAAAATCCAGTGATCAAAACGAATAGGCACTTAAAATTAAGGACATGCCATACTTTTGCTAGCACTCTGGTTTTGAACATTGTCAGTAGTTCACAGGAGATCTTTTTTCAGACTTTCAGGGTATATATAATGGCAAGATAGATTTATATCTTCTAAGATGAGATCCAAAGCAAGCTATAGACACCGGTATATTTCCTGCAAATCCATTATGAAAACTGAATTCATTTGGATTTCTTGATCAAATGCTATGTGTACTAGAAGCTAAGGAGAATACTAACGAAATAAAAGACATTATTTCTGACCTAAAGGAGATTATGACATAGCTGTGATGTTTTGGAGTGGTCTCATAGGGTTTGAATTATGCATTAAAGAATACATAGGATTTGTAAACAGGCCAAGAGAAGAACACTAGTGACAGTTAAGAATCAGAAAAGAGAATGGCATGTTTTGCAGTTAGGAGACTCGCCTGGGTAGATGAAGGTAGCATGTTTTAGAGGAGTAGAGGGGGAAATACATGAGCAGCACAAGAAAAAAGTTGTACGGGACTTATAATATTGAGTTGAAGTCTGTCAGCAACAGACAGTCACTGAAATTCGACCTCTTTTATGAAGCCAAAATTTATTAAAACAATAACAACAATCTTTTATAAGGATAGAAACTCATGTGATAATGAAAATTCTAAAATGTGAAGCTGTTTTATAGAAACACCCCATATATCATGAACTAAGATATATATTGGGACTAGTGAGTAAAAAGTGAGAGGTGGTGGAGAAAATAATTACTCTGATAGGACTTACTACTCTAATAACGGTCGTGAATAAAAATATTCTTTAAAATTGAATAATTAATTGAACTACTGGTAGCCTGCTGAAAGACATGTGTCCTGCATCTCAACCCTATTGGTAGACTGGACAACTAAGTAAGATCATGAAACTAAACTAAGTACCCCAAGCCCTCTAATCCACTTTGAGTACATGTTAAAAAGACAGGCTAGTTTCTGGTTATTCTGACTTTTCATCTATAACATAATGGTTTGTTTATTTTTTATTGAACAAATAAATATTAGAAGCCACTAATCCTAATCAGGGAGTTTTGTATATAAAAAGTAGTTACAAATATCAACAGAGAAGTTCCAGAACCAAAAAGTAAAAATAAACACTGTATCAGCTACTGGCTAGAAAGCCAACCTCCTAGATACAGGGGAAGAATGACAGTCTCCTACAGGACTCCTGTGCTTTTCTCAGGGCCAGGGCCAGGGCGAGGGGAATATACTCAGGCAGACTCCCCCATAGCTTCTGCCAGCCAACTTTCTCCCTTTCTCCTTGGGGAAGAATCAAGCAGACTAAGGGGGTAATCCTAAATGATTTTCCAATCTAAAATTAACCCAAAGAAGTGAGTATATGTGACACTAAAAGTCAGACTTCGTCTCTGCTTAACATGGAGAATTAATATTCTTTTACACTTGGCACCAAACCAAAGTGACCCCTCCACCCCCACAACACACACACACAAGCAGTACCTCTCTCACCCTCCCCAAAGTCCAAGATGTTTCAGACAACATAACGAACCACACGGTTGGGAATGATTCATATGTTTCCACTCTCCAACCAAAAATGAGCAAAAATAGTTTCCACTTAATTTATAATCAGAATTTTCTGCACATTTCCTAAAATATTAAAAGGGAACTATTCAAAATCTGGCTTTCTTTCTCCAAAAATTACTGATTAGTCACAGACTAAAATGTATTTTGGTAAAATATGTCCATGTTCCATCCATCCCTGGAGATGAGGGCTATAGCTTCATGATGCCAAATATCTAATCAATCATCCAATGTTTTCATGTTTTCGGATATTTTCAAATAGCTAGTTTTCTTTAATACAAGCTTACACTAGCCAGTCTTTTTGTTATCTCAACAGTGCATATGGGCACAGATTTTTCTGTTTGGAATATTTCTCAAGGCCAATGACTTATTATAGTCCCAACACCTGCAAATATTTGGCAGAGATAGTTCTGTCCTCTTCACATCCCCCACTCTTCCTATAACCCCGCTCCTATCTTTTGCCATTATGCAGCTGTAAGTTTATACAATCTGTCCCTTCCTTGATGTCATTAATCATTTATCTATGACCATGAAATGTACAGTTGCAGGAGCATAAAGTTAAGTTTCAAATCACATTTCATGGGGAAAACTTAGATCCAAAACAAAGTGGCAGCCGGCTACAGTACAAAGGATAGTTAACTCAATCTAGAGGCTGAGTTCCAGTTCTAGCTTTCCCATTACTAATCATTTCTTTGATTTTGACCAAGTCACTTAATCTATCAAGGTCTGTTTATATAACTTTAAAGTATAGTGCTTCGACTAGACCAAGTCAAAGGCCTAACATTTTATGAGTCTAAGAACTGAAGTCAACAAGATTATTCCCCTCTGCAGCCTTGATATGAATGAGAGTATAACCTTGAGTGAAATTAAAAAAAATGAATTTTGTACACATTTATACGTATCAGATATAAATAATAACCAAAAGAGGCACAAACCATAGTCACTGTTACTACTCTCAATATTATTCGCAGCACATTACAGGTCAAATATATCCTATTCTGAGTACTGCTACTCTCACCAACATTATGCTTTTTACAGAAGTTACAGTAATTCATCCACAGTATGGCAGGAGGAAAATTTCCATTTCCTTCTTACCCTCCTTTTATCCTATCTGGGTCTTTCTTCTAGCTTGGCTTATGTACTCAGGTTCTATTTGGAGTGGTAATTTTACTATCCGTTTAAACATTTTATTTTTCTAGAATATCTTCTAAGTAGCTCCCTTCTTAAGAGAAATTATACCACATAGCAGACAAGCAATGGGAGTAAAACAATTTGCTGGATCATCAGTGTAAGGTAGGAGGGCTTTTTTAAATGGGCACTTAGACTTGTACATAAATATTATATGACACAACAACTTCAGAAAACCCTGTCCACTGAACACACATAAATGACTAGGAACTTGTAAGGCAGGAACTATAAACAAGTGCTTCAGTTTGTAGCCCATAATAGTGAGCACTGTCACAAAATTTGATAGTGGATTAAATATTTATTGCCTTCAGTTTAAATTGTTAGTTCAGACATTTAATTATCCCTCCCGATTTCGTGGTGTACTGAAATTTCTTCAGTTCTTTGTTTTGTTTTGTTTTTAAAGACAGGCTTAGAATTCGCCCTGTGTTAAACACTTAATGGCAATTTGTAATGGCCAATGCCAAACTTCTGTTTCTTTAGTGCATTGAGTACACAAACACAAACATACGCTAATGTCCTCCACAAAAATCTCTCACCTACCTAGATACACTCAGACACCTCCACCCACCCACACCTACACAGAGACACACCCTGCCTTCCCATTACCATATACCCACATATGCAAATCGGCACGTATGCTAATTGTAGTACACCTACACAAGTACTCACATACTTAAAAGAAGAGGTGGAAAGATCATAGCAAAGATATATAATAAGCAATAATGTCACTGACAGAGGAGAGAGGGTGCTGTTTCCCTGGATGAACTACTGGTGTTGCAGGCCATGAGCTGACTCCCCAAAAGTTAGCCAGAAGTGTATGAATGCAAGCATGTTTATGCAACAGATGAGATAGGCTCCAGGGAGAGCTTGCAGGTGAGCAGGTTACTCCTCATGAAAACAACTTAAAGTTAATTCACTAGTCATATAGGAAAAGTCACCCATTTTATTAGAGAACTTGCTAACTGCATAACTCTATTATGAGACAAAGTTGTGTAAGAGATGTTCCCCAGATCCCTTACCTTAAGTTTCTCAAATCGATCATTCAGGGATGCGACCTGATGGTCTCGGTGACGACCCACCAGTTTGCATAAGGCACAGATCAATTGGTCATCAGATACACAGTACATGTTCACTTTCTCATTCTCGTGGTCCAGGCAGGTGATCCCTCGAAGATGTGTGTCTGGCACTGGTTCCACCAGGCGATGGCTGGTGAAAGGTTTCTTGTTCGGGTGCGTGGCCCGCAGGCAACGGTCACAGTAGGAGACCTCACAGGTGATGCATGTTTTTACTGCATCCCTTGGCGGGTCCTGCTCACAGAATTGGCAAGCAATTCGCTCACTAGACATGGCGGTGCTGGGCCTGTAAGTCCTTTCCCGGCGGCTCTCACTAGGGGAATTGGGCCCACTGACTGAAGCCTTCTGGAAGCGATCAATAATGTTCTGCAGAGTCACATTCCTCTTGAGGCCATCCAGGCCCCGGTGGTTCAGCGAGATAACATACCTGCAGGTAGGACACTGGAAAGCAGTAATGGGTTCAATGGATTCACCAGAGCTGCAGCTTGAGACCAAAATGCGATGGGCACAGCTGAAGCAGAGGCTATGAGCACAAGGGAGCAGAAGTGGGTCTTCAAACAACTCTAGGCAGATTGGACAGGTCAATTCAGACTCCAGTGTTTCCATCTTTAGTGAAAATAATCCTCCTGAGGCATTAAGAACCACGGAGGCTGGGCTTTCACCTGCAAGGAATACAAAGCAAGAGTCATTAAGCATTTCCAAAGGAAAATGGATATAACATAATTATACACTAACCAATGGGCGTGTTTACGTGCTGGATTCCCCAGGGATGCTTAAGCAATAGAAAAGCAATTTGGGAATTAATCAGGAAGACTTTCCCCCCCTTCAAACCTTGTTTTAGACAAATGCCTATGTTTATTTTCATGCACAAAGAGATAAAACCAAATGGCTACCTCTGAATCCTGATAGACGGATTAACATTACCATTCCAGCTTACAATATTTGAATGGATCATTCTCTCACATATTCTCCACTGACATTTCTTTTCCCAGACTAAGATGAGGCTGAGACCCTGCAAAATTCCCAATCTCTATTCTCCAGTATTGTTCTCTATTTCACTTTAAGGTAAACTGTAGGGCTGCTTCTATGTGACATCCAGTGTAAGGAAAACAATGCCATATTTTAAAGTAACTCTGTACTTCCTGAAATGATTCCATTCTGAGAGTCTGCATAAAAAAGAGAAAGCTTTAGAAAAATGTAGCTCTTGGTGCAGGATAATAAATTTTTCCTCAGAGTGTGAACTTAAATTACTTCTTATTATCACACATGGAAATTTCTGTTCCATCCCATTCCTAGTAAACTGAGTTAGTTGAGACAAAAGATGATAGTTTTCACTTTCATCTTCTTCCCTCACCTTCAGAAACCCCTTCATTTGATCAAACTGAATGGGGAATGATTTCAAACTTTTCAACTTACTCAGTAATCATTGCTGATCAATAATAAAGTCATATTGCCTTGTGGCTTCAATTTGGTTTTATTACTAAACACCTGCTGAACTAGCACAAGCCTGCTATGAAGATCACCTCCCATTTGTCTTTTCATACTTTCTAAAACATAACAGGATGCAAATCAATATCTAGATAGAAATTAGCAAAGTGCCAGAAATTTTCAGATCTGGTAACCTTCAATTAAGTGAGCATCACTGAGTAAAAGAGGTCACCCGGCCGGGAACGGTGGCTCACGCCTGTAATCCCAGCACTTTGGGAGCCTAAGGTGGGTGGATTCTGAGGTCAGGAGGTCCAGACCATCTTGGCCAATATGGTGAAACCCCGTCTCTACTAAAATTACAAAAATTAGCTGGGCATGGTGGCACTTGTCTGTAGTCCCAGCTACTCGGGAGGCTGAGGCAGAAGAATCGCTTGAACCCGGGAGGCGGAGGTTACAGCGAGCTGAGATCATGCCACTGCACTCTAGCCTGGGTGACAGAGCAAGACTGCATCAGAAAAAAAAAAAAGCCACCCAACTGACAAGAAACCAACCTCTTGGTAAATCTATCTATTTTTCCACAGGAATTTCTGTGCTCAACACACAGGTACCTAATTCTTAATTGCCTTGAGTCTTCCATTAATTAAAATACACACATAAATATTCTAAGTTGGCTTTAACTAAGGAAAAATATAAAACATATCTTATTGACTGAAAATGTTAATCCTATGTATAGGAAAGAAAAAGGGCTTTGTTGTTGTTGTTGTTGTTGTTGTTTTTAGACAAAATGTCCCTCTGTCATTCAGAGTGGAGTGCAGTGGTACAATCTTGGCTACCTGCAACGTCTGCCTCCTGGGCTCAAGCGATCCTCCTTTCCTGGAACTCCAGGTGTATGCCACCAAGTCCAGCTAATTTTTATTTATATTTTTTGTAGAGACGTGGTTTTGCCGTGTTGCTCAGGCTGATCTCGAACTCCTGGGCTCAAGCGATCCGCCCACCACAGCCTCCCAAAGTGCTGGGAATACAGGAGTGAGCCACAGCGCTGAGCCCAAGAAAAGCATTGTTTGCTTTTGAGTAGCTTTTGTTCATCATCTCATCATCATTGGAGACTCTCATCATGGCTTGAAAATTTCACGCTGCCATTGATACTTGTTCAGATATTGTCATTTGTTAGTCATATCTGTATACTTCACAGGATACATAAATACTGAGTACAATTATACTTTATGCCTAAGTACAATAGATGTACACCTAAAAGCTGTTTCTAAATCAAACCTTTTAAATGCACTGAACTAACTACTTATTTAATGAAAATCTATATGAAATGGGGTTATAAAAGTGAAGAATCTTTTTGTAAATCAGTCACTCTCACTTGGTTTAGTAGGTTCAGATGTTTGTACAGACACTTTTTTTTAAGTGAAACATGGCATTTTTCTTTTAGAATTTACAGGTGCTTGAAAGTTGTTGGCCAGTATTTTGTAGCTTATAACATCTATCAATGTTCACCTACACAGATGAAAAAGTAAACAATTAAAATGTACATACGTCATTGAATCTTAGAATTGGAAGAGACTTTTGAGAGATGAAGATTCCAACTTCCACTGACAGTAGGAATATTGCCTTAGAGAGCTCCATTTGATATATGACTCAGATTCTCAAATTCAACATATCTATAAATGAACTTGTTGTGCTCCTCCTCACCTCCACAAAACAAAACAAACAAAAAACACCTGCTGCTCTTCTGATTTTCCCTGTCTCGTGAATATCACCATTCAAGCCTGGAAATCTAAGAGATCTCTCATCAACATGTTTGTATCACCTCAACCACTGGTGGCTTCCAGAACATTCTGTTTTATTTCACTTACATAGCTGTATCTCCAGCTAACTCTTCCTTCTCCTTGAGGGTATCAACTATTTTATATTTTCATTCACAGCACAAGTTTGTGCTTCACACAAACTGTATTCAATAATTGTTAATGAAGTATCACTTAAACTAGGAGTAAGAAGGGGCCTAGCATTCATTGAGCATCTCCTGTATTCTGAGTACTATGTTAAGCACTTTACACATTATTTCACTAATTCTTTCAGGAAACTTGTGAGGAAGTTACTATTACTGTATCCACCTTACAGTTAGGAAACTGGGGCTTAGAGTCATTAAATAAATTAACCAAGAATATACATACCCAGAGCACAGGTCAGTGTAATGCCAACGCCTGTGCTCTTTCCCTACACCTTTATTTCAATCAGCTCACCTCCTTCACTGAGGTTTATCTTGGCTATTTACAAGACGGTTTTTAAACAGCATGTTTCTACTTCTATTTTTATCTCTCTCTGTCTCTCTGACTTTCTCTGAATCTGCCTATTTCATTCTGAGTCCCTTCCAGAATCATATCTCTGTCTTCTAGGCCCATTTCCACCTCACACTGCACTTCTATTACTATGTCTTCTAGAACTCTATGCCTGCATTCCTCAATGTCTGTGTTGGAAACTACCTGGGTGGGTCAGAAGTATTGCTGAAAGCCATGTCTATGTGTGTTGAAACCTATGTAAAAACAATTGGAGTACCACAGCTTTCCTAAGGCTTAAGAGGGTGCCATATAAATTGTCCTGTACATAGGAAAAGCTCTTAAATTTTGCTTGGAAATCTAAAATTTGTTTCCAAGTCAGTGTGACACTTGAACCTCACCATGAAATTAAGCTTGGGAAAGCATACTATGGGTCAGGATTGCTTTGGGTAAGGTCAAAATAGGATTTATTAACTGGGGACTTCTGAACTTCCTAGAACTGTTTGCAGAATGTGGTTTGTATGTCATATATGCATTTTTCCTGGGGAGAGGATTGCCCATAGCTTTCAAAAGATTCTCAAGAGTCTTTGAAAGAAAAAAAGCCAATCATTAGTACTCTAAAATAACCTACCTTATTTCAGCTCTGTAAAGAACATTATAAGATAGTTACTGCCTCTTGCTTATTTCAGCTTTTCTATACTGTTTCAAATGTTTGATTTTTGATTATCATATATTAACTGTTTTAGCCAATTTTCGGGAACCAAATACTTTTATCAACTTCTTCAGATATGTTCAATCATCTTTCATTTATGAGGCTTTCTTTTTCTGGGTACTCTTAATATTTTAGAATCCTTTCAATTATCCCCAATTTTCCCTACCTTTCTGGTTATCTAAGAACTTTAACAATACCCTTTACGTGCATTGTCTCATTTACTTTTCACAACAACTCTCTAAAAGGTAGCTACTATCATTATTTAAAAAAAAAAAAAAAAACGTAGGCTGGGTGCCGCGGCTTACGCCTATAATCCCAGTACTTTGAGGGCCGAGGCAGGCGGATCACAAGGTCAGGAGATCGAGACCATCCTGGCCAACATGGTGAAACCCCATTTCTACTGAAATACAAAAAATTAGCAGGGCGTAGTGGCGTGCGCCTGTAGTGCCAGCTATTCGGAAGGCTGAGGCAAGGGAATCCCTTGGACCCAGGAGGCAGAGGTTGCTTGAGCCGAGATCGTGTCATTGCACTCCAGCCGGGTGACAGAGCAAGGCTCCGTCTCAAAAAAAAAAAAAAAAAAAATTAATTAATTAAAAAAAATAACCTGTACAAGGTCACACTTGTTTCTAAGTGGCTAAACTAAGAGTCAAACTTAGGACAAAACTTTAAAAATAAACCTATATATATCTATGGTCAACTGATTTTCAACAAGGGTTCCAAGACCATTTGATGGAGAAAGAATACTCTTTTCAACAAATGGTGCTTGGACAACTGAATATCCACATGCAAAAGGATGAAGTTGGAGTTCTACCTAATATCATTTATAAAAATTAACTCACAACAGATCAATGATCTAAATGTAAGAGCTGAAACTATAAAACTCTTGGAAGGAAAGACAGGCATAAATCTTTGTGAACTTAGGTTAGGCAGGCAACAGTTTCTCAGATGACATCAAAAGCACAAGCAACCAAAGAAAATATACATAAATAGTACTTCATCGAAATTTAAAATTTGAGTGCTGCAAATAGCACCATCAATGAAGTAAAAAAACAACCCGCAGACTAGGCAAAAATATTTGCAAATCATATTAATATATCTGATATAGGTCTAGTCTCTAGAAATGTACTCTTACAACTCAACAATAAAAAAGGTAAGTAACTCAATTTAAAAGTGGGCAAAGGATTTCAATAGATTTTTTCCAAAGAAGATATACAAATGGCCAATAATCAAATGAAAAGGTGCTCAACATAATTAGCCAGTAGGAAAGTGCAAATCAAAATCATATTGAGATACTTACTTCACACTAAGAAGGCTATAATATAATAAAACAAAACAAACAAAAAGTGGAAAACAGCACATGTCAGCCAGGATTTGGAGAAGTTAGACCCCTCATACATTGCGAGTGGAAATAAAAAAATGGTGCAGCTGCTTTTGCGAAATAGTTCGACAGTTCCTCAAAAGGTTAAATATAGAGGTGCCATACAATTCCACTCCTAGGTATATACCCAAAAGAATGGAAAATGTGTTCACTCAAAAACTTGTACACAAATGTTCATAGCAGCCGTCTTCATAGTAGCCAAAAGGGAAAAACCCAAATGTCCATCAACTGATGAAATGATAAACACAATGGAATATTACTTGGCTATAAAAAGGGAATGAAGTTCTGATACATACTTCAACATGGATGATCTTTGAAAACAGTAAGTAAAAGAAGCCAGTCACAAAAGGCTCCTTTTGTGTATGATTCTTTTTTTATGAAATATCCAGAATAGGCAAACCCATAGGAACAGAAAGTGGATTAACAGTTGCCAGGAGCAGGGCAGGGGAGGATGGGGGATGAGGAGTGATTGCTAACAAATGTGGAGTTTCTTTTTGGGATGATGAAAAGGTTCTAAAATTAGGTAGTGATGATGGTTGCACAACTTTCTGAAGATACCAAAAATCACTGAATTGTATACTTTAAAATAGTGAATATTATGGCATGTGAATTACATCTCAATTTTTTAAAGAAGAGATTCAATCCCACGTGTGTCTGATTCGAGGGTGTAAACTGTAAATCATTATACTATACTACCAGCTGTGTGATTATGTAGTATTTATAAGCTCTATTGGATTGCTTGTTCCTTTCAATTGTTTTTCTAGGTCAATGATTCCCTGTCTAGGTTTTGCAATACCCTGGGATACCTCTAGTGATCAATGAGTGTCACAAAATTCTCAGCTCCCAATTTTTATTCACTTTAAGAAGTATATAAGTGACTCCTGAAAAACATTTGACTCCTATTATCATGAAATACTTTTAGCAGGAGGAAGTGGCATGACAAAAATTAAACAATGGCAAACTGTTGCAATTTCAAAAAGTTTGTGAATCACTAATCTATACAGGGTTAGAGAGTATGCTAAGGATGAAGACAGGATGTGAATCTGATAGGGTGCGACTCAATGACAGGTAATCTTGAAAGTTTTTACGATTTGTCATAAAAATGCATTGATGAAATGCCTGAGAGGGCAGAACCAATTGCCATATTAAGAAACAAATGTGCACATACACACACCCTGATTCGTTCCTTTCCAAACCATTTAGTTACTGCCATATATAGTCAGATATGTATGTTTAATTGTTTCTGTATGGCTTTTCTTTACCTTGCACCTTACTACAGGGTGAAACCTTTGAAAAAAGAAGTCGATGAGCATCAACTAGAAGAAGGTATCAATGGGCTGTGTAACTGGGTAGAAATACAAAAGGAGTTTTGATGAAGGTGATTAAGATAAAAAATAATGGGTCTGGCGTGGTGACTCACACCTTTAGTCCCAGCACTTTGGGAGGCAGAGGCAGGCAGATTGCTTGAGCCTAGGAATTTGAGACTAGCCTGGGCAACACAGCAAGACCCCATATCTACAAAATATACAAAAATTAGCAGGGTGTGGTGGCATGCGCCCATAGTCCCAGCTACTTGATAGGCTGAGGTGGGAAGATCACTTGAGCCCAGCAGGTCGAAGCTGCAGTGAGCCATATTTGTGCCACTGTGTTCCATCCTGGGTGACAGAGTGAGACTTTGTCTCAAAATAAATAAAAATAAAAAATAAGTTAAAAAAACAAAATTTTTTAAAAAGATAAAAATAATGCATCCTACGCTTATGAAATAAAAGACTGATTTCAGCATTGTCCTCCAAATCTAGCCTTTAGCTAACTCTGATCAAGAGAGAAGTCGTGATCTGTACTTTGCATAATTCTATTATTTCAAATGTTACTTGAGCATAATTAAATGCCCACTTAATTAACAATTATTATTCAATCTAGTTTTTTTTTCTTCCAAGTCTGCAAAGCATGAATCTGAGCTCTCACTACCTTCCTGAGGAGTTATAGTATCCCCTTCACAGAAAATCCATGAGTGTGAAGCCAAGCCTGATCTCTGGGCTGTAGATTGAGAATTGAGCTGAGCTGTAGGGTTTTTTTTAATTAATATAAAATAAACATTCTTCAGGATATTAAAATTAATATCCCATGAGTTCTTCCTTAAAGTATTAGAAACTGTCTCCCTGCCTTGGGGGAATGAGCAAATGAGTCCTGGCCTAGTCTGATGTTTCCTCAACTGTAAAATGTTCAAGCTAAACTAGAATCACCAGATGATCTCTTTAAGATGCTTTCTAGCTCTGACATCCTATTATTATAGAGCTCTTGCTATCTGTTACCACATAAAAAGACACCTTGGATTATTGTAAACTAGCTCCTAAAAACACAACTTTTATTTATTAGTGTGACTAGGAAGGCTAACAAGTGATGGACATCATAGCCACAGGAGCTGGAAATAAACAAAATGCATTACCAAGGTGCTCAAAGTACAGTAGTTTTGTCTGTTGTACCTCAAAAAAGATATAATGGATGTTCCAGAGGACAACTAAAGGGAAGGAGAGTCCCATGGGAATATAAACTAATGAGAACATATTTGGGGACTGAAAAAGAAACCAAATCCAAATCCCAGAACACCATGATTAGAAAAGAACTCCTTGAAGCTCAAAGCAGATCATTTTGGAACACAAAAGGCAGCCAATGCATCAAATTCACGCTCTATAGGATAAGAACTGAAAATAGAAACCTAGACGAAAGAGGCTAGGTGGCCAGTAATAATAATCAATAATAGTCACCTTACATTTGTATATCATTTTACACTTTTCAAATTATTTCAAAGCCATTATCTCATTTGACCCTCATAATAGAACCTGGTTGTAGTCCTGGATCTAAACCAAATTAGCTGAGCAATCCTAGGTACATTTAAACTCTTTGGGTCACAGTTTTTTCATCTATCAAATGAAAAATACCTGCCCTGCCCATCTCATGGGCTATTGTGAGGATCAGATGAGGATAAAATAAAAGTATTAGTTTACTTTACAAATACAGGTATTCTCATCATACATTCATAGATTATAGATACAAAGCAAATTATTAAGAAAAGCCAAAAATGTTTGGAAATTCATCCCAAACACATGGTTGACATAATGGCAGACAATCACACTCCTCCACAAGACTTCTGGAAGATCATGGGACTGATCGTGGTATTTGTTATGCTCATGTCTTCCCTTTTAGACTGGGATCCCCACCCCTCTCCAAGTGAAGGGCTATCTCTCTTCTTTTCTCTTAAGCTTTCATCCTGCACAGGGGTAACTCAGAACTGGAGGCTGATTACCGACCGGCAGACAGCACCAGAGCCAGTTCCTGTCTAATAGGTTATTAAAGCCTACTTAATACTTTATAGTACATGGAATTAATGTATGTTATTTTCAATAATTAGTTTTTAAATCCAAATGTTGAGTGTTTTATACAAAATAGTCATCATATAAACATTAAAATGAGTATCAAAATAGCAGAACTAGAAATCCTAGAGCTGCTACAAACACAAAAGGTTAATCCAAGTAACCAACAAACAGATTTGCCAAGGTAACACATGAAAATTGACAGGAATCCTAAACACAATTCATGACACCTTTATCTTAATGCAGATTACACTAGCAGTTGCAGGGTTGAGGAAAAAATGGAGAACAAACTTAATTTACCTGTGACTGCTGGTACAGCTTTCCATCTCCTCTAGGATTGCTTTTCCTAACCTCTGTTACCTAACGAAATATTTGTAAGTTTTTAAATGTTCAGTGGTTCACCTGGACAGGCAGTCATCTGCACAATAAAATTGGCAATATATGTATGTAGGACATGTTATTGAATGTTAGGCTGAGAGGATCCCAAGTTCAGGTCAGAAACAAGGGACAGAGAACAGAGGCCTATTTGAAATCAAGCTTCTACTTCCCTGGGAACCACATGGATCCTAGCAACACTGAACAAAGGGCTATAGACAAAGTGATCAAGGATCTGGACCGTAAACCATTTTTCTATCTCTGTGCTGTATATATTAAGACACTTCACTGTCATGAATTAGTATTGTCTGCCATGCCCATACATTATGCTCCTATCCAAGAAAATTGGAAATACTGGGATTTCATGTTTCAGGACGATTTCAGATTGTATGATGGGTTTGTTATCAGATTGTCTGGTCTCTGTAAGACGATGATCCAGAGACTGAGGATGCTGTTCATCAACCAGCGGAGTCTGACCTAAGGGAAAGAAGCTGAGACAATGCCCAAGGTCAGGCAGCCAGAGCTCTGCAGGGAGACCAGAACCCAAGTAGGATAACGCTTACAAATGATACTTTGCCAACCCACTTAGGCTGAACCAGCATCCTAGAGTGTATTCAGGTGAATCCCACAAGGAAAAGGAAATAATGGGATACTGGCACATTACTCAAAATCCTTCTGCCACCCACACTTTAAACATCTTATACTATCTAGTATTCTTAGTAATTTATAGAATTTCTAAAAGAAAACTCAGCATCTGGGAGATTCATCATCAAAAGGATTATATCTGCCTATGGTCATAAAGAAGGGGAAGACAGAAAGAGAGAAACAAATAGAAATAGCCACAGACTACCTAAGCCCACAGAAAACTCTTAGCAGAGTTTTAATACATGAAAGTGGAGAAAGGAACATATTTAATATATTGATCCATGGATGAGAAGGTAAATAAAAAGTAGATTAGCCATCTGCACAAGAAGATAATTACAGCTGGAATTTCTTGTCTCAACACCACCCATCTGGTCTTCTCACTTGCTAGTATGAACCAACACACTGGTTGAGAAACACTTTTCTAGTCTCTTCTGTAGACTGCTTAGTGATGAACACAATATTTTTTGAGAGACCTGAAGTACAGATGTTAGTGCAACACCATCTTGGTACCAAAATTTCATTCATCAAAATGTAAATAATTTTGAATTATCCAACACTGTTGTATATCCAGTATCAACATGCTACATCTCATATTTTGATGATGCAATGTTCTAAGTCAAGACACCCAGCTTAATGAGTAAGGAGTACTTCATGAACACAGAGCTTCATTCTCACCTTTGTGCCAAAGAGAGGACAAAAACTTAATGCTAAATGGAAACGGAGCACCCCCTGGCCTCTATTAGCAGCCAAGCCCCATAGCCCAACAGCAAGGATATTATCAAGATTCATGAAGATTGAATAACAGACACACACAAGACCAAGCAGGTACTTCCAAGAGCAGCCATTTGGGACATATTCTGTGCCCACAGCTCTGTCTTCACCCTTTTAAGAGCTCTATGTCCCTGTTCCAAAAGACAGAGCTTGAGTTCTATGGGATAGAATGAGAAGACAACATTCTTTCCTCTTCTCCAAGCCAATGGAGTTTGCTGAGTGATGAAGACAGACATACTCCTTGTGTAGTTCCCTTGTCAATTATTGTGGTGTCAGCAGATTTTATGGGAGAAAGGATGAAGGAATGGACAGGCTCACTACTCAGAGCAATATTTGGATGCAATTGTGAGACTCCACTGGCACTACTTTAGGATCTGCAAGTTGAAGCAAGTTGCCCTGCTCTTAGGTAAGGGATTAACTAAATCAATTTTATCTAAATCAATTTGCACCGTTCAGATAATATGTTCATAAAGCAACCAAGTCACTCTGATTTACAGGAGTACTTCCCAGAGGTGGCCTTGCAAGGTACAACATGCCAGATGAGAATTCTAGTAGTCATGAAAACAAATAAGAGGGACACGACCACCCTTTCATGTCCCTAGCCTCTACCCATGTCCTGCACAGCCCCTCCGTGACCTAATCCTGGAGCTGCAAGTATGGAGTTTGGCCTGGAACAGGCAGGAGGCCAAAATACTGGGCTAAATCTGGGGCCTCAGCCCAATCAGCAGAGGTCCTCTGCAGATTATAGGCTAAAAATGGGTGAGGTTATGTCTTCAAATTAGTCTGACTCAGATTGTTAGGTTAGAGTGCATTAGATATGATTCAAGCCCCAACTTAAATGGTCATTATTACTCTGTATGCCTAGTTGTATGTATGTTTTCATTCAGTTGAACATGTATTGGAGACAAAACAGATTTAGGACCTAAGTACAATGATAAGATTTGACTCTGGGGGTGGGAGGCTAATAATGCTAAAGTAAGATTTTCAGTAAGCTAAGATTCCTACTTACACCCAGTCAATCCACTAACTCAGTAAAAGGTAAAGGAAGTGCTTTCTTTGAAAAGTATAATGTTGGCCGGCTGTGGTGGTTCGCACCTGTAATCCCAACACTTGGCTTTGGCAGGTGGATCCCTTAAGCTCAGGAGTTTGAGACCAGACTGGGAAACATGGTGAATCCTGTCTCTACAAAAAATTCAAAAATTAGCTAGGTGTGATGGTGTGTGCCTATAGTCCCAGCTACTAGGGAAGCTGAGATGGGAGGATTGCTTGAGCCAGAGAAGTCAAGACTGCAGCAAGCCATGATCACGCCACTGCACTCCAGCCTCGGTGACACAGCGAGACTTCATCTCAAAGGGGAAAAAAAATTATAATGCTGAGGGTTTACAGAACCCTTTCATCTTCAAAGGACCAAGTCAAGACTAACAATACCCAGTACACAATATTATAGCTTTTACACAAGTGTACCAACTAAGAAAGAAAAGTCATAGGAATGTCCTAAAGCCATAAGCCAATGTAACATCAGATTTGGGATGAACTCTGATCTTCTTGACTCCTGGACCTGTGTTTTAACCACTGCATTAGCTATTCTTGCATTGCCTTAAAGAAATACCTGAAACTGGGTAGTTTATAAATAAAAGAGGTAGGCTGGGCATTGTGGCTCTTGCCTATAATCCCAGCACTTGGTGAGGCCCTCAGATCGCTTGACCTCAGGAGTTCGAGACCAGCCTGAGCAATATGTCAAAACCCCATCTCTACAAAAAATACAAAAATTAGCTGGGTGTGGTGGCATGCACCTGTGGTCCCAACTACTCAAGATGCTGAGATAGAAGGATTGCTTAAGCCCGAGGCAAGACCCTTTCTCAAAAAAACAAAACAAACAAACAAAAAAAAAAAACAAACAGAAAAGAAAAGAAAAAAAAGAAAAGAGGTTTAATTGGGTCACAGTTCTGCAGGCTGTACAGGAAGTGTGATGCCAGCATCTGCTTCTGAGGAGGACTCAGGAAGCTTACAATCATGGAGGGAGGCAAATGGGGAGCAGGAGATTCTCACATGGTGTGAGCAGAAGCAAGGGAGAAAGAGAGCTGGGGGGAAGTGCCACACGCTTTTAAACAACCAGATCTCAGGAGAGATTACTCACTATCACAAGGACTCACAGTCAACCAAGGTGGTGGTGCTAAACCATTCATGAGAAATCTGCCCTCATGATCCAGTCACCTCCCATCAGGCCCCACCTCAACACTGGGGATTACATTTGTACATAAGATTTGGGCAGGGATAAATATCCAAACTTTATCAAACACATGAATCAAGTTGTGAGGAGCAATCAGGAGAAATCTAATTCACATTATATACCCATGTTAAGTTCATTGATTGGGCAGGAATATATAAAAATAAGAAAGACAGTTTCTCCCTCAGTACAGTCATGAGAGGAGACAGACAGGGGGATGTGAGTGTCGGGGGGGTGGGGAGGGGGAAGCTAACCATCTGGGGTAGAATGAAACCACTCCCCAAACAGAAGAAAAGTAGGGGAGGAGAACTCCCTATTCAGCAACTCCCTTCTATTGGAATATTGCCAGAGAACTGATTAGAGTACTGGGACGGAGCAGAATGGGGTTAAAGGCAGCCCTTCTGGCCCAAGTTGAGAATCAGAGGGATCAACCCACACACGGTACTTCTTTATTTAGTTTCCAATATATTCCTTTATAAGGGCTCATCCTCAGAGACACACAACCATCACCATCTATCCGCCCCACACTCAGAAATCCTCAAAAGGCAAAGTGGTTGAAGAAGTAAGATGCAGCATGGCTGGGAGGCTGGGAGGGCACAGGTTGATGGGGAAAGCCTGGGGTCCAAGGCGCTCTAGTGGGGGATTTCCATAGTCATGTAAGTGTTGTGACATAGGAAGGTGAGTGATCATGAAAAAGGTAGGGGACAGTGGAAGAGAGAGAGAAAGTAAAGAGTAAAACGACTCCAGGATTTCAATTTCCTGCTCTAAGAAGCAACACTTCTGAAAAATAATGTGCAACACACGAAGTGCTAAGTAACCTAAACCTTATCATCACCAGTAATATTCCTGTAAATCTACTCTGCCGTTATTTACTTAATTCTTACAAGGCAGGAATGGAAAATCCCCACTCTCCCTGGTTGCGTCGCAGTCTGTCCTGTGGACATATGTAAGTTTTCCCTCTCCCCCACAGAGCTGGTTTCACAGCTAGGCCAGAAATAAGGAACCATCCAGACGGAGACTCGAGGATCGCTCCCCTGGCAGAAAAGGGATTAAGTTTCACCGGGCCTCCCCGCCGGCAGGGCGTCCGCAGCCACGCCGGCTGCTGCGACAGCACCGCCCGGCAGACGGCCGGCCAAGGGGCGACGCCGGGGACGAAGAGGCTGCCGGCTGCGGGAGCGTGGGAAGGCGGCCGTGCCCTTTCCCAGACTCGCGCCCAGGCGCCGGAGGATTCGCTCGACTGCCCGCGCCCGGCCCGGCCCGGCTGCGCAGAGGCCTCGGCCGCCCCCGCCCCGCACCCCGGAGTGCAAACTCTGTCCCAGGAGGGCAGTGGCAGGAACCCGAGCCCCAACAGCATGACTGGGAGCCGGAGCTGATCTGGGGCCCCCGTCGCCGTCTCGAGCCTCGCGGGCCCCATCACCCTGCCCCGCCGAGCCCGAGAGCCCTCGGTTAACGCCGGGCCCCGGCGGCACCTGAAAAGCGGCCAGAGCCAGGGCCGAGCCCTGCGAGGGCGACGACGCTCGACCTCCAGGGCCGCGGCGAGGGGGCGCGTTTTACCCATAGCGTTCCCAGGTGCCAGCCATCTCCTCTGCTCGCTCGAGGGCGCTGGGCGCTCGTCTGCCTCCGCAGCGGGCTAGCTCGGGCTCCGGCGCGAGCTCCAGGGCCCCGGTCGCCGCCGCCGCCGCCGCCACCACTCTAGGCCGCCGCCCGCCTTCGCTGCAGCTGCCGCTACCGTCGCCGACGCCGCGCAGCAGCCGGGATCCGCCAGCCCGCGCGCCCCGCAGGGGATAGCACGGCGGCCGCGATGCTACCGCGGCTGGGTCTCCCGAGCTAAAGTTAAGAGTTTTCGCCCCTCAGTCCAGGGGCAGCACCATGACACCACGGCAGCACCACACTGTCATTTCCGCCGCCGCAGAGGAAAAAAAAAGGCAATCCCTTCCAAAAGGGAGGCGGAGTGGGGGCAAACGGGGTTGGGGCTGACACCCCAAGGGAGCACTGGGAAGGGCCAAAGAAGAAGGGGCGCTCGGACACCTTCCCAGGCTCACCTTCCGCCGCCCCCGCCACTCCCAGCTCCCCCAGCCCTTCCTCTGGAGGCACGTTTACATGTCTTCTCCCCTGGCAGGAGTGACCGGAGAAACCTGAGCAAGCAAAGGCAGCCGGTGGGTGGGGCTCGGGTTACTACTGTACCTACCAGCTGATTCCAGCAGCCTTTTCTCCAGCGCCCTGTCATCTTGAAGGAAGACACAGAGAGAGGGACCCTGGCGGGTGTGTGTGTGTATGTGTGTGTTGTGTGTGTGTGTGTGTGTGTGAGTGACAGAGCGACAGAGAGAGCAGAATGTGTGTGAAATGCAGAAGGAAGACTATGGCTAAACTCTTCTCCCACTCCCCACTCCTCTGTCCCCCAGCCCCACAAACCCCAGGTTAGAACAAGGAAGAGGCCTTTGCAACCGGTAATAAGAAGAGAGTGCCCGGGTCCACCGCACAGATCCTCTCCATGAAGCTGCTCTATGCAAAGTTAACTACAGAGTAAAACAAAAATAGTGGAGGAGATAGAAAAGGGCAGACAATTGAAGGAAACCCAACCCCTCTTTCTTTTTACAAAGAGAGAATGGCTGTGTTTTATTGGCCTCGGGCAGAAGTTGTGGAGGTGGGTTAAAGCCATCAAAAGAAAAAAAAAAAGCAGGATTTTTCTTGTACCTTCAAATTGTTGACCAGTAAAACAAGAGGGTCGTTACCACAAGGACAATGAGGCAGATGCTAGCTATCCAGGTATTCCAGGTCCCTAATAAGCTAATTGGTCCATTTGGAATCCAGCATCCTCCCATTGGTCTGGAGTGACCCCCACTCAAAAGGTGGATGGGAGACGGAAAGAGCAGGAAGCCCCATAAGAGACTCTGTTTCTAACTTGGGGCAAAAAGAGAGAACAAGGGGAAAGAAATGAGAAAATGAGAGGACCTGCCCCAGCGCGCGCGCGCGCGCACACACACACACACACACACACACACACACACACACACACGCCTGCCATCATTGTGCATAAGAACAAGCCCAGAAAAATTGAGGTATCTCTTGGTATATCCCTTCAGGGAACCAATAGTAATCAGTCAACACTCCTGTGAAACAATGTGCTAGAGATCACTGAGGTGGAAACCAAGGCAAAAATCACAACCAGGCTGCCCTGATGAAAGTCTGGCCCCGGCCGGGCGCGGTGGCTCAAGCCTGTAATCCCAGCACTTTGGGAGGCCGAGACGGGCGGATCATGAGGTCAGGAGATCGAGACCATCCTGGCTAACACGGTGAAACCCCGTCTCTACTAAAAAATACAAAAAAACTAGCCAGGTGAGGTGGCGGGCGCCTGTAGTCCCAGCTACTCGGGAGGCTGAGGCAGGAGAATGGCGTGAACCCAGGAGGCGGAGCTTGCAGTGAGCTGAGATCCGGCCACTGCACTCCAGCCTGGGCGGCAGAGCGAGACTCCGTCTCAAAAAAAAAAAAAAAAAAAAAAAAAAAAAAAAAAGTCTGGCCCCTAAGAGAAGTAAAAGTTAGTGAGTAACACCTAAAGTCCAGGCAACAAAAGCAAAAATAGGTAAATGGGACCATAAAATTTTCAAACATCTGCACAGGAAAGGACTCAATCAACAGAGTGAAAAAGCAACCTACAAAATGGTAGAAAACTTTTGCAAACCATATATCGGATAATGTGCTAATATCCAGAATGTATAAAGAACTCGTATAGCTCAATTAAAAAAAAAAAAAACCCTCTTAAAAGTGGACAAAAGACTTGAATAGACATTTCTCCAAAGAAGATATACAAGTGGCCAACAGGCATATGCAAAGATGATCAACATCACTAATTGTCAGGGAAATGCAAGTCAAACTCCAATGAAATATCATTTCACATCCATTAGGATGGTCACTATAAAAATAAAAATTTAAAAATTTAAAAAAAAAACAGAAGAAAATACAGCAAGGTGTGGTTCACACTTGTAATTCCAGCTACTCAGGAGAGGATGCTAAGGCAAGAGAGTCACTTGAGGCCAGGAGTTAGAGATCAGCCTGGGTAACATGAAGAGAACGTGTCTACAAAAAATAAAATTAGAACAGAAAATAATAAGTGTTAACAAGGTTGTGGAGAAATTGGAACCCTTGAACACCATTGTAAAATGGTACAGACACTACCCAAGGGAATGTAAACTGGTGTAGCTGCTATGGAAAATAGGATGGAGGTTCCTCAAAAAATTAAAAATAGAACTACTATATGATTAAACAATCTCACTTCCAGGTATATAGCCAAGCAAATAGAAAACAGGATCTCAAAAAGATACTGGCAAACCCATGCTTATAGCAGCATCATTCAAGGGGTAGAAGCAAATTTAATGTCCATCAAGGGATGAATGGATAAAGAAAATATGGTATATACACACAAGGACATATTATTCAGCTTTAAAAAAAGAAGGAAATACTGTCACATGTTACAAAGTTGATGAACCTTGAGGACATTATGCTAAGTGAAATAAGCCAGTCACAAAAAGTCAAATATTCCATGATTCTACTTATATGACTGTCTAAAATAGTCAACTCATAGAAACAGAAAGTAGAATGCTGGTTGTCAGGGACTGCGAGGAGGGAAAAGGAAAGAGTTGTTCAGTGGGTGTGGAATTTCAGTCATGCAGGATGAGGGGGATGTTCTGGGGATCTGTTGCACAACAATGTGCATGTGGTTGACAATATTGTACTGTACACTTGAAAATTGTTGGAAGGATGAAGTTTATGTTATGTGGTTTTTGGCACAAAAATTATTTTTTTAAAAGTTAATGAGTCAGAAGTCTGCTGAACCCAGCCTAATAGAAGAGGGGATAAATAAGCTATGTAGCCATTAAAATAATTATATATATGCATATGTATGATACACACACACACATATATATAAGAATCTCAGATATTATTAAATGAAAAAAGCAATGTGCAGAACTGAGTATGATTTCTTACTATTCGCGTAAAGAAGCAGGCAGGTATATGTCTATGAATGCTTGTATGAGCATAGACTCTTCTGAAAGATACCTAAGAAACTGGTTACACTGGTTGCCTGGGAGTCAAGCATAGGAGGAAGTATTTAACATTGCATATGCTCTTTTGTATTGTTTAAGTTTTTTATAATGTTCATGTATTACCTTTTCAAAAACAATTATGAGCAAGGAGCCTGGAGACAGAAAGTAAAGTGGAGGTCACCAGGAACTGAAGGGAGAGGAAATGAGGAATTATTATTTAAAGAATACAGAATTTCTGACTGGGATGATGAAATAATTCTGAAAATAGTGTTATGCAACATTGTGAATGTACTTAATGCCACTGAATTTTACACTCAAAAATAGTTAAAATAGTAACTCTTGGCTGGGTGCAATGGCTCACGCCTGTAATCCCAGCACTTTGGGAGGCCGAGGCAGGCGGATCACAAGGTCAGGAGATGGAGACCATCCTGGTCAACATGGTAAAACCCCGTCTCTACTAAAAATACAAAAATTAGCTGGGCGTGGTAGTGTGTGCCTGTAATTCCAGCTACTAGGGAAGCTAAGGCAGGAGAATTGCTTGAACCAGGGAGATGGAGGCTGCAGTGAGCCGAGATCACACCACTGCGCTCCAGCCTGGTGACAGAGTAGGACTCTGTCTCAAAAAAAAAAAAGATAAATCTTATTTTATGTATATTTACCACCATAGAACAAATCAAAAAAATAAAAGGAGGAGGTCTACAGAACAAGTACAGATTATTCTATTTTGTAAGAAAACAGATATAGTCTGGACACAATGGCCCATGCCTGTAATCCTAGCACTTTGAGAAGCCAAGATGGGAGGATTACTTGAGTGCAGAAGTTCGAGACCAGCCTGGGCAACATAGTGAGAACGTGTGTCTTTTTATTTTTACAAAAAATGAAAAATAAAAAAAGAAAACAGACACATATATATATATATATGTCGGCAAATGCATAGAAAAGAACCTATAAGGGGCCGGGCACAGTGGCTCACTCCTGCAATCCCAGCACTTTGGGAGGCCGAGAGCAGCACAGAGCCCAGTCTGTTCCAGAAGGAAAACCACAAAAGGATGGTTTTGTTGTGTAAGAGATTCTGCAGAAGGGGACCTTCCTACTAGTTGTCTGAAATCCAGAGGTTGACCAAAGGCTTTTCTAACCAGAAGTTCCAGACCAGCCTGGCCAACACAGCGAAACTTTGTCTCTACTAAAAATACAAAAACTAGCTGGGCATGGTGGTGGGCACCTGTAATCCCAGCTATTTGATAGGCTGAAGCACAAGAATCATTTGAACCCGGGAGACGGAGGTTGCAGTGAGCCGAGATCACACCATTGCACCATTGCACTCCAGCCTGGGCAAGAGAGTGAGATTCTGCCTCAAAAAAAGAAAAGAAAAGAACCTGTAAGGAGCATCCTGTAAACAGTGTGGGCCTGGAATTGGGGTGGGTGTTTGAAAGGATGTTTCCATTTCGATTCTACTTATTTTTTAACTGTTTGAATATTCTGCAATGACACTTTCTTTTGTAGTTTGAAAAAAAAATTTAAGGTATGTCTCCAAAAAGAAGTTGAACCCAAAGTTCAGTCAGAAGTCAATTGATCTCTAAAAATTCTTCAATCTCACTTTGTGTGATCTCCACAGAGAGCTGGAGAGTTTTCTAAAAATGTGAAGAAGTGATCTCTTTCATTATGGACATACCTGAACAAAGCAAGCTAGCTCTTAGCAAAACAGGCAGTAAAGAAGATTTGCTTTTAATGACCTTAACCGTCCATTAGAAATCATCTTAGCCTTCACTTGTTAGCAGTCTCCCTTTCACCTGAGCTGCCAATGCTTTCAAACTAGTCTCTAGCTTACCAGAGCTCTATACTGAGCTCCAGAACCCTATCTTCCCTCTCCAAGCATCAGTCCATGTTCTGGACATTTCCTTTCCCTTGTCAAAACTTAACTACTTCTGGCTCGTTTTCACAAAAGACCTTACTAAATGATTAAGGAATTCAATCAACCAATTTTAGCTAACTGTTAATAGCTTCATTTGTCTCCCTATTAGTAGATAATATTTTAATTTTAACACAGGCCTTCAATGTATTAATTCAAAGGAATGACTAATAGCGTATGTGGGTGGGGATGATGGGGTGGGGAGGGGAGATTTTGCTAATCATATCACATAAGCAGCTGCTTTGAAAATATCCCCACTTTCAATGGTTTTATGCAAATTGCTCACTGTAAATTTATGAAAAGTAAATGTTTTGTATCTGGCAGGAGATGCAAAATTGCCGGGGAGTATGTCATGAAATTATGTGTTTATAATTATTTAATGGTTACCTTTGTATATAACATATGTTGATCCTATTAACAAAATAAATCTGACTCATGAAAAAAAAAAAAAAGACACTTGACAGATTCAGCTTGAGGTGTTTTAATTGGATTAATCTGAAGCAGGCTAACTGTACCACAGACCGACAATATGAAAGGGACAGCTCATGGGCTGCTTTTTCCTGCTAAGAATGTTGGGAGGGTATTGGAGGAACGGCTCCAGATACTTTCTACAGAGAGCGGCACAGAGCCCAGTCTGTTCCAGAAGGAAAACCACAAAAGGATGGTTTTGTTGTGTAAGAGATTCTGCAGAAGGGGAACTTCGTACTACACTCAAAAGAAGCAGCTAGTTGTCTGAAATCCAGAGGTTGACCAAAGGCTTTTCTAACCAGGGGCTTTTAACAGGATGGTGAGAAGAAAAGCACTTTTGCCATGGACTCATCAATAGGACATTGTTCTAAAACTAGTTGTGAACAAGCCCTCTAGGCTGCTTAAGAGAGAGTGGTTTAAAATAAATATGTCCCCAGTATGAAGAAATAGCATGCCCCTGTGTATTAGGCTATTTGGCATTGCTACAAAGAAATACCCAAGACTGGGTAATTCATAAAGAAATGAGGTTTAATTGGCTACAGTTCCACAGGCTGTACAGGAAGCATGATGCCGGCATCTGTTTGGCCTCAGAAAACTTACAATCATGGCAAAAAGCAAAAGGGAAGAGAGGCATCTCACATGGTTGGAAGCAGGAGGAAGACAGAGTGAAGAGGGAGGTGCCACACACTTTTAAAGCACCAGGTCTCATGAGAACTCGTTATCGTGAGGGCAGTACAATGCAAGGGATGGTGATAAAGTATTCATGAAGGGTCCACTCCCATGATCCAATCACCTTTTACCAGGCCCCCCTGTCAACATTGGGGATTACAATTTGATACAAGATTCGAGTGGGGCACAGATTCAAACTGTATCATTCTGCCCCCTGGCCCCACCCAAATCTCATGTCCTTCTCACATTACAAAATATAATCAATTATGCCTTCCCAACAGCCCCCCAAAGTCTTAACTCATTCCAGCATTTACTCAAAAGTCCAAAGTCCAAAGTCTCGTCTGGAATAAGGCTAGTCCCTTTCACTTCTGAGTCTGTAAAATCAAAAACAAGTTAGTTACTTCCAAGATACAATGGGGTTACAGGCATTGGGTAAATGCTCCCATTCCAAAAGGGAAAAATTAGTCAAAAGAAAGGGGCTACAGGCTCCGTGCAAGTCTGAAACCCAGCAAGGTTCTCATTAAATCTTAAAGCTCCAAAATAATCTCCTTGGACTCTACATCTTACATCCAGTGCACACTGATGCAAGGGGTGAGCTTTCAAGGTCTTGGGCAGCCCCACCCCTGTGGCTTTGCAGGGTTCAGTCCCCGTGACTTCTCTCAAGGGTTGGCATTGAGTGCCTGTGGCTTTTCCAGGAGCAGGGTGCAAGTTGTCAATGAATCTATGATTCTGGGAGCTGGAGGATGGTGGCCCTGTTCTCACAGCTCCATTAGGGAGTACCCCAGTGAGGACTCTGTGTTGGAGATCCAACCCCACATTTCCCCTCTACACTGCCCTAGGAGAAGTTTTCCATGAGAGCTCTGCCTCTGTATCATGCTTCTGCCTGGACAGCTAGGCTTCTCCATACAGCCTTTGAAATCTAGGCAGAGGTGCCCAAGCCTCAACTCTTGCATTCTGTGCACCACAAGCTTAACACTGTGTGGAAGCCACCAGGGCTTACAGCTTGCACCCTCTGAAGCAGTGACCTGAGCTGTACTTGGACCCCTCTAACCACAGCTGGAGATGGAGCAGCTAAGATGCAGGGAGCAGGGTCCCAAGGCTGTGCAGGGCAGCGGGGGCCCTGGCCCTGATCCAGGAAACCATTTAGTCCTTCTAGGCCTCTGGGCCTGAGATGGGAGTGACTGCTGTTCAGTTCTCTGAAATAACTTCAAGGCCTTCTTCCCATTATCTTGGCAATGGGCAGTTGCCTTCCTTTTAGTTATGCAAATTTCTGCAGCTTGCTTGAATTCCTCCCTTGGAAATGAGTTTTTCTTTTCTACCACATGGCCAGGCTGCAAATTTTCCAAACTTTTATGCTCTGCTTCCCTTTTAAATGTAAGTTCCAGTTCCAGGTCATTTATTTGCTGGTTGTTAGAGGCAGCCAGGCCACATCTTGAACACTTTGCTCCTTAGAAATTTCTTCTGCCAGATACCCTAAATCATCTCTTTCAAGTTCAAAGTTCCACAGATCCCTAGGGCAGGAGCGCAATACAGCCAATTGCTTTGCTGAGGCATAACAAAAGTGATCTTTGCTCTAGTTCCCAATAAGTTCCTCATTTCCATCTGAGACCTCACCAGCCTGGCCACTTCTGTGCATATCACTGTCAGCATTTGGGTCACAACCATTCAACAAGTCTCTAGGAAGTTCCAAATTCTCCCTCATCTTCCTGTCTTCTACTGAGCCCTCCACAGTCTTCCAACCTCTTCCTATTACCCATTTCCAAAGTCTCTTCTATATTTTCAGGTATCTTTGTTGAAATGCCCCACTCTTTGGTACCAACTTTCTGTATTAGGCCATTGTTGCATTGCTATAAAGAAATACCTATGACTGGGGAAATCAGACATCTCATATGGTAGGAGTAGAAGGAAGAGAGAGCAAACAGGGAAGTGCCATACACTTTTAAAGGACCAGATTTCACGAGAGCTCACTATTGTGAGGACAGTACAATGGGGGAGATGGTGCTAAACTATTCATGAAGGATCCACTCTTATTATCCAATCACCTCCCACCAGGCCCCACCTCCAACACTGAGGATTACATTTCAACATGAGATTTGGTGGGGCCACAGATTCAAACCATATCACCTTGCTATTTGCTATTTTTTAGTCTTCTTTGATCTATATTTTGCTATTGCCTTTATCTATTTTGAACTTACCTGAATTACATTTGTTATAATAAACATGTATGTTGGATAAGTATATTACATTGGTAAACACTTTTCTGGAGTTTTAATGTGTCTTCAACCTAAACCTTACAGCTGGCCATGCCTTCCTAACCAGCAGCACCCGGTCACTTAGAATCTGGCTTTCATGATTCTACATCCTGCTGGTTTTCCTCTCATCTCACTGCCTATTCCTCTGGTTCTGTTGCTTCCTCCTCCTGCTCTTCTATTGTACCCGTGAAGGTTAATGTGCCTCAGGACTTAGTCCTTGACTCTCGTCTCCATCTACACTCACTTCCTAGGTGACCTCCTCTAGTCCCATGATTTTAAGTATAATCCATAAGCTTATGGATCCCAATTTTACCTTTTTAGCTCAGATTTCTCCCTTGGGTCCAGACTTGCATATCTACCTATTTTACTTCGCCACCTGACTATCACACAGACAGTACTAACTTAATGCAACCAAACCAGAACTCTTGGTTTCTATTCCTCTCCATTTCAGTAAATGGCACCATCCAACTGCATAAGCCAGATACTGGGATGTCCTTGACACCTTACTCTCCCCAGTGTCCAACATTCAATACATCATTGAGTCTTATTTTGGTCTCTCTACTTCCACTTCCAATCAGTAATGCAGCCAAAGTAATCTTTTCAAATGGAAAGCTGATCATTTTATCCTCATCCCCTGATTGAAACCCTTCAGTTTCAATCAGTAAACTGCAATTAGAGTAAAATTCAAATTATTTAATGTGGTCTATGAGACCTGGCATTAGCTGGTCCTTGCCTCCCTCTCTGAACTCATCCTATTCCACTCTCACCCTTTCTCACTACAATCCAAACACACTAGCCTTCTGACATCCCTTGAACCATGTCATGATCCTGGCTACCCCAAGAAGTTTACATGTTCTTTTCCTTCTGCTAGAGTGCTCTTCCTTCTGATCTTCTCATGGCTATCTAGTGCATTCTCTCAGGTTATACACATCACCTTCTCAGAGAAGCCTTCCCTAACCACCCTATATAAAGTAACCCTTCTACATTATTCTCTAATATAGCACTCCATTCCTTTCCTACAGATCACTTATCACTAGCTAAAATTATTGTATGTGTGCCCATGCACACGCACACACACACACACACTAAATATACATATCATGAGAGCAACAACCTTGTCTGTCTCTATCACTAGTATATCTCCAAACCTAAAACAGTACCTGGCTCACAGTAGGTGCTGATATTTGCTGGATGAACAGCAGTAAACAGAGGGAAAAGTACGGTTCAGAGATGACTTTCACAACCCTGATATAGACTTACCCCAATCTTCAATCTGCAGTAAAAATATCACACTCAGAGATGTCCTTTTGGCAGAACTAGTGCATTTACAGCAGGTTCATGCTGGGAGGTCAGACACATTACTCAGGGCCTCAACTCCCTATATACCAGCAATTCTCAAACTTACTCAAGAAACACTAGAGTCCCTCAAGATATTAACTGGTGTTCTGAGGGGAAAAAATGACTTGATCTAACATGTTTAGGGAATGCTGCAGACTGAATCTTTCTCTTGGAGACTCACAGTACACATTAGCATATTAAGGCTCTGAGGAGTCCTGTCAGAAATAAAACGCATTGTAAGTTTGTTTAGCATTTCCCAAACGTATTTGACCATGGAACATTTATGTTCTACTCACTTATTAATATCTCACAGGTCGCTAGTGTCTCTCAAACTATAGTTCTGGAAGCACTGCCTAAATATATAATATAAAGATGGAGATGTGTGTATATGTATGTGTGTGTTTGTGTGTGCATGTGTGTGTGTCTATATTATGGATATTAATCAAAGTGAACTTAAGACTCGTGGCAATAAATTCCAACTCAAAGATGTCCATGAGATGAGATGGAGGAAATTCAAGTTTACGGTAAGGCAACAATTGGAGATAGTGCATTCAATTAAAAACCTTTTAGGAGGATATTGGCTTATAGTTAGTTATGAGTATTGCTCTAAATTAGTTCCAATATTCTGGCCTGAATGAATTACCCCTAGGCCACTGAGAACCTGTAAATAAGATTGATGAATCCCTGTCAGTGATTTCTGGGGAAATATACAACTGGGAGAAGTATCAGTATCAGATCCCCAAAGACTACAAATGACCAGCTTTCAAAATGGGAAAGGTGGATTCTACAAACAAAAGACCAGTGCAGTGGGCTTAATGTTGATTTGAGACAACATTCATACCACTCTTCCTCTCACCCATTCCAGAGCTTCTTTCTCTTCCTTGATCCCTCTGTGCTCATCCTTGCCTAGGGTTTTTGCATTTGCTGTTCACTTTACATACAGCAGGGATGAGCACACTTTTTCTGTAATAAGCCAGTGGTAAATATTTTAGGTTTTGTGGGCTATATGATCTCTGGCCCAACTACTTAGCTCTGCTGTTGAGTGCAAAAGCAGCCATAGATAATACATAAACAATGAAACTTTATTTTCAAAAACAGGCTGTGAACCAGATTTGGCTCCAGGGCCATAGCTGTTCCATCTGGAGTGTACTTTGCCAGGACCCTCACATGAATAATCTTTTATGTTCATAATTCAGCTCAAACATCATTTTCTTAGATTACATCGCCCAATCTAAAGTAATTACACACTGAGTTGCTTTCAAATATTCCAATTTTAATTATCTCCACTGCACATATCACTAACTGATATTTTGTTGTTTATTGACTTGTTTCCTCCCCACACACAAACCAGAATAATAATTAACATTTATTAAGCTCTTATTATGTACCTGGCATTGTTCTAAACACTTTATATATATTAATTCTTTTCATCTTAATAGTAACCTCCTGACAATAATCCTTAATCTCCCCATTTTATAGGTGAAAAAACAAAGGCTGCGATATTAACTATTTTATTCACAACCAAATATGTTAGCCAGTGGTGATTTCAGGATTTAGGTCCAGGCTTATAAGCATTGTTCTATACTACAACTCAATTATAAGCTCCACAAGAGCAGAGATTTTGTCTTGTTTACTGATGACCCTAGAACAGAGCCTAGAAGAGTGTTTGACGTATAATAAGTGGTCAATAAATATTTGCCAATTTAATAAAAATTCTAAGACACTCAGATAACTAAAGGGAGACAGTATTTACCAAGAATGAGTCACACTAACCTGATTTCCTTCTTTGATGAGGCTAATAGATACAGGAAACAAGGAAATGGGAATAGAATCCCATTTCTTTGGATTTTAGAAAAGCATTAAACAAGATCTTTCCTGAAATCTTTTTTTTTTCTTTTTTTTCAACTTTTATTTTAAGTTCTAGGGTACATGTGCAGATGTGCAGATTTGTTACATAGTTAAACATGTGCCATGGTGGTTTGCTGCACAGATCAACCCATCACCTAGGAGTTAAGCCCAACATCCATTAGCTATTCTTCCTGATGCTCTCCCTCTCCCAGCCCTCTACCTGACAGACCCCAGTGTGTGTTATTCCCTCCACCACCGTGTGTTCTCATTGTTCGGCTCCCACTTATAAGCGAGAACATGTAGTGTTTGGTTTTCTGTTCCCGTATTAGTTTGCTGAGGATAATGGCTTCCAGTTCCATCCATGTTCCTGCAAAGTATATGATCTTGTTCATTTTTATGGCTGCATAGTATTCCATGGTGTCTATGTACTACCTTTTCTTTATCCAGTGTGATGTTGGTGGAAATTTGGGTTGATTCCATGCCTTTGCTATTGTTTTTCACTGCAATGAACATACATGTGCATGTATTTTTATAATAGAATGATTTATATTCCTCTGACTATACACCCAGTAATGGGATTTCTGGATCAAATGGTATTTCTGCTTCTAGATCTTTGAGGAATCACCACACTGTCTACCACAATGGTGGGACTAATTTACATTCCCACCAACAGTGCAAAAGTATTCCTTTTTTTTTCCTGCAACCTTTCCAGTATCTGTTGTTTCTTGACTTTTTAATAAGCGCCTTTCTGATTGGCATGAGATGGTGTCTCACTGTGGTTTTGATCTGCATTTCTCAAACCCTTTTCTTACTAGAACTTTCTTTGTCATTTAATGCTGTTAAATTTATTGCTGTTAAATGTTTAATGCTTTCTTTATTGATTTCCATGACACCACACTTTCCTAGTTTCCTGAACACCTTACTGTTCTTACCTTGTCCTTCATGTGATCCTCCTTCATCATCAGCCCCTAAAATGTGGATGTTTCCATTTTTACCCTCATCCTGATGACACCTCAATCTATAACTCCAGGCCTGAACTTTACTCCAAGCCTAAAAATTCACACAGGGACTTCAAGTTTAACATGTCCAAAACCAAACTCATGATCTCTTCCTCAAATCTATTCCTTTTCTTATATTCCCAGTCTCAATTAATAGCATCACTCAGTCGCCCCACACTAGAACCTGAAAGTCATGTTTGCACCCTCACCTCTCTCACTCACTCCATATCTAAACACCGACCCAAACTAAATGATTTTTACTTCTTAAATATTTCTCAGCTCCACACACCTACTAGCCGTAACCAACTCTTAACCAGTCTCTCTGCCTCTTGTTTTGACCCTATCCAATTCTCCACACAGTCATCAGAATTTTTAAATGAAAACATGATCATGCAACACCTTATTGCCTACAAGATGGAGTCCAAGCTACATCAGGACCATATAAATCTCCTCAAACTTGCTGGCTACTATTAAAACTGCCTTTGCAAAAATTACAACAGCGTGAAAATTATGGTAGTGGAGGAGATCTGATCTGGCCAACCCCCATCTTGCCTTTGACCTTCAAGCTGCCCTTAATTATTTCTGAACTTGGGCCGAGGTAACTTTAGGAAACATTTAGTTTATAGTTTAAATGATAAAAGCACTTCCCCAGAACTCAGCCAACCGCCTTTGTAAAGTTAATGAGAGACCAACAGTTTAGGAGGATAGAGGAGCTTGAATTCTGCTAAGGTGTAGACATAAACAATTACAAGTCATTATTTCAGATGTCACAAGATATGCAACTTACCTAATTACTCCTGCAGATAACATCACAATTGTAGAACCTAAAATCGGTTTTTTGAGATATGTTTTCAGGTTTTTTGCAGATCTGACCACGGATGGCTCCACCTGGATCCCCCAACTGCTCCTGTGGCCCCACAGAGGAGTGACTCAAGGTGCAAGAGGACCATTTCCCACCCCCATATGATTGCATCCCCAACCAACCAAGAGCAAGCACCCATAATCTAGCCACTCCCACCCCCTCCCCAAAACTGCCTTTAAGAACTCCTAATCTCTGAGCTTTCGGTGAGGTTGATTTGAATAATAACTCTGTCTTCCAGGTGGCATAGCTGGCCTCTCATCAATTAAACTTTCTTCACTGTAATGCCATGGGCTCTGTGAATTGATTTTGTTTGTGCAGTGGGCAGGAAGAATCTGTCGGGTTACACTAGTTTACTCACAGCTAATGTTTCCACAATTCCAAACTGCATGCAACATTGCAATTCTCATGTAGGTACTTCTCTGCCTTTGTTTATGCCATAGCTTCTATACTGAGGCTCATCCCAACCCTTACCACTTACTCCCATTTTGCCTGGCTGACTTCTTATCATCCTCTCAGATTGAGCCCATGCACTATCTCCTCCAGGAAGGCTTCCCTTAACATGCCCCATCCTGGGCTGGGTTAGGTGTCCATCTTCTATGCTTTCAAGGCATCCTTTTTTGAGGGGTTGGGGGGATGGGGTCTCACTCTGTCACCCAGCCTGGAGCGCAGTGGTGCAATCTAGCTCACTGCAGCCTCAAACTCCTGGGCTCAGGAGATCCTCCCACCTCAGCCTCCTGAGTAGGTGGAACTACAGACATGCACCACCATGCTCACCTAATTTTTTAAATTATGATTTGTAGAGGCAGGGTCTCATTATGTTGCCCAGGCTGGTCTGGAACTCCCTGGCTCAAGCAATTCTACCACCTCAGACTCCCAAAGTACTGGGATTATAGGAGTGAGCCGCCATGCCCAACCGAGACATTCTAAATTTGCCTTTATCACAGCACTTATTCTTCTGTATTTTTCTTGCCTGTTCACATGTCTGTATCCCTCATTAGACTATGTAGTTCCTGAGAGCAAGAACTATACCTTATCCAAAGGTGTACCCACAGTGTTACGTACAGTACCTGGCACACAGACAGAATTCAATTAATGCTTAATGAGCCAGCTATTTTATGACCACCATACACTGTTGCCTCATTTCATTGACTTATAACAACTTTAATTCTCTTTCACACATGTAATTATTACATAGTGTGGTAAGTACAATGATAGAGGTAAAGCAAAACAACAGAAAAGAGACACCTAACTTGGCCTGAGGTGAGTGGAATGGAAGGAAGAGGAGATACAGAAAATACACTAACTCAAACTTAAGCAGCAGTAATAGAAATAGAGTACACAAATCCAGGGAGGAAACAGTGTGGATCTATTCTGCATGGCCAAACTACACCTGAATAACAGGTAAGTTGGATTATTCGATAAATGGCAGTGGTTCAGAAAAAATAAAGCTAAACCTCAGAAATGGTTGAAGGGGCTGGGTATAGTGGCTCAGACCTCCAATCCCAGCACTTTTGGAGGCCAAGGTAGGAGGACTGCTTGAGCCCAGGAGTTTGTGAGCTGGGCAACATAGTGAGACCGAGGCTGCTCTACAAATAATAAAAAAGTAACTGGGCATGGTGGTACATGCTTGTAGTCCCAGCTACTTGGGAGGCTGAGGTGGGAGAATCACTTGAGCCTGGGAGTTCAAGCCTGTGCTGAACCATGATCTCACCAATGCACTCAGCTTGGGCGACAGAGTGAGACCCTGTCTCAAAAAAAAAAAAAAAAAAAGGGTTGAAGGAACAGGGAAGGTTTAGCCAGGATAAGGGAAGACTGTGAGGTATTTGATGGTTTTCTTCAAATATTTGAAGGGCTGTGTTATGAAGGGAATTGTGTGCCCCCTGCAAAATATGTGGATGTCCTAACCCCCAGAACCTCAGAATGTGACCTTATTTGACAATGGGGTCTTTGCAGGTATAATTAGCTAATAATATAAGGTCATATTGGAAGAGGGTGGTCCTTTATGCCAATACGACTGGTGTCTTCATGAGAAGAGGGAAATTGGGACACAGACATAGAGCGAAGACAGCCATGAAAAGATGGAGGCAGAAATTGGAATTACACTGCCACAGGTCAAGGAATGGGAGCCCCCCTACAAACTGGAAGAGGTAAGGAAGGATTCTCCTTTAGAGCATTCAGAGGGAACATAGTCTTGCTGATACCTTGATTTCAGAATTCCAGCCCAGTCTCCAGAACTGTGAGATAATTAATTTCTGTTGTTTTAAGTCATCAAGTTTGTAGTACTTTGTCATGGCAGTCACAGGAAACTAATATAGGCTGTCATGGAGTGGAGGGAGCAGATTTGTTCTGTGTGACACCCAAAGGATGGGAGATATAGGAAGACAAAAATATTTATTTATGCTGAATGAAAACCTCATAGTCATGCTATCTAAAGATTAAAATGAGCTGTCATGGGACCTAGCAAGCTCCGTGTCACTAGAGGTCAATGTATAGGCTAGAAGTTTCTTTGGCAAAGATTGCAATGATATGATCTGTAATAATAATACAGATACCATCTTTATCCTGATTCAGAAATTCGTAATTGTCATAAACATTTTTCAAGACAACCTTGAAAAGGTGTTTATAACAATTGGGAATTTTATTTTTATATTTATTTATTTATTGAGACAGCGTCTCACTCTGCCGCCCAGGCTGGAGTGCAGTGGCGCAATCGCGGCTCACTGCAAGCTCCACCTCCCAGGTTCCAGCCATTCTCCTGCCTCAGGCTTCCGAGTAGCTGGGACTACAGGCGCCCACCACCACCCCCAGCTAATTTTTTGTATTTTTTTATTATTATTATACTTTAAGTTCTAGGGTACATGTGCATAACGTGCAGGTTTGTTACATATGTATACTTGTGCCATGTTGCTGTGCTGCACCCATCAACTCGTCAGCATCCATCAACTCGTCATTTACATCAGGTATAATTCCCAGTGCAATCCCTCCCCCCTCCCCCCCTCCCCCCCCCTCCCCATGATAGGCCCTGGTGTGTGATGTTCCCCTTCCCAAGTCCAAGTGATCTCATTGTTCAGTTCCTACCTATGAGTGAGAACATGCGGTGTTTGGTTTTCTGTTCTTGTGATAGTTTGCTAAGAATGATGGTTTCCAGCTGCATCTATGTCCCTACAAAGGACACAAACTCATCCTTTTTTATGGCTGCATAGTATTCCATGGTGTATATGTGCCACATTTTCTTAATCCAGTCTGTCACTGATGGACATTTGGGTTGATTCCAAGTCTTTGCTATTGTGAATAGTGCTGCAATAAACATACGTGTGCATGTGTCTTTATAGCAGCATGATTTATAATCCTTTGGGTATATACCCAGTAATGGGATGGCTGGGTCATATGGTACATCTAGTTCTAGATCCTTGAGGAATCACCATACTGTTTTCCATAATGGTTGAACTAGTTTACAATCCCACCAACAGTGTAAAAGTGTTCCTATTTCTCCACATCCTCTCCAGCACTTGTTGTTTCCTGACTTTTTAATGATCGCCATTCTAACTGGTGTGAGATGGTATCTCATTGTGGTTTTGATTTGCATTTCTCTGATGGCCAGTGATGATGAGCATTTTTTCATGTGTCTGTTGGCTGTATGAATGTCTTCTTTTGAGAAATGTCTGTTCATATCCTTTGACCACTTTTTGATGGGGTTGTTTGTTTTTTTCTTGTCAATTTGTTTGAGTTCTTTGTAGGTTCTGGATATTAGCCCTTTGTCAGATGAGTAGATTGCAAAAATTTTCTCCCATTCTGTAGGTTGCCTGTTCACTCTGATGGTAGTTTCTTTTGCTGTGCAGAAGCTCTTTAGTTTAATGAGATCCCATTTGTCAATTTTGGCTTTTGCTGCCATTGCTTTTGGTGTTTTAGACATGAAGTCTTTGCCCATGCCTATGTCCTGAATGGTAATACCTAGGTTTTCCTCTAGGGTTTTTATGGTACTAGGTCTAACATTTAAGTCTCTAATCCATCTTGAATTAATTTTCGTATAAGGAGTAAGGAAAGGATCCAGTTTCAGCTTTCTACTTATGGCTAGCCAATTTTCCCAGCACCATTTATTAAATAGGGAATCCTTTCCCCATTTCTTGTTTCTCTCAGGTTTGTCAAAGATCAGATGGCTGTAGATGTGTGGTATTATTTCTGAGGACTCTGTTCTGTTCCATTGGTCTATATCTCTGTTTTGGTACCAGTACCATGCTGTTTTGGTTACTGTAGCCTTGTAGTATAGTTTGAAGTCAGGTAGCGTGATGCCTCCAGCTTTGTTCTTTTGACTTAGGATTGTCTTGGAGATGCGGGCTCTTTTTTGGTTCCATATGAACTTTAAAGCAGTTTTTTCCAATTCTGTGAAGAAACTCATTGGTCGCTTGATGGAGATGGCATTGAATCTATAAATAACCTTGGGCAGTATGGCCATTTTCACGATATTGATTCTTCCTATCCATGAGCATGGTATGTTCTTCCATTTGTTTGTGTCCTCTTTTATTTCACTGAGCAGTGGTTTGTAGTTCTCCTTGAAGAGGTCCTTTACATCCCTTGTAAGTTGGATTCCTAGGTATTTTATTCTCTTTGAAGCAATTGTGAATGGAAGTTCATTCATGATTTGGCTCTCTGTTTGTCTGTTACTGGTGTATAAGAATGCTTGTGATTTTTGCACATTAATTTTGTATCCTGAGACTTTGCTGAAGTTGCTTATCAGCTTAAGGAGATTTTGGGCTGAGACAATGGGATTTTCTAAATATACAATCATGTCATCTGCAAAGAGGGACAATTTGACTTCTTCTTTTCCTAACTGAATACCCTTGATTTCTTTCTCTTGCCTGATTGCCCTAGCCAGAACTTCCAACACTATGTTGAACAGGAGTGGTGAAAGAGGGCATCCCTGTCTTGTGCCAGTTTTCAAAGGGAATTTTTCCAGTTTTTGCCCATTCAGTATGATATTGGCTGTGGGTTTGTCATAAATAGCTCTTATTATTTTTAGTAGAGATGGGGTTTCATCGTGTTAGTCAGGATGGTCTTGATCTCCTGACCTCGTGATCCGCCCTCCTCAGCCTCCCAAAGTGCTGAGCTTACAGGCGTCAGTCACCGCGCCCGGCGACCATTGGGAATTTTTGAATGCTGATTGGATATTTGATTATATTAAGGATTTTGTGTTAATTTTTAGGTGAAAATAATAGTAAAATGGTTATAATGAGAGAGAAGGAGGGAGAGAGAGAAAAAAGGGGGAGGGGCTTCATCTTTTAAAGATATACACTGAAGTTTCCATGGAGGAAATTATATGGATGTCCAGTATTTGCTTTAAAATAATTCAGGGGATGCCAGGCGCTGTGGCTTATGTCTGTAATCTCAGCACTTTGGGAGGCCAAGATGGGCAGATTGAGGCAGATGTATTCTTTAAAAGGCATTCAATGTTTGCATTCCTCACATGATACTTTTAGAAATATTTAATTCGTCATCACAATGATATTTTCCTCCAAAACCTTGGAGAAAAATTCAAATGTGTCAGGAGTATGGGCCACATTGTAACTGTGGCTTTTCGTGTCTGCCAGAACATTGCCACATGCTCTGCGGGCTCAGACCCCAGGTGGAGGAGCACAGGGAGTCCCATAACAATGGGCAGATGGTAGAGTATGAGGGGACCACCTGGGAGCCACATGCATATTTTGAAGGCTGCTTTTTGACATAACGCTCAACCCACAAATTTCCATGCACATATGCTGCTTCATCCCTGGCTCCCTCTGAGAGGCATGTGGTGCAAGGGCAGAGCAGCAAAGATAGGTTAGGGGACAGGTGGGCTTGCACTCACACTCCAATGTTATAGGCCACCTGTTACACACAGGTTGCCTGGACCCTGAGCAGCAATTACAAGTCATCTTCTGATGAGTGTGGCTGCATCCATGCCTCTGTTTTCAGGGAAAGTGATTCATAGGTAGGGTTGAAGCCAGGAGTGGTGGCTTATGCCTGTAATCCCAGCACTTTGGGAGGCCAAGGTGGGCAGACCGCTTAAGCTCAGGAATTCAAGACCAGCCTGGGCAACATTGTGAAACCTGGTTTCTACTAAAAATACAAAAAATTAGCCGGGCGTGGTGGTTAGCACCTGTAGTCCCAGCTACTTTGGAGCCTGAGGTGGGAGGATTGCTTGAGCCCGAGTGGTTGTAGTGAGCTGAGATCGCACCACTGCACTCTAGTACCTAGGCGGCAGAGTGACACCTTTCTCAAAAAAAAAAAAAAAAAAGTTACCTGCTACCATGTAATGAGCACCTGTGATGTGCTAGGAACCATACTAAGTGCTTTTAAAGCATTATCTCATTTAATTTAATCATAGCACATAAAAAAGACTTCAATAAAAAGAGACATATTCTTGTATTAAAAGACACAGTATTGTAAAGATATTTCTTACAAACTAGTCTGCATAACTAAGATGAAGACAGAGTCCACTTTGTTTGAATTGCTATAATTTTCAAAAGAATATATGTGTGTCAATTTGTATACTTTAAAACAGTCTCCAGGGCAGCTCAGTGAGGCACTATTGTATCACTTTTAGAAATAGGGAAACCGGCTGGGCATGGTGGCTGCTGCCTGTAATCCCAGCATTTTGGGAAGCTGAGTTGAGAGGATTGCTTGAGTCCAGGAATTGGAGACTAACCTGGGCAACATACGGAGACCCTATCTCTATAAAAAATTTTAAAAAGTTATAAAACAAAACAAAGAAAGAAATGGGGAAACTGAGGATGAGACAAATGGAGGAAGTAGGATTTAAACCCAGGTTTCTCTGACTCCACTGTTGTGTGCTTTTAATGCCTTACTATTCAAAATGTGACCCAAGGACCACCAGCATCCTATTACAGGATAGTTTCCCAGAAATGCAGAATATCAGGCCCTTACACAGACCTACTAAATGAAATTTCACATTAAGGTTTCAGAAGAATTGCATATGCTATATTGTTGTCCCTCGGGTAGCGTGGAGGATTGCTTCCAGGGCCTCCTGCAGGTACCAAAATCTGTGGATGTTCAAGTCTTTGATATAAAATGGTGTAGTATTTGTACATAACCTACATGCATCCTCCTGTATACTTTGAATTATCTCTAGATTACTTATAATAACTAATACAATGCAAATGCTATGTAAATCATTGTTACACTGCATTGTTTAGGGAATAATGACAAGAAGTCTGTACATGTTCAGCACAGACGCAATTTTTTTCAAATATATTTTTTAATAGAGATGGGGTCTCACTATGTTGCCCAGGCTGGTCTTAAACTCCTGGGCTCAAGTTATTCTCCCACCTCAGCCTCCTAAAGTGCTGGGATTACAGGCATGAGCCACCATACCTAGCCCTCAAATATTTTTGATCTGTGATTGGTTGAATCCACTGATGTGGAACCTATGGCTGTAGAATGTTGAGTGTACTGTTATCTAGGGTATGTAAGCCCTGGCAGGATGGCTAGACCAGCTGAAGGTTTCTAAAAATCAGTTGTTCATTTGGACTTATCAAGGGAAATTTAGAAATACTGGTCTCAGGTTGCATAGCATTGTATCTCTGCGATGGGGCTTGAGAATCTATATATTTACAGACTCCTTCTGATGAACTATCATGTTGGGAAACACTGAAAAATGAGACCAATAAAGGTCGTTTTCAACCCTCGGAGTCCCTAATTTCTGACACATTTTCAGGAGAAGATGAAGAACTCAGTTATGTGTGACTATGAACAAATATACCTGTTCACCGAAGATAATAGTTTCGAAGTGACTTTAAGTTTCTTTCTAAGGAAATAAAAGTTTCAAGGAGTGGAAATGCAGTGCAGATGGACAGAATTAGAGGATTAGAAAATATAGTATACCAAAAATATGACAATTAATATATCAATCTTTTATTTCAAAGAATTTTTAATGTATGTATATGTAATAAAACAAGATATAAGCTTGTGATTCCAAAGCAATTTCATTGGTTCTCCTGGATGCCTTACATAAATCAAACTCGTTATTCTGGAGTTTAATTGTTCAATATATATTGGATCCCTATCCTCAAGGAGCCCACATTCTAGTAGAGAAAAGATAAGTAAACAGACAATTGCAATAAAGTGTGATGAAATACTGAGATATCAATACGAGCTTGTGGATGGTGTCATAACAGGCCACGGAAGTAGCAGAAGGGTAGTCAGGGAAAGATGAGTCCTGAAAGTAGAGTAGCGGTTATATAAGGGAAGAAGGGCATTTCAGAAAGATAGCACAGCATGCCCAACAGCACAAAGGCCAAAGAGAATGTAACAACTTCTGATAATATTGTAGGAACATAGGTTGAGTGTGGAGTGCAATGAAGAGAAAAGGTAGATGAAATAGTCAGAGGATAGATCACAAACGTTCTTTATGCCATTCCAAAAAGTATGGACATTATCCAGTAACTATGGATAGAATTATGAAATTCCAAGGATTATGAACGTTATCCAGAATCTTTGAATGGTTTTAAATAAGAGAATGGCACGATGAAATTTTTATTTAAAAAAATTTACTCAGATAGCTGCGGGAAGGGTGGATTTGAAGGGAATGAGAATGAAGCAGGAAAGATGTTGAGAAACAATTGCACTATGTTAAGCAAGAGATAAAAAGGAGAACATATATTTGAAAGAAATGGCCGGGCGCGGTTGCTCACGCCTGTAATCGCAGCACTTTTCGGAGACCGAGGCGGGCGGATCACGAGGTCAGGAGATCGTAGCCATCCTGGCTAACACGGTGAAACCCCTCTCCACTAAAAATACGAAAAAAAAACTAGCCGGGCGCTGTGGCGGGCGCCTGTAGTCCCAGCTACTTGGGAGGCTGAGGCAGCAGAATGGCGTCAACCCGGGAGGCGGAGCTTGCAGTGAGCCGAGATCGCGCCACTGCACTCCGGCCTGGGGGACAGAGCAAGACTCTGTCCAAAATAAATAAATAAATAAATAAATAAATAAATAAATAAATAAAATTGTAAAAGTTGAATGGAATTTTGTGACGTAATAAGTGAGGGAAGCCGGGCACGGTGGCTCACGCCTGTAATGCCAGCCCTTTGGGAGGCTGAGGTGGGGGGATCACTTGAGGCCAGGAGTTTGAGACAGGACTGGCCAACATGGCAAAAAGCCTGTCTCTACTAAAAATACGAGAATTAGCCAGGCATGGTGACACATGCCTGTAATCCCAGCTACTTGGGAGGCTGAGGCACAAGAATCGCTTGAACCCAGGAGGCGGAAGTTGTGGTAAGCGGAAATCATGCCACTGCCCTCCAGCCTGGGCAATTGAGTGAGACTCTGAAAATAAATAAATAAATAAATAAAAGTGAAGAGTCAGTTTTCTGATTGGGTACTGGAGGTGGTGCCACTAACTGGGATAGGGAATGCAGACAGAGGAGCAGACTTTCAGAAGAAATGGGAATAGGAAAAAATAAAACTAAAATAAATAGAATTTTAAAAAGAAATGGGGATGGGGAAGGATAATGAGATCAGTTTTGGACATGTTGTGTTTGAGCAGTCTATGGAACAACTAAGTAGAATTGTTGAGAAGACAAATGGTTATTTGAATGAGTTGCTCAGAAGAGAGATAAGAACTAAAGACATAGATGTGGATGTCATGAACATGCACACTGAAATTATGAGAGCAGATAAATTTACCTAAGAAGAGACTGCAGCCAGGTGCAGTGACTCAGACCTGTAATCCCAGCATTTAGGGAGGCAGAGGTGGGAGGATAGCTTGAGCCCAGGAGTTCAAGACCTGCTGGGGCAACATAACGATACTCCATAAAAGTGTATATGATGTATTGTGGATAACAGGAGTCAGGTTTCTCACTGTTGGTGATGAGAGTGAGTGTCTGTTCATGTCCTTTGCTCATTTTTAAATGGAGTTCCTTGGTTTTTGCTTGTTTTTTTTTTGTTTGTTTGTTTGTTTTTTGTTTTTTTTTTTGAGACAGGGTCTTGCTCTGTCGCTCAGGCTGGAGTGCAGCAGCATAATCATGGCTCACTGCAGCTTCAGCCTCCCAGGCTCAAGTGATTTTTTCACCTCAGCCTTCTGAGTAACTGGGAATACAGGTGCATGCCACCATTCCCGGCTAATTTTTGTATTTCTTGTAGAGACGGGTTTTCACCATGTTGCCCAGGCTGGTCTCAAACTTCTGGGCTCTCAAATGCCTGCCTCAGCCTCCCAAAGTGCTGGGATTACAGGCGAGAGCCACTGCTCTGGGCATGTTGAATTGTTTAACTGGTTTATATAATAGATTCTGGTTATTAGACCTTTGTTGGATGCCTAGTTTGCAAATCTTTTCTCCCATTCTGTAGATTGTCTGTTTACTTAACCATTCTGAATCCATGTTTCATCTTTGTGAATACACACTCAACTCCCTTGCCCAATTCTCCATTTTACTCCACTGGCAAAGCTCCAACACTATATGAACTTTGTAATTTGTCATTTTGGAGCCTGCACCCAAACTGCTGAATAGTGCAGGAGAATATCACACAATTGAGCTGATTGGTTTCATTTTAAGTTAGATCCATGAGAATGGATCTTAAGTGTCTCTTACAGTCCATGAAACACAAAGGTCAAGAGTTCCTCGATTGTGCTCTGAATCCCATCCCTCTTTTTCTCCTCAAGGAATCTGTTCCTTCAGTTATCTTCTTTCTCTTCTGCAATAACAATATCTCCTTCTCCTTTGGATCATTTCCATCAGAGTTCAAGCAAGCTCTAGTACTGCTAATCTTAAAAAACAGTCTCCCTTGACCAAGATAAATCTACCTCCGACTTCTATCCCATTTATTTGTTCCTCTATATTACCAACTTCTCATATATAAAATTGTCAAGATATGTTGTCTCCACTTCCTGCTGTCCCATTAAATCCTCAATCCATTTCAGTCAGACCTTCACCCCCTTACCATTTCACCAAAACAGTTATTGTCACCAATGACCTACATGTTGCCAAATTGAATGGGCACTTATCTGTCCTCATTTTACTCACACTGTCAGCAGTATTCAGCACGGTTGACCACTCCTTTCATTTTGAAGTACACTTTCCTTTTGCCTTTCTTGACACCATAATGTTTTGGTTTTTCTCCTAACTTCTTAACTACTCCTCACTCTCCTTTGCTACCTGTTCTTCCTTTACCTTATGTTTAAATATTAGTATTCTTCAGTGATTTGCCCTATACCCTCCTCTTTTCACTCCACATTCTTTCATTGGGTGATCTCATCCATTCTCACAAATTTAATGCATTTATTTATTTATTTATTTATTTTTATGACAGGATCTTACTCTGTCTGTCAGGCTGGAGTGCGGTGGCACCATCCCAGCTCCCTGCAACCTCTGCGCCCTGGGCTCCAGAGATTTTCCCACCCCAGCCTCCTGAGTAGCTAAGACTACAGGCACGTGCCACCACATTAAGCTAGTTTTTGTATTTTTTTGTAGAGATGGGGTCTCACCATGTTGTCCAGGCTGGTCTCGAACTCCTGGGCTCAAGCTATATGCCTGCCTCAGCTTCCCATATTGCTAGGATTACAAACCTGAGCCATCATGCCCAGCCGATTCTCATGGATTTAAATGCCATTTTTGCCACTCTAAAAGGAAGCCTTGGCATGGTGGCTCACACCTGTATTCCCACTACTTTGGGAGGCCAAGGTGGGTGGATCACTTGAGGTCAAGAGTTTGAGGCCAGCCTGGTCAACATGGTGAAACCCCCTCTCTACTGAAATAAAAATTAGCCTGGTGTGGTGGCAGGTGCCTATAGTCCCAGCTACCTGGGAGGCTGAGGCAGGTGAATCACTTGAACCCAGGAGGCAGAGATTGCATTGAGCCAAGATTGCATCACTGCATACTCCAGCCTGAGTGACAGAGTGAGACTCCATCTCAAAAAAAAAGGAAGCCTTATACTCATTAGTGGTCACTTCCTCCCCTATCCCCACCCCTGGCTCCTGGCAATTATTAACCTGCTTTCTGTCTACAGATTTACCTACTCTGGAAATTTCACATAAGTGGAATCATACAATCTGTGGTCCTTTTTGACTGCTTTCTTTCATTTAAGATAATATTTTAAAAATTTATCCATTTTGTGGCATGTATCAGTATTCCATTCCTTTTTATGACTGAATACTATTCCATTATATTGATATACCACATTTATTTATCCAATAATCAGTAGATGGGCATTTGGGCTGTTTCCACTTTTTGGCTATTATGGATAATGGTGCTATGAACATTCATGTACAGGTTTTTGTGTGGCCATGGAATACCACACATCCTTTAAAAAAGTGAAATTATGTCCTTTGCAGCAACATGGATGCAGCTAGAGAACATTACCTTAATATAACTAATGCAAAAACAGAAAAACAAACACCACATGTTCTCACTTATAAGTGGGAGCTAAACATTTGGTATTAATGGACATGAAGATGGCAAAAATAGACAATGGTGACTTATCAGTGGGGGGAAGGGTTGAAAAACTATTAGAAACTATGCTCAGTACCTGGGTGACAGGACCAGTTATACCCCAAACCCAAGCATCATGTAATATACCCAAGTAACAAACCTGTACATGTAACCCCAAAATCTAAAATAAAAGTTGATGTTATAAAAATAAAAATGAAATAAAATATTTTTGTGTGGACATTTTTTTTTCATTTCTCTTGAGTATATAACTAGGAGTAGAACTGTTGGGTCATATGGTCCTCCATGTTTAACATTTCAAAAAACTGCCAGGCTGTTTTCAAAATGCTGCACCACTTTACATTCCCATCAGCAGTATATGAGAGTTCCAATTTCTCTACATTCTCAACACTTATTATCTGACTTTTTAGTTACATTTATCATGTGGGTGTGAACTAGTATCTCATTGTGATTTTGATTTGCATTCCCTGATGTTAATGATGTTGAAGATCTTTTTACGTGTTTATTGGCTATGTGTATCTCTTTTTTGAAGAAATGTCTATTCAGACTCTTTTCCCATGTTTAAATTGGGTTATTAGTCTTTTTATTGTTGAGTTGTAAGAGTTCTTTACATATTCTAGATACAAGTCCCTTAACAAACATATGATTTGCAAACTGTTTCTCCCATTCTGTGGGTTGTCTTTCTACATTTTTTTTTTCCTGAGATTGAGCCTTGTTCTGTCACTCATGCTGGAGTGCAGTGCCATGATCTCGGCTCACTACAACCTCTGACTCCCAAGTTCAAGCCATCCTCCCACCTCAGCTCCCGAGTAGCTGGGACTACAGGCATGTGCCACCACACCTGGCTAATTTTTGTATTTTTGTAGAGATAGGGTTTTGCCATGTTGCCTAGGCTGGTCTTGAACTCGTGAGCTCGAGCAGTCCACCCACCTTGGCCTCCCAAAGTGCTGGGATTATAGGCATGAGCCACTGCACCCAGCCCAAGATCTTGAAGATTTATATCTACGTTTTCTTCCAAGAATTTTATTGTATTAGCTCTTACATTTAGCTCATTTATCCATTTTGGGTTAATTTTAGTATATGGTGTGAGGTATAGACCCAAATTTATTCTTTTGCACATGTGTATCCATTGTCCACCCTGTGTATACCCAGTTGTGCACCATTTGCTTAAAAGGTTCTTCTTTCTCCCATTTAATGGTCTTTAACACTGTTATCAAAAATCAATTGACTGTAAATGTGAGGGTTACCTCTGGATTGTCAATTCTATCCCATTGATCTACATGTCTATTCTTATGCCAGTTCCATGCTGTCTTATGTATTGTAGCTTTGTAGTAAGTTTTGAAATCAGGAAGTGTGAGTTCTCCAACTTTGTTCTTCTCTTTCAAGATTGTTTTGGCTAAGCTGACTATTGTATTTCCATATGAATTTTAGGATCCGCTTGTCAATTTTTTTTCCTAGTAGTTTGAAAAAACACTTAAGAGCCTATCAATTCCTACAAAAAAAAAAAAAAAAAAAGCCAGCTGAAACTTTTGATAGGAATTGCATTGAATCTATAGATTAATTTGCAGGTTATTGTCCTCTTAACAATATTAATTCTTCCAATCCATGAATATGGAATATCTTTCCATTTATTTAGGTCTTCTTTAATTACTTTTGACAATGTTTTGTAGTTTTCAGAGTATACGTTTGGCGCTTCTTTTGTTAAACCTGTTTTTAAGCATTTTGTTCTTTTTGACGCTATTGTAAATGAAATTGCTTTCTTAATTTGATTTTGGATTTATTGCTAGTGTATAGAAATACAGTTGATTTTGTATATTAATCTTGTATGATACATTGCTGAACTATGAGCTCTAATAGACCTTTTTGTGGATGCCTTAGAATTTTCTATATACAAGAGCATGCCACCTGTAAATAAAGATAATTTTGCTTATTTTTTCCAATCTAGGTGTCTTTTATTTCATTTTCTTGCCTAATTGTCCTAACTAGAACCTTCAGTATAATGTTGAATAGAAATGTCTTCTTCCTGATCCTAGGAAAGCTATCAGTCTTTCGCAATTGATGATGTTAGCTGTGGGGTTTTCAGATGCCCTTTATCAGAGTGAGGAAGTTCTGTTCTATTCCTAGTTTGTTGAGTGTTTTTATCATGAAAAGGGTATTGAATTTTTTCAAATACTTTTTCTGGGTCTTTTGAGATGACTGTGTGGTTTTTATCCTTTATTCTATTGATGCACTCAGCACGATTTTGAAGAACATATTGTAAGAACTACTGGAGGAGTCTTCTAGTCACACAGTAGGAAAGTCCCTTTACTTAACCAAAAATATGTTTCACAAGACATTGTTAAAAGCTTTTTCTGAGCCTAGGAAAACAATTGCTCTTCAGGAGCAATCCAAGTGGACAGCCACTAGAAACAGTGGTTGAAAGATACTCCAATATACCCCTCAAGAAACACTCTGTGATAACAACAAATTTTAGTTGTGTGACTTTGCAAACCCCTTTTTTTATTTTGGGAAAGTTACAGAGGAGAGATACTCAAACATTAGTAAACTCCATTACTATATGCAGAATAAGCTAAATTGGCCAGAAATACAGTTAGATGTTCTTCCTTCTCCCACTAGATTGTGGAGTCTGAGTGATTCTGGATGTCAAGGCAGAAAGGAGAGCACAGTTAAGAAGTTTGCTTGAAGGAGACAAAGCTCAGATGCAATATAGTCAGTGGGATAATTCCCTGAGAAAAAGGAAACTCAAAGAGAGGCTTGCATTTACGGCGTGAGTGAAGGAAAGGGAAAGAGACAATATAGTACCTTGATTAAGGGCACCAGCTTTGACACAGACTCCTTTGGTTTGAATCCCAGCTCTGCCACTTCCTAGTTAGTGACTTTGAGCAAATTACTTTACCTCTTCAATCCTCAGTTTCCTCACCTATATAATCGGCACAGAGTGGTTAAGAATAAGATATTGTGTTTTAAAGCCTCTGGCAAAATGCCTAGCACATAATAGTTACTCCATAAAAATTGACATTCCAATTCCTCCCTGATTCAGAAAAAAAAGTTACTGATCAGAGAGAATTAATTCAAGTTATAGAGTAAAGGATTCAGGAGCTAGACATTTATTTTTTCAAACTTTCCAGACAAAAGGTCATGAACCTGGAGATACATGCTTGGTTTCATGCGGTATCAATTTAGTTTCTTTATACAAGGATTAAGCTAAAGGGAAAGTGTGTAAGTCTTGGTATCAGAGTGCTTTTTTAAAATTTAACTTAATTTAATTTAAAGTTCCAGGATACATGTGCAGGACGTTCAGGTTTGTTACATAAATAAATGTGTGCCATGGTGGTTTGCTGCACAGATTAAGCCCCACATGCATTAGCTGTTTATCCTGATGCCCTCTCCCATCCCCCACCAACAGGTCCCAGTGTATGTTGTTCCCCTCCCTGAGTCCACGTTTTCTTATTGTTCAGCTCCCACTTATAAGTGAGAACCTGTGGTTTTTGGTTTTCTCTTCCCGCGTTAGTTTGCTGAGGATAATCGCTTCCAGCTCCATCCATGTCCCTGCAAAGGACATAATCTCATTCTTTTTTTTATAGCTACACAGTATTCTATGATGTATATGTACCACATTTTCTGTATCCAGTCTATCATTGATGGACATTTGGGTTGATTCCTCAGAGTGCTTTTGACTGTATGTTAACAGAAAATCCTGCCACAAGCTGGCTTAAACAATAAAATATAATGTATCATCTCATATACAGAACATCCAGACATAGTGCAAGCTGCAAGGTTAGTTGACTCAGCAACTAGATAATCTCATGAGCAATACAGGTTCTTTGGTCCCTCTCTCTGCCATCTAAAATGTCCTATTCATCCTAAAGCTAGTTTATTTTGTGGTTTTAAGAAAGCTGTCTGCAGTAATCACTACATGCATGCTTATTCATATCCAATAGGAAGGAGAGATACAGCCTCTCCTTCATGCTAAAACTAAAAATCCTTCATTCGAGCTCACTGGGGTCTCCATTGGTCGTTGTCCATCCCTCAACTTATTAATATAACTTTAGAATTGTCCACTTCTGATTGGCTTAAGCCTAGGTTCCTAAACCAATCACTAGCAAGAGGGAGAGGATTATCATAACTGATTTACACTAATCAGGACCATGAAAATTAGGGAATTAATCCAAAATGTCCAGTATCCAGCTAAGAGGGGTTACAGAAACAGCAGAGGAAATGGAAGGGAAGAAACTACAAGTAAGTGATCCGGGGCTTAAGATTTAATGACTGTCCTACTGGGTTTCAGACTTGCATGGGACCGGTAGGCCCTTTGTTTTGGCCAATTTCTTCCATTTTGAATGGGAGCATTTATCCGATGCCTGTACCCACATTGTATCTTGGAAGTAATTAACTTGTTTTTGATTTTACAGGCTCATAGGTAGAAGGGACTTATCTTGTCTCAGATGAGATTTTGGAATGTGGACTTTGGAGTTAATACTGAAGTGAGTTAAGACTGGGGGACTATTCAGAAAGGATGATTGTATTTTGCAATGTGAGAAGGACATGAGATTTGGGAGGAGACAGGGGTGAAATGACATGGTTTGAATTTGTGTCCTGTCCAAATCTCATGTCTAATTGGAGGAGGGGACTGGTTGGAGGTGACTGAATCATGGGGGTGGATTTCCCCCTTGCCGTTCTTGTGATAGTGAGTTATCATGAGATCTGATGATTTAAAAGTGTGTGGCACTTCCCCCATTGCTCTCTCACTCTCTCTCCTACCCCACAATGGTAAGATGTGCTTACTTCCCCTTCCCCTCCTGCCATGATTCTAAGTTTCCTGAGGAATCTCAGTCATGCCTCCTGTTAAGCCTATAGAACTGTGAATCAATTATACCTTTTTGCTTCATAAATTACCCAGTCTCAGGTAGTTCTTTACAGCAGTGTGAAAATGGACTAATATAGGAATAAACCACAAAAGGGATAAACACAGGATCCATGAAATAGTCAGTCCAATTCAGGACTACAGTGAAGAAAAATCTCTGGATGGGAACTATTGCCGAGGGCAGTGGTTTGCAGCCAGTTGTGATTTTGCCTCCCCACTGGCCTGGCAGAAACAATTGGTAATGTCTGGAGACATTTTTGGTTGTCACAAGTTGGAGTGTGTGTGTGTGTGTGTGTGCGCACAAATGTGTGCTACTATATTTAGTGGGTATATGAGGCCAAGTATACTGAATTCTACAATGCACAACACAGCCTTCCACAACAAATAATTCTCTGGTCCAAAACATCAGTAGGGCTGCGATTGAGAAATCCTGGTCTAGAGAGTAACAAATCCAGATCAGAATAGGAGAACAGACAGATCATGGAGAGGAAAGTAGGACAATTGTCAGGCGCGGTGGCTCACGCCTGTAATCCCAACACTTTGGGAGGCCGAGGTTGGCGGATCACTGTTCGAGACCAGCCTGGCCGATATGGTGAAACCTTGTCTCTACTAAAAAAATACAAAAATTAGCCGTGTGTGGTGGCACGCACCTGTAGTCCCAGCTACTCGGGAGGCTGAGGCAGAAGAATTGCTTGAACCCAGGAGGGAGAGGTTGCAGCGAGCTGAGATCGTGCCACTGAACTCCAACCTGGGCAACACAGTGAGACTTTGAAAAAAAAAAAAAGTAGAATATCCACGGAAAGCTTAACTTTTTACAGAGTTTGAAGGAAATTAAGGGGTGCAATAATGGCAAATAAAAGAAATAGAGAATGGTAAATAAAATTTCCAGAAGAAAAGATACAGTTGTTGGACTCTCCCTGGCTTTGCAGGGAACTTTATTTATTTATTTATTTACTTATTTTTGAGATAGGGTCTCACTCTGCCAGCCAGGCTGGAGTGCAGTGGAACAACTTCAGTTCACGGTGACCTCCGTCTCCTGGGCTCAGGAGGAATCACTATCCTACTACCTCACCCTGCTGAGTAGCTGGGACCACTGGCACATATCACCATGCCCAGCAATTTTTGTATTTTTGATAAAGACAGGGCTTCGCCATGTTGCCCAGGCTGGTCCTGAACTCCTGACCTCAAGTGATCTGCCTACCTCAGTCTCCCAAAATGCTGGGATTAGAAGCATGAGCCACTGCACCTGGCCAGGGAACAATATTTATATAGTCACAGTAATAAAATACTCTTTACTAATTGTAAACTTCTGGAATTAACAGAAAGACAGAGCACAGACAACTTTATCATCAACTTTGACAATGTAAAAACACAAATGTAGATGAAAAAAGCCAGAAAGTAGAAGGGGGAGGAGGAAAGATGAAGAAAAGGCAAAAGGACATTAACATCTTCATCTTACAAAGTGGGGAGTACTATATGGTGGAACAAAACAAAAATGGAGTTATATTTGTATATATTAAAGTTATAGGAGGACCTGTAGTAAACTGTATAACTCATCACTAATATTCAGGGTCTCTTCCTACAGATCCTTCTCCACTCCCTCAGAATCAGTTTTGACAACATGTTTTGAGAATGGAAATGTGAGCAAAAGTGAGCAAAAGTGACGGAACAAAACAAAAATGGAGTTATATTTGTATATATTAAAGTTATAGGAGGACCTGTAGTAAACTGTATAACTCATCACTAATATTCAGGGTCTCTTCCTACAGATCCTTCTCCACTCCCTCAGAATCAGTTTTGACAACATGTTTTGAGAATGGAAATGTGAGCAAAAGTGACGGATATCATTTCTGGGTGGAAACTTGAGGAGCCAGGACATGATTTGTCACTCTGTTTTTCCCTCTGTCACCATCCTTCCAGATAGTGATTATACTATTAGCCTGGGCCCCAGAAGGAGGACAATCATGGCATGGAGCAGACCCCCGCACCATGTAATCAGCAATGGGAATGTAGTGGGAGGAACAGAGCTTAGTAATTTTAAGCACTAAAATTTTTTGATTGTTTATTACTGCAGCATAACCTAAGTTATGCTATGTAACAATAAAGAAAGTAAGTACAGATGCTCATTGACTTATGATGGGGTTACATCCTGATAGGCTCATTGTAAATTGAATATATTGTTAAGTTGAAAATGCATTTAATGCATCTAACCTCTCAAATATAGCATAGCATAACCTACCTTAAACGTGCTCAGAACACTTTACATTAGCCTACACTTGGGCAAAATCACCTAACCCAAAGCCTATTTTATAACAAAGTGTTAAGTATCTCAAGCAATTTGTTGAATACTATACTGAAAGTGAAAAACGAAATAGTTGTATGGGTACCTGAAGTATGGTTTCTACTGAATGCATATCACTTTTATACCATTGTAAAGTCAAAACATTGTAAGCCAAGCCATTGTAACTCAGGAACTGTCTGTAAAGTGTTGTGAACTACATTGAGAGGATGGAGAGTAGAGAAGTGCAAATGGGGGTGTAAGTGAGCTAAATCCTCATCTCTGAAAGCAGGAAGTCAGTAGATAGCATTTAAAAAGAAAGTAAGCAGTCATGTTATTTGGAGTTATGGAGGAAACTACAAAGAAACAAACAAACCAAAAACTAATAAAAAATAATTAAGCGTTATCGTCCAGGGAATAGGCGTAGGATAGGAAGAGGTGGGGCAGGAGGATTTTTGTTTTTATTACAAATTCTTCCAGACTTTTCTATGTTTTCAAATAACAGTGCTTGTGTTTCTCTTGATAATTTTTTAAAATTTCCACTTATTTAACTGTGTTTTATGCAAGCTCTTAAAAAAATTATAATTTTGGGCTGCAGGAACATGGCCATAGAATCCTATGGAAATCTTCTTAAAAGGGAAGTTGTGCTTTGGTTGACTCTGATCTTACATACCTAATTTGTTCCCGAAAAACACTTCACTTCAGACCACCTAACAGTCAAACTGGTAATCTGAAAAGCACCTTCAAAATTCAGACAAAAGCAAATGGATTTTTTTTTTTTTGTTTCTGCCATTTAATAAATTTTCAGAGAAAAAAATACATCAATAATAAGGTAATTTAAACTTGAAATTGGCTATTTGCAGACTTGAGGTTGGTCTATAACACACTTTTCAAGGGGTTAGAGTTAAAACTTTTTCTCTATGGATTGTTTTAGATCTGACTCTGTCTTCCAAAGCCTCCTCTACCAGAATGAAAATCTTCATGAAACTCATCCCTTACCTGACCGCCAGATTTACCGCGACCATACTGTTGACCTTCTCTAAAACCTATATCCCAATCAGTGCAGATAATCCATTCATCTAGGCAGGTCCCATTTAGAAACCGCATGGCATTTTCAGCATCAGCTCTGTTATGGCATTCTACAAAGCAGAAGCCACATGCTGTTTTCTTTATTTTATCCAGGCCCATAAAGATATTCCTGATATCAGATCTACTAAAGAGCTCATGTATTTTCTCTTCGGTTGTATAAAATGAAAGGTTCCTCATATTCATTGTGGAGCTTTCCTTCAGTAATTTTTCCTGCTGAAATTTACTGCCACTGAACTGATGGTCCCGGCAGCAGCTCAGCTCCAAAACAGGGTCTTTACACAGAATTTTCAGGCCTTTGAACATGGTGCTGGTTGGGCAGCATGCAGATGGCCATTTTCGGTTTAGCTTGGAAGCAGTGACACCACCACTGAAAACCTAAGTTGAGTTGAAAAAAAGAGGGATGTCAAAAGGAGGGAAATAGAAGTATAAATCTGTGAATATTTAACATATTTGTGTTCAGATACAAGAACACTTCAGCTCCTGACCATAAGGATCATGTTAAGGCACACTAAAAATAGACAGCTCCAGTCTCCAAAACATGGTCATAAAATCCAACTTGTCAAGTCTTCCTGAAAGGGAAGTTGTGCTGTCCTTGGTTGACTTAGATCTTATATACCTAATCTATTACCAAAGAGCACTTTTAATAACAGCATGCTCTTAGAAAATATGGCATAAAACAGTTAAATGGATCAAATTTGCACAGAGAATGAGCACTGACAATTCTGATTAAGAACTAAACATCAGATAAATCACATATAATCAATGTTAAAGCACAAGTATAGTTTGGACATACTCTTTCTTAATTTGCAATTCAAGTCTATAACATGGAATCAATATATTGTATTGTTGGATTACACAAAGGGTCCCTATATACCATCAAATATACAAGTAACGCTATAAAAATGAAAACTCTCTGGCCGGGAGCTGTGGCTCAAGCCTGTAATCCCAGCACTTTGGGAGGCCGAGACGGGCGGATCACGAGGTCAGGAGTTCGAGACCATCCTGGCTAACACGGTGAAACCCCGTCTCTACTAAAAAATACAAAAAACTAGCCAGGCGAGGTGGCGGGCGCCTGTAGTCCCGGCTACTCGGGAGGCTGAGGCAGGAGAATGGCGTAAAAACCCGGGAGGCAGAGCTTGCAGTGAGCTGAGATCCGGCCACTGCACTCCAGCCTGGGCGACACAGCAAGACTCCGTCTCAAAAAAAAAAAAAAAAAAAAAAAGAAAACTCTCTGGTATCATAAATTTGATCTAAATTAAGATTAGATTTTATTAGCAATAATTCCACTTGTTCAACAGGTAAAAATTCTTTTTTCTCTTTTACTAAAATTTGCTATAGCATTCAGAGGCATTAAACATGATTTAGTTGGTTTTAGCTACACTTTTCAATAATAGGCATTAGGTCTCCCTATTTCTATTCTGTTTTGCAGTGGTTCCCAAATTTTAGCATGAAAGAAATACCGCAAAACGAGATTAAAATACAGATTCTTACAGCCCACTCTTAAGATATTCTGATTCAGTAGACTTGGAGAGGGACCCAAGAATTAACATTTTAACCTACACCCCTCAGTGATCCAGATGCAAATAGTCCAAGGATCACACTTTGAGAAACTCTGCTGAGGAAGTGCATTCCTTTAACAAACATTTACTAAGCACTCTACTTGCCAGACACTGTGACAGGTGCTATAAGTACAACAGTGAAAAGACACAGTGAAAATACAATTTTCAGAAATCACTGTGTCCGCAGCACCTACATGAACAATGCCTTGTACACCATAGACACACAATAAATATTTGTTAATGAGTGGATGAACGAATGAGCTCATAATTGAGTAATGAAGGCAGACAAGTAAACAAGAAAATACCATATGGTGTAATGAATACTATTTTAGAGATATTCATGGAGGAAGGGGAGAAGGGAGTTAACATTTACGGGGGATCTACTTTGTGACAGGCACTGTGCTCGCTTGCCACTACAACACCCAGGAGGAGAAGCAGTTACCTCAGTCTGGGGACAACAGAGAAGGCTTCTGGAGAAGGGACTGCATGCACTGATTCTCAAAGGACAAGTAAGGTATGTGTATGTGTGTGTTGTGGGGCCAGGGTTGTAGTTTAGGGAATGAACCAGGCAGAGGGAACATATGCAAGGGCAGAACACAAAGAAAAAATAAAAGCCCGGAAAACTGAAATGGAAGATTAAATAAAACTAGATGTAAACAACAGTGCTGTGCAATTCAAAGCAATGAAAATGGGAGTCCCTATTTGATGTCATTTGAAGAAAAGTAGGAAGCCCACTGGCCAAAAATCATCTTCCTGACAGCCTGTCAAGGATGTCTGAAAGTATACCACTGGAAACTCATTACTTTAAGTCATTGACAAATTGCCCCGTTAAAAAACAAATATCCCTCCTAGACTTCATTTCCTTTTTTTTTTTTTTGATCTGGTTACTAGATAAGCTATCAGAGAATGTGATAGCTATAGTGGATTTCATTTCATCCAGGCATTGGACAAAGTTTCCCATAATTCCCTTGTAGATGATATGGCAAAATATAAGCTGGATGCTTCAGGCATTTGTTGAGATGAGCCTATAACTAGTTGAACAACTATAGCCAAAGAAGCGAACAAATGGTTTGGTGTCAGACTGGAAGGAAAGTTCTAGTAGAGAGCCAAAAGACCCTATTATTGGCCATGTCTTGTTTGGCTCATTTATAACCTGGCTCACTACAAACAAGAGCTTTTAAAATGGTCAGAGCAGTCCGAAGACAATGGGCTGCCTTGAGCTAGGCACCCAGTAGTCAAGCAGTGGAGATGTCCCTTTGAATCAATGTAGTGTTATGAATCAAGCATGAATTTTGAAGTCAAAAGACCTTGGTTCAAATCTCAACTTCACCATTTACTGGCAATATCACCCAATCACTCAGCTACTTGGAAGGCTGAGGTGGGAGGATCTAGAGCCCAGGAGATTGAGGCTGAAATGAGCCATAATTGTGCCAGTGTACTCCAACCTGGGTGACAGAGTGAGACTCTGTCTCAGAAAATTTTTAAAAAAGTATAAATGTAAAATATTATTTTTAACCTCAACACATGGCAAAAGGACAGATTGATGGATATTGGGAAAGATAACTGACTTGGGAGCTTTGTTTTATAATTTGAGGCATCCCCTACTTTATTCCTCTCTCCACTTGTTTCTCCATTCATTCAATAAACATTTATAGAGCACTATGTTAAATTCTGGGGAAACAATAAAAACTAAGATGCAGCCCCTTCCCTCAGGTAGCTCACAATCTGAGGAGATGGACAACTTCCATATAAATTGCAATGCAATGTAATTATTCTAATCACAGGAGCACACAGTAGGCCTGGAGGTAGCACAAAGAAGGTAGTACAAAACTACAGAAGAGAATGAGGAGGGGAAAACAACTTTCTAAAGGACCTGATTCCTGAGCTTTTTTAACAAAAAATGTACATAGTATTTACTTTTTTGAATAGTGAATTCAGATTTGTGTTACAAAATACAGAATGTACAAATAGGTGGAAAAAGTAAGTCTTATTCCCACTCCTGTGCCCCAGCCACCCAATCATTGTCACTAGTTTCTTGTGTATCTACCCAGAGATACTGAGTCCAATTTTGAAAGCTGAATGAAGATTTGACTGGAAGACCAAGGGGTCATTCTAGGCAGAGAGAACAGTGTGTATGAAGGCATGAAGGCATAGTGGGGGGTATTCAGTCTGACATTATTTGGGCAAAGAAAATAAGGAAAAGATGATAGGAGATAAGATTGGAAGGGTAGACAAGGCCAGATTGTGAGGGGCCTTGTAAGCTTTGTGGAGCAGCATGGACTGTACCAGTAAGCAGTGAGAACCATGATAGGGCTGCAAGCAGAGGAGTGATGTGATCTGATTTGCATTAGAGAAAATGCATTCTATCACAATGTGAAGGATAGGCTAAGGGGGAGCAGGCCAAGAGGCAGGAAGACCAGTTAAGGAGCTATTTGAAGAGCTAAAAAATGAAAAGATGATGGAAAGCCTAGTCTAATAATATGTTGTAGTAACATAAAGAAAAGACATATCAGATAGATAATTAGAAGATAGACTGAACAGGTCTTGGTGACTGGTTGAATGAGACATTTAGGATGACTACCAAGTTTCAGCACTGTGTAGATGGGGGTCAACTGTGTAGATAGAGGTCTGAGTCACCATGGTGTCAGTGGGCAGATAGAGGAGGAAGGGCAGATTAGAGTAAAAAAGAGGCATTTGGAACATACTGAGTTTGGTCTTGAGGTACCTGTAGGATGTGCCATATTATACCTGTCAAGTATCAACTAGTATACAGGTTTGGAGCTCTCAACAGAGGTCTGGGACTACAGACACATATTTGGGGCTCAATAGTATGGTAGATAAAACAATGGGTATTGATGAGATGATCTAGGGGAAAGGTGAGGAATGAAAAAACCTGGGAAAAACTGGCATTTAAGGGGTGGCAGACGAAGAGTCCACAAAAGAGCATAAGGAGTAATCAGAGAGGAATGAGGACAGCCAGAAGATGTGCAACATCACCAAAGCCAAGGAGTAGACACTTTCAAGAGATTCATGAGGACAGAAGTAGGGTGAGAGCAATCAATTATGTTAAATACATCAGAGAGAGGTCCAGCAAAATAAAGACTTAACATTGTTCATTAGATTTGGCAATTAGGATGCCATTGGTTTACTTAACAAGAGAAATAACAGTGGTGTTCTGGGAACAGAAAAGCCATAGTGGGGGCTGAGTTTTTAACAGGAGGTGAGGAAATGGAGAGTGTCTATACTTTAGAAAAGATTCCATAACAATAAAAGAAGAGAAATAGGGCAAATGCCAGTTGGGGATAGAGGTGAAGGAAAATTTGTTTGTTTCCTTTTTTAGGAGTGAAAGTTGATCATGTCTGAAGGTTGATGGGAAGCAGTTAGTAAGCAGAGAAGGAGTTGTTGAAGATACAGATGAGAGGAGGGATAACTGATGAAGTAAGTCCTCAAGGAGGTGAGAAAGAATGGGCTCCAAAGCACACGTAGAGAAATTAGCTGTGAACTGGAGAAGCTATGTCTATTTCTGCAAGATCAAAAAAAAAAAGAGAGAGAGAGAGAGAGAGAGGTTAGGACATGTAAGGACACAACTATGTGGCAGGGTGGGGTGAGGGCAGGAAAATGGGTGTTAGCATCCAATGACCTAGATTTTCATAATGGAATGAGAGGTGAGATCATCTGCTGAGAATAAAGTGGATCATTGAAAATGGTTGGTGAAGCAGAGTGGAGGTAAAATGATTGAAAGGATGAAGCTTACGGGTCACTTAAAGGAAGACTATCAGTGAGGAGGTGAAGTCCTCAATAAGTGAGAGTTCTAAAGTATAGCAGATGACAGTAGGAAGGATTGGAAGAGGGTGGCTGTACCATCTCCAGGCCCCATGCAGTAAGAAAGAACAGAGAACCTCTACCACTGAAAACGGAGGTTTCTAGTAGATGTTAGGTACCTGACCCAAAGTAGGTACTCAATAGATGTGAAGAAGTGAGTTACTCCTTCTTAAGCTAGCATGATCATAAAATTGCATCAGACCATCACAAGAAGAGGCAGTCCCAATGTACTCCATGCTGGTCAAACTACACAGTGAGCAGTATGTTCCATTTCGAGGTACCGTATTTTAAAGTGAACATTTATAAATCATAGTGCATCTAATGTTTATTGAATGAATGAAGGGTCAAGAAGTAACTGAGGACTGATTAGAAATTGGGGATGTTTAGTCTAGCAAAGAGATGATTAAAGGAGGATATGACAAATGTCAGGAAACATTGAAAGCGCTATTTCTGCTTCATATGATAAAAGTAAGATTAATGGGTAGAAGTTAAAAACAGATTACAATTCTTTTTTCGCAGAGTTTTAAATTCATCCAGTGATAGAATGTGAACTTACCTAATCTATTCATGTGGAGGCTGCATGAACACCTACCTGCTGAAGGTGTTAGAAGGGTCACCCCCAAGGTTAACCTCCCCAAAGGTTAAAGAGAAGATAGAAAAGCAATCCAGTTGCCAGGGACCACAGATCATCAAGTTGATCTGTAAACACTGTGAGAGAATATTTCCTACCTAAAAAGTAGAGCTTGGTTGGAGTGGAAAGCTTTCCTTGACTCTTGCTACTGGGGAAAATTAGTCAGAGAGTCTAAAAATAGAAGAAAAACATGAAGAATGGCTCAAAATGATCAGTCAAAATCCTAAGAGACGGAGGAGAGGAGGTGGCAAAATAAAGTAAATAATCTTCCAGGAAACAAATTTCACTGGGCTTTTGGAGTTGGCAGGACTCTGCAAAGAATCTTTTCAATGATTGCCTTAAACTAATGCTGGGATTGTTTCAACTATGTGAAAGAAACAAGGATCTGGACTCTTTAAAAAGCCAGGCTGCTTCCTGCTCCAGATGAAGGCAATAGCTCTGAGAAAGGAAATTAGAAAGCGCTGGGACAGTAGTGTTACTACATGCCTTACCTTTATAAGACTGTTCCTAATGGGAGAGAGAGCCGAGAGCCATTGTTAAGAAGTGGAACCCTGTGGCCAAATACCTACTTTGTGCCAAGAGAAACTCATGTTTGATTGAGGCTGCTTAGTGCTCAGAGTGACAGAAGATGTTCATATGTATTTAACACCTGTATTTAAATGAGTAGTTAAACATAAACATGTCATGGGGGTGAGAGATGAGAAATTACTTAATGGGTACAATCTATACTGTTTGAGTGACGGTTACATTAAAAGCCCAGACTTCACCACTCTGCAATATATCCATGTACCAAAACTGCACTTGAACCCCTTAAATTTGTACAAATAAATAAATAAATAAACAAAAGCTGAAACAGACTGGCAGAACTAAAGTGGAGACAATGCCCTGAGACAGCCTACGGGAGAAAAGAGGATAATAAGTGACTGTTTAGTGTAGAAGCTGATCTGGATTAAATTAGGAAGCAGGTGTTAATGGGTGCTTGAATGTTTTTGTTCATCATTTGCACTATATGGCCTTACTGTTTAAAGTGTTGTCCATGGACCAGCAGGAGCAGCACACCTGGGAGCTTTTTAGAAATGCAGGATCTCAGGCCCCTCCCTAGACCTGCTAAATAATGATCTGCATTTTAATGAGTTTTGGGTGCTTTGAGTGCACCGTACAGTTTGAGAAACATTGACATATGTGGCTTCTTAGTTGAACTTTTGCCTAACAAAATTCTCTGTTCCTTCCTCCTTCCTTCTCTCCCTCGTACCGCCTCTCCTAGTTTCCCAATCTTTGTTTCCTTGTGATCTGGCAAATAACTCTAATCATGGCTGATAGCCCCAAAAGTGGTGTTCCCCATATACCCAGATAAAGAAAAGAAAAGAAACGAGTCATCAGATATATATTGTAAAGCACAGGTTTGGGCAGTAGGAAACCATTGACTTGGCCTCTAATTGTGCTGTCTGTATAACTTTTGTCAACTTAATTGACCTTTCTGAGCCTCAGTCTGTAAAATAAGGGTCTTTATAGTATTTACCTCATAGTGTTGTTGTGAGAATGAAATGAAATGAGGGGAAGGTATGTAAACTGCCTAGCACAGCACCTGACACACAGTAAGTGCTCAGTATATGGTAGTCATTATTATTGAAAGCCATAAGTTTTGAAGTAAACTTAGAACTATGTTATGATTCCACAGACTTTCAAAGTCCCCATGAGTCTTTCTGGAGAGCCTCCGGAAAGCCCTGTGTACCTCATCCAATTCAGCTTTCTTGACTCCGGTGCCAGTAGCCAAGCAAAAATATTTCTTATTCCCTTGGATTGTCTTCTTGTTTTTGCTGAATTACCAAGATTTCTTACTTTTTCATTGCAAATGGCCCACATTTTTAGTACATTAAAGCTAAAGAAGTCTTTTGTGGGCTGGCCTGGAAATGTAGTTCAATTTTTTTTTTTTTTTTTTTTTTTTTTTGAGACGGAGTCTCGCTCTGTCATCCAGGCTGCAGTGCAGTGGCCGGATCTCAGCTCACTGCAAGCTCCGCCTCCCGGGTTCACGCCATTCTCCTGCCTCAGCCTCCCGAGTAGCTGGGACTACAGGCGCCCGCCACCTCGCCCGGCTAGTTTTTTGTATTTTTTAGTAGAGACGGGTTTCACCGTGTTAGCCAGGATGGTCTCGATCTCCTGACGTCGTGATCCACCCGTCTCGGCCTCCCAAAGTGCTGGGATTACAGGCTTGAGCCACCGCGCCCGGCCTTGTAGTTCAATTTATAACAATTTTTTTCTCCTATGGAAAAATGCACGTCACCTTCCAAACAATTGACTTGAGAGTGAACTTTGAGAGCTCAGCCTGTCTGTAAGTTGGAGGCTCCCTGTATGTCAATATATGGAGTGGTCACAAAGGCTAGGTAAACCAAGTCCAGAATTCCAGAGGTGGCTGAAAGACAAATGAGAATGCTACCAGGAGTGGAAAGTAGGGCAAAAGGATCAATCTGCGTACACAGTATCAAGATTTAGAAAGCTAATACAGGAAGGGAGATATACCTCTGGAAGGATATTAAAAAATAGCCACAATGACAACACAAACCATTTTTTTTTTTACTGTATTAGGTCAGGAGCCCCTAATCGGTAGCTTGGGATCTGCAAACAATATCAAGGCCTTGCAAGCTAACTCTCCAACATGATCGCCCTTCTCCTGCCCTGCTCTCTGCAGTTTGCCTGGATTCTCAGCTCAGAGAGGAAGACAGTAAGCAGTATCTCCCCAATCCTCTTCACTCCCACACCCTGACAGCCAGCCCCCAGATTCAGTCAACTTCCTTCTACCCTTAATTTCCCTCTTCCCAGGGAGATCAAGGCATCAGGAATATACAACACAGTTTTTCCTTACAAAAAGGATGAGGACTCCTGTATTGGGTAAAATGAGATGACTGGTGAAAACAGGGCCCCCAGGATGGAGAGGGCTGGAAAGACAGTAACATAGGACCATGAAAAAGCAAAGGACTTTTGTGCCTTCTCCCTGAAGTCGTTAGCAAGAAAACCAATTGTATCTGGGGGAACTCCAGGTTAACATGGCAGCAAGATAACACAGTCTGATACTCACCATCTAGGAATGCCCATTAAAATATCCATGAAGCTCTGCAACAAAAAACTAAAACTTGCACTAGCTACAGAAACTAGGGGAAAAGGGACTGTTGATTGCTAATGGAGAAGGAATTTCTGCTAGCTGTTGTGGGGAGATGGGGTTGGACTGAGGAACATATTTATAACCTACATACACTCTACCCTCCTATCTAGAACAGCAAAAGTGCAAAACAAAGTTGGGGAAAGCTTTTGATTCACTTCTACCAACTGTCCTTAGATTGGAAATACAAAGGCTGATCAGAAAACCAATGTCATCCCTTTACTATACAGAAAATATTTTCAGAGGCAGCAGCAGCTCTGTTCCACTTCTTCTACCATCAGTTCCTCTATTTTATTTTATTTCTTTTCTTTATTTCCTCTTTTTTGTTTTGTTTTTGTTTGTTTGTTTGTTTTTGAGACAAGGTCTCGCTCTGTGGCCCAGGCTGGAGTGCAGTGGCATAGTCACAGCTCACTGCAGCCTCAACCTCCCGGGCTCAAACAATCTTCCCACCTCAGCCTCCTGAGTAGCTGAAACCACAGGTGCATGCCACCACACCTGGCTAATTTTTTTTTTTTTTTTTTTGTAGAGAGGGGGTTTTGCCATGTTGCCCAGGCTGGTCTTGAACTCCTGAGCTTAAGTGATCCACCGGCCTCAGCTTCCCGAAGTGTTGGAATTACAGGCGTGAGCCACCACATCCACCCAGCTCCTCTATTTTCTATATGCTTTGTGGAGACTACAACTTGAGAACACCACGTGGCTGGTGATGGTGGTAGCGGTGGTTGGGGCCAGAGATTGTCATCGGGAAAAGTTCTGAACATAAGCATGCTTGCAGACATTATATCTGAAAAAATGTTATGTGTAACATGAAATTTCATATTACATATATAAACATGTAATATGTAATTTTGTGTAATATGAAATAATGTAACATGTATAAATTGCAGAATTGAATGACCCAAAAGATCAGAGATGGAAGATTCCATCTATCTTAGTCCAGTCAAACCTAAAAATAACGATAGCAGCAACAATAACACTATCAACTGCCACCATTTGCTGGGCAATTATTATACGCCAGACACTATATTAAGTACTTTCCATGCCATGCATTATCTTATGTATTCCTCATAGTAAACGTAACTTACCATTCATGTTTGTTTGAAAAGGTCAGGTAACAATAATGACGTCTACCACATATTGAGCTGTGACTATGTGGTAGGTACTAAGTGTTATACATCCACCATCTCATTAGATGAATGCCTACTAGGCACTAAAAATGGGCTTGGATAAGCACTTTGTCCTTCTCAATTCATCCTTCAAGCCATCATCTCCTCTAGGAAGCCTTCCTTTACCCTTCCAATCTGTGTTTGGTATGCCCACTCTTTGTTCCTTCCATCACCATTCTGTGCTTCATTCCATGACAATCCTTTTCATATATACTGTGATTGTCTCTTTACTTGCCTGTGCTCCCACCCTGGACAAACACACACACACACACACACACACACACACACACACACACACACACACACACACGCACCAGACTGTGAGCTCCAGAAGAAAACACTGTAGATATTAGGATGTAATAATATATGGCCTCCGTGAAACAGTTCTACAAAGACAGGTTGATGTATGTATTAATTAGCTTGATTGTGGTAATCATTTCACAATGTATATCAAAACATCATGGAGTACACCTTAAATATATACAATTCTTGGCCAGGTGCAGTGGTTCACGTCTGTAATCCCAGCACTTTGGGAGGCCGAGGCAGATGAATCACTTGAAGTCAGGAGTTCAAGACCAGCCTGGCCAACATGGTGAAACCCTGTCTCTACTAAAAATACAAAAACTAGCTGGGCATGGTGGTACATGTCTGTAATTCCAGCTACTCGGGAGGCTGAGGCAGGAGAATCACCTGAACCCGGGAGGCAGAAGTTGCAGTGAGCCGAGATCGCGCCACTGCATTCCAGCCTTGGCGACAGAGTGAGACTCCCTCTAAATTAAAAAAAAAAAAAAAAAGGCACGTGCCACCATGCCAGACTAATTTTTATATTTGTAGTGGAGACAGGGTTTCACCCTGTTGGCCAGGCTTGTCTTGATCTCACCGCCTCGGCCTCCCAAAGTGCTAGAATTACAGGTGTGAGCCACTGTGTCTGGCCCCCAAGGACAGCTTTTCAGTTTCCCTCAGTTCCCCATCTTCATATTTTATTTCCCCTTGGTTAATCAGATATTTATCAGGTATCTACCATGCCCAAGCACTGTGCTAAGAAAGCTTGTGGAAACAACCTAAGTGTCCATTGATGGATAAAAATCAGTTTTTATCCATTCAATTTCCAAACTAATTTCTAACTTTTTTCTAAAAAATTCAATTTCTAAATATAGAAATTGTGGTGTGTATATATATATATATACACACACACACGTATGTGTGTGCATATGTGTATATGAGTATATATGTATATGTGTATATATGTATATTATGTTTATATATGTGTGTATATTATGTGTATATATGTGTATGCATGTATATATATAATAAAATATTATTTAGCCTTAGAAGGAAATCCTGCCATTTGTAATAACATAAATGATCCTGGAGAATATTTTGCTAAGTGAAATAAGCCAAACACAGAAAGAAAAATGCTATATGATCTCACTTATATGTGGAATCTAAAAAAACTGAATTCATCAAAGCAGAGAGTAGATGGTGGTTACCAGGGGTAGGGTGGGGAACACATGGGGAGATGTTGGTCAAAGGGTTCAAAGCTTCAGTTATATAGGATGAATAAGTTCTAGAGATATAATGTACAACATGGGGACTATAGTTAACAATACCTTATTGTTTACTTGAAATTTGCTAACAGCGTAGATCTCACTGCACACACGCACACACACAAAAAGTTAACTATGTGAAGAGATGGATATGTTAGCTTGACTGTAGTCTATGTGTGTATATATGTGTGGGGATATACCTATATCTATATCTATATCTATATCCAGTCATGATGTATACCTTAAATAATATACAATTTCGATTAAAATGTAAAATAAAAACAAAAAATCTGTGGTTGAGAACATTAAAGCTCCCAAACCTGGCTACCTTTAAGAATCATCTGGGGACCTTTTAAAAATACAGATCCCTGCTGGGCGCAGTGGCTCACACCTGTAATCGCAGCACTTTGGGAAGCCGAGGTGGGCAGATCACCTCAGGTCAGGAGTTTGAGACCAGCCTGGCTAACATGGTAAAACCCCGTCTCTACTAAAAATACCAAAATTAGACAGAGCGAGACTCTGCTTCAAAGAAAAAAAAAAAATATGTATATATGTATGTATATATATATGTATGTATATATGTGTGTGTATATGTATGTATATACGTGTGTGTGTGTGTGTATATATGTAGAGAGAGAGAGAGAGAGAGAACGATAGATGGATCCCAGGCTGGGCGTGGTGGCTCACACCTGTAATCCCAGCACCTTAGAGGCGGAGGCAGGCGGATTGCTTGAGCTCAGGAGTTCAAAACCTGCCTGAGCAACATGGCAAAGCCCCATCTCTACAAAAATAAAAAATAAAAAATAAATTAGCCAGGCGTGGTGGTACTCACCTGTAGTCCCAGCTACTCAGAAGGCTGGGAGGGAGGACCTCTTGAGGCAGGGAGGCCGAGGCTGCGGTGAGCCGAGATCATGCCACTGCACCCCAGACTGGGCTGCAGAGCCAAACCCTGTCAAAAAAAAAAAAAAAAAAAAAAAAAAAAAAAAAAAAAAAAAAGCTGGCCTTTGTGGCTCATGCCTGTAATCCCAGCACTATGGGAAGCCCAAGGCAGGCAGATTACTTGAGCCAGGAGTTTGAGACCAGCCTGGGCAAAATGGCGAGACCCTGTCTCTACAAAAATTAGCTGGGCGTGGTAGCACACGCTTGTAGTCCCAGCTACTCAGAAGGCTGAGGTGGGGGGACCCCCTGGAGCCCAGGAGGTCGAGACTGCAGTGAGCTGAGATTGCACCACTGCACTCCAGCTCTGGGCGACAGAGCAAGATACTGTTTCAGTAATTATAATAATAATAAGGCGGGGCTTGGTGGCTCCTGTAATCCCAGAACTTCGGGAGGCCAAGGCGGGTGGATCTGAAGCTCAGGAGTTCAAGACCAGCCTGGGCAACATGGAGCAACCCCGTCTCTGCTAAAAATACATAAATGAGTCCTACGTGGTGGTGTGTGCCTGTAATCCCAGCTACTCGGGACGCTGAAGCACAAGAATCGCTCGAACCCGGGAGGCAGAGGTTGCAGTGAGCCGAGATTGTGCCACTGCACTCCAACCTTGGTGACCAAGCGAGATTCTGTCTTTTTAAAAAAAAAAAAAAAAAAGTGAACTTACCAGGTGATTCTAATTCTAATGTAGCCATCCTGGTGCAGATCCAAGGCCTGAAGTTTGGGTGGGGCTTAAGTGACACTGACTCAGGGTCAAGTCCCATCTCTGCCCCTTGCCAGCTGTGTAACCTTAGAAAACAATTCCATGTCTCTGAGAGCCATGAAAACAACGTTGCCTCACAGGCCTGTGATGATGAGTCAGTAGAAAATGGCTGTAAAGCTTTTAGCACAGGGCTTGGCATATAGTAAAGGCTCATTCATCTAATATTGTTATTAATATTATAAGGAGGTTGGTCTAGAACTCTTCTCCCAGGCTGGAGTACAGTGGAGCAATAATGGCTCACTGCAGCCTCGACCTACCCGGGCTCAGGTGATCCTCCCTGCGTAGCTGGGACTACAGATGCATGCCAGCATGCCCAGGGAATTTTCATACTTTTTGTAGAGATAGTGTTTTGCCGTGTGGCCCAGGCTGGTCTTGAAATCCTGGCCTCAAGGGATCTGCCCACCCCGGCCTCTCAAAGTGCTGGGATTACAGGCATGGGCCACTGCACCCGGCCTTAGAACACGGACCCTTAAAAATTCAGGGGAGGCGTGGCCGAGCGCGGTGGCTCAGGCCTGTAATCCCAGCACTTTGGGAGGCCGAGACGGGCGGATCACGAGGTCAGGAGATCGAGACCATCCTGGCTGACACAGTGAAACCCCGTCTCTACTAAAAAATACAAAAAACTAGCTGGGCGAGGTAGCGGGCGCCTGTAGTCCCAGGTACTCGGGAGGCTGAGGCAGGACAATGGCGTGAACCCAGGAGGCGGAGCTTGCAGTGAGCTGAGATCTGGCCACTGCACTCCAGCCTAGGCAAGAGAGCCAGACTCCGCCTCAAAAAAAAAAAAAAAAAAAAAAAAAATTCAGGGGAGGCTGGGTGTGGTGGCTCACACCTGTAATCCCAGCACTTTGGGAGGCCGAGACAGGTGGATCACGAGGTCAGGAGATCGAGACCATCCTGGCTAACACGGTGAAACCCCGTCTCTACTAAAAATACAAAAAAATTAGCCAGTCGTGGTGGCGGGCACCTGTAGTCCCAACTACTTGGGAGGCTGAGGCAGGAGAATGGCATGAACCTGGGAGGCGGAGCTTGCAGTAAGCTGAGATCATGCCACTGCACTCCAGCCTGGGCGACAGAGCGAGACTTGGTCTCAAAAAAAAAAAAAAAAAAAAAAAAAAAAAAAAAAATTCAGGGGATAGGCCGGGCACCGTGGCTCACACCTGTAATCCCAGCACTTTAGGAGGCCGAGGCTGTTGGATCATCTAGGTCAGGGGTTCAAAACCAGCCTGGCCAATGTGGCAAAACCCCGTCTCTACTAAAAATACAAAATTAGCCTGGTGTGGTTGTGGCGTATGCCTGTAATCCAAGCTACTTGGGAGGCTGAGGCAGGAGAATTGCTTGAACCTGGGAGGCGGAGGTTGCAGTGAGTCAAAATCGCACCATTGCCTGGCCTGGGCAACAAAAGCAAGACTCCTTCTAAAATAAATAAATAAATAAATATTCAGGGGATAAATTAACTCAGATGGGAAAATATTACATCTTTGTTTTCACCAATCTCTAACTGAAATTTAGATTTCCTTCAACTACAAATGCAGAGAACAGATCACGATAGTGTTAGCAGTACCTGTGACTTTGTCCCCAATAGAAATCACAATTTTATGTCACATTACTGTTACTACAGGTATCTTTAAATATGTTTACAATTATCATTACTTTCAAGTTGCCATGGTTATGAGAGTTGCTTCTATATCTTATTATTTATTACATTAATAACAAGCACTTCTATAACTATACCAGCTTCCATGTCTTACATTTTATTCTCCAGTAACACTGAACTGTTTTGTAATCCACACCCAGATATCAGCATACACACTGTTCTCAGCCCCAAGCCTCTGTTCACTAGTCTCTCTACCTAGATTGTCCTTCTCTTCTGCCAGAGCTAACCCTTCCTCCACACCCTCACAAGACATGCCACCCCCCATTCTCCTCACACACACCAGGCCTCCATCACCACTTAGTATTTGTACTGTTTTTGTCTGTCTACATCTCTTTCTCCAGCCTGACCATGAAGTTTCTGGGAGCTTGGGCTGTCTTGTTTACCTGTGAATCCCCACTTACACTATAACCAGCACAGGATAAGCGCACAGTGACTGTTGAATGAGTTCACCTGAGAAAGAGATGCCCCTTATACCCTCTTTCTGCTCCACCCAGAAAGCTACCAGCTCTATCTGGAAGTGGCCCCCCACCCCCTGCTTTCTGAGTTTATGCAAGAACGTTTTGCTGCTTGGAGTCTCTCCATCCAGCACAATATATGTCAGCAAAGCAAGGCTTCACAGAAGGGAGCCAAGGTGGCCCTGCCCAGTCAGCCTTCCCCCGAGGAGGTATGCAATATGTCAGTACAAGCTGGACTTGTATGCAAATACATACCAGCTCCTGAACGCTATCTCTGAACTATCTAGTTTTTTTATATCTCAATTATATTTACTCTTGATCAGCCTGGATATAGTATGGAAAGCTATACTGAATTATTAACAATACTGCTTGAGAGCAAGGACCACAACAAGGGAAATGTCAAGGGGACAGACTCTTGAGTTTAATGGTGCCAAATGCCAAGAAGGAAATACTTCTACCAGGGCCTCATCCCAAGGTTAGGCACAAAGATAAGAGGACTCAGGCAAATATAGAAATAAAAGTCCCAGCAGTTCACGAAACACAACTTAAATAAACATTTATGGATCTAATATATTTTGTTATAACGTTTAACATGAAATATTTATAAACAAGGGGAAAAACATAAACACTGTAATTAAAAAACAATTTAGTAGACTATAAGTATACACAATGCAGCTGAAATTTCATATTCTACTACCTCCTCTGGCTTTTACCCAAGAACATTAAAAAAAAAAAAAGCGAAGAAGAAGAAAAAGGGAAATTAATACATCTAAAGGGTTTGCTTTTGAGAGGAGAAATAGAGACTCCTCAGCAGTCTGTTAGAACAAAAGGACCATACTCTCAGTTTTGCAGGTATGGTCAGTGACCCCCAGCACCTCTTTCACCTCTGACCTTGGGATCCTGTCAAGAGCTAGAGGTACAGCTTTTTTCTGACTTTCTGGCTGCTACAGCATAGAGACCACAACCCCACCTCCATTTTCCCCAAATTGCAGGGCACATATAGGACCCACGGGGCCTTGGGAATAAGAATTATAGTAGTTGGTCGCTCTTTGCTCTTAATCACAGGGCTGATGTTTGTGGTACCTGGAGGACGTTTCAAATCTATGGAAGTCCAATCTCCATAGATTTGGAGGGACTCAGGCCAAGTGAAGCTCCACTAGAAAAAAGGACGGCTCTGGCCCTGATTGGTGTTCCTGCCTATTAGCTGGAGCTCTCTTAGTGTAGGGGCGTGTTCCTGCCTATTAGCTTGGCCACGGAGCTCTCATTGTAGGAGCTCCGCCTCCTACGCTTCTTCCCTGCTGCTCTTAGAACCAACGCACTGTGGGTTCCACCAGGAGGCGCCTCTGGTGCCTCTCCGAGCTTCTGTGACGCAGGCAGAGAACGTTCAATGTCTTGGGCACTAGATGGCAGTATATACTGCCCTATTTCAAAGGCCGGACTTGTGAATGAAGGAGCCGATGGGGGGTGGGGAGTACTGACTGAAACGTAAGTCAGTTTTACGTGAAAACTGAACATCATGAAAAGTTTAATTTTTTCAGGCACTAATAATTATTTAATCCTATACATTTAAAGTATTCCAAGTCTCTGAGTCCTGAAACACCCTGGAAACCCACTTGCCCAGCCCGAACATCCCTCCATCTTACAGAGCTGGGGTACGCCCCTCAGGCCTGTGAACATGCAATCGCTACATCTATTGAAAGGGTAACGACAGACGGAGATCAACTAAGGTGGCAGGTGAGGTTCAGAAAAGGAGAAGGAGAGCAAATTTGGAGAAATAGGAGAAGGTAAGTGAAGTGAGGAAAAAGAGGGGTGCTGAAGTAAGAAATGAGGGGAAAATAAAATAAGGGAAATGGCGGGGGGGGGAAGAGGAAAGGGGAGAAAGGGGAAATGGGGAAATAGAGAAAAGGAGAAAAGAAACAAGGAAAGAAAAGTAAAGGAATGGAAATGGGGGAGAAAGTAGAGGAAATGGGTAAAGAAAAAAAAAAGAAAAGAGAAAAAAGAAGGGAAATAGTGAAATGAGCGGGAGCAGAAGAGCAGAGAGAAGGAAGGGGAGGATTGAGGAGAGACGGCGAAGGGGCAGAGGGAAGCCGGGAAAGGGACTGCCTCTGAGGGGTTCAGGGAAGAGAGGACACAGCGAGCCGGGGAAAGGAGGTGACGATATCGTTAAGTAAGCAGAAAGAGACAGAAACTGAGGAGAGTTTGAGCGTGCTTCTGTGAGTTTTGTTTACAGCATTTATTGGGTACTCCTGATGTGTGCCTGGCACTCTCTCTCTACTGAGGCAACCGCTCTCCTTACACGCCGCCCCCCTCAAAAAAGCGGGGGGGGGACGGATGGTTTAAGGCTACAACACTTGGGGCTCTCGACGGCGTCGTCTCTTCTGTAGGGGGACCCATTCGAGGTGAGACTAGAGACATTTGCCCTCACACTGAGCTCGAGCCCCGCGAGACCAGGCCACTAGGGGGGCACGGCAGCCCGGGTGGGCTGCGTGCGTATTTCTGGCGGAGGATGCGCCATGAGCGCTGAAAGAGCCTGAACCGAAGCGTCCGGCTCGCCGAGAGAGTGAGAGCCGGGCCGGCTCCCAGGAGCGCGGGCGAGGGTGCAAGCGGCAGCGTGGGTGCCAGGGCACGAGGGTGCGGCGGGGCGGGGCGAGGGGTGGAGAGGCAGGATCCAGCCCGCTCGGGGCCCCCGCCAGCCCGCCGGAGAAGCGGCGGATGAGCGTCCTCCGCCGGCCCCTCTAGGGTAATTTACATGCTGTCATATCCCAGTGCTGACTCTCGGGTGTGCAGATCGCTCACTAGCTCACTCGCTCTCAGCTCCTGCCACCGCTCAGCCGTCACAGCCCAGGGGAGCCCGAGAACCGGAGAGCCTGCAAACCGAGGAGGGAGGGAGCAAAGGAGGGAGGGAGCAAGGGCGCGCCCCGGCTCCCCCTCTGCCCTGCTGCCCGCCCTTCCTGCCTCCACAGGTCCGCCCCAATCCCTGCTCACACTTGGGAAACTTGGGACTGCGCTGGGGCCGCGTGTGGCACCTCAGGGGGACGGCCCCGGCCTCAAGAAGAGGGGGAGGAGAAGGAGGAAGAGGAGGAAGTGAGCCCGAAGGATCCGCTCAGAGCTGTTTGTCCAGCTGTTTCTATTCGCACCCGGAGCAGTACAGCCAGAAGGGGGCCGAGCCGAGGGTGGCTGGCTTTAGGCGCTAATTTCCAACTCTTTTCCTCACAGCTTGTCTTTTCTAGGCACCCTGGAGTCCCCTCAGGCCAGCCCGGCGGGTGCGCACCTGCCAGCCGCCCCTGACCTCGCAGGCCAGGCGACCTCCGAGCCTGAGAAGATGGCCCAGTCCAAGCTCGACTGCCGCTCACCTGTCGGCCTCGACTGCTGCAACTGCTGCCTGGACCTGGCCCACCGGAGCGGACTCCAGCGAGGCAACAGCGGGGAGAACAACAACCCGGGCAGCCCTACAGTGAGCAACTTTCGGCAGCTGCAGGAAAAGCTGGTCTTTGAGAACCTCAATACCGACAAGCTCAACAGCATAATGCGGCAGGATTCGCTAGAGCCGGTGCTGCGCGACCCCTGCTACCTGATCAACGAGGGCATCTGCAACCGCAACATCGACCAGACCATGCTCTCCATCCTGCTCTTCTTCCACAGGTGGGTGGCTCGGCACACGGCGGGAACTCAGTCCTTGCTCGCACCAGCCTCTGCTGCACCCTCACCTCTGACAAAAGGGGCAACTAGGAAGTTCACGAGGGTTACTGGGGAGGTCTGACTCGCAGGCTGCAGTGACTGGACCTTGAGGTTGCCTGGAGTACCGCGGAGCTGAGGGGAGGCCTGGCAGGTGCAAGCCCTATTCTGAAAGGTGCCTGCAAAGGCTTTCTGATGGGGACGCTGGGCCCTAGAAGGTGGGCAGACACCAGATGGTTTGGAGGTAGCTGAAAGTACCCCCTCCTCAAATGGACACATTTCCATAGCCCCTTTGGAGATTCTGCCATGGGGTCTCCTTGAGTTTCAAGTTCTACCCTTCTCCAAAGCCCATTTCTAAATGTGCAAACGCAGATTGAAACTGCAAGGGCTTTAAAATTACTGAGTGGCCCTGACTGACAGTGAGGGCAAGCAAAATGTCAAGACAAATTAAACTGCTGGTGGTGGGAGAGGGGGAGGGGAAAATTTTTAAAAATCAGAGACTTGTGAGAATTTCTTGAGCCTCTGGATGGGAGGGATTCGCCTCCTTCATGGATCACAGCCTTCAATTTCAAATGTAAGCTAAGCGCAACCCCAGAGAGCACCCTAGGACACCTTGAGTGCCTCAAGAACTATGTGTGGCAGGAGGGCGGATGAATCCATGTCGTTGCAAGCATGTGTTGGAGTACGGGTCAAGCTTTCTAGAAATCCTGCTGGGGAGGCAAGGGGAGGACAAGGGAGGGAAAAACACAATGGGAAGACCCAAGGCGGCTGCTGTCCTTCAGTTTGAGACACCCTGGCAAGAACCAGTCTCTGGGAACAACTGAGGCAATTTAGAGGCAGGGCAGACAACATCAGGAAACCCAGCCATGGATTTAGTGTCCTTAGCGCCATCAGGATAGGGCACCAGCATGTGTGTGAGAGTGTATAAGGGAGGATTTATTCTTGCTCAACAACACAGGTTATGTAAAAGAAAGACATCGCCGCTATGGGAGACCTGGGTTGTGGCACAAGTTATGACTTCACCTGTTTGTATGAGCCTGAGCAGGTCGCCTGACCGCTCTAGTCTCTCTAAGGTTCCTTTTAGCTCTGAGATTCTAGGTTGTAGGCAGGTGATGTGCCCAAAGTGATAAGAAATTCTGAGCACCTACAAAATATTTGGAATGTAAGCAGGCTCAAATAGGAAATTTTAAAAGCAATCGAGAAAGGCAGGCGCTATCCTCACTTAATGCTAAGAGCAGGTTTGCCTCCCTTGCCCCAAGACAAATCCACCATCGCCTCCGCCTCAGCCCAGCCCCAGTGGTTCTGGGCAAGACAAGCAGGGCTGCTAACCTCGTTAGTGTTATTATAACAAGTCGTATTCCTCGGGAATTTTCGACACCATTGAAGCCCTTTCTCATCTATTATTTCACTTTAGGCATCAAATTATCTCATTGTCTAAAATAAACCAGGCTGATTTTTTAAAAAATAATAAAATAAAATAAACCAGGCTGCGGACAGAAAGGTTTTGAGGGAATCTTCATTTCTGGTGAAAGATTACTACAAGTGTATTCAGCCCACAGATGCTGAAATCCTGCAGAGCGAAAGCCCTAACAGGCTCCTAAGGATCCCGCCTGTCTCTGTTGGAGAGTGGCAGCAGGGGAGGGATAGTAGAAAAACCTGGAAAGAGCACTTGTAGCATTTGCATTTGTTCAACTGGGAGAGAAAGTGCCACTCCAGGCTTTAGGAAAGTGTGAGAGGAGACGCTTCCTCTGGTTCTGGGCCTAGGAGGATCAAACCTGGGTGAGGGAAGTGTGAAGCTAAAAGCCTGAGATCAAAGTGTTTACTTGTGCCACACGTCGGGAGCATCCTGGTTGTTTGGGTTTCTGGAAAGGGAATACCTCCTTTGTCATCTACTCCACTAATACGAGTTTAGTGACCCTTGGTTTCTGGCAAAGCCTGGAAATGCTACAGGGTGGAGATGTAGGGGGGTGGCGTTATAGGTATTGGTTGAGGGAGAAGCACAAATTGTAGGAAAGATGTGTGTGAGCACCCTGTCTCCTTCGATCAGAGCAACTCACTCAGCGTTCAAAACCACTGAGGAGCTAACCAGCAAGCTCTCAGGCTTTGCTAAGGCTGGGGAGTAACAGGGTCCTGTGGTAACAGTCTTATAGTTCTAAGAGGACAAAGCAATCTCTTGCCTTTTTTTTTTTTTTTTTCTGAGATAGGATCTCACTCTGTCACCCAGGCTGGAGTGCAGTTGCATGATCACAGTTCACCGCAGCCTCAAACTCCTGGGCTCCATCAATCCTCCCACTTCAGCCTCCCAGGTAGCTGGGACTACAGGCATATACCACCATACCCAGCTAATTTTTTTGTTTTTTGTTTTTTGTTTTTTGTTTTTTACAGAGACGGGATCTTGCCATGTTGTGCAGGCTTGTCTCGAACTCCTGGGCTCAAGCGATCCGCCCACCTCAGCCTCTCAAAGTGCCGGGATCACAGGCGTGAGCCACTGATCCCCTCTTGTTTTCCTTGACAACTGGGACCTTAGAGACTGGGGATTCTGAATTCGGTTTAGGTTTTGCCCAATATGACATGCTCCATTAGCAAACTAGAAGACCATTATTGCTAGTCATGGGGCTTCTCCAATATGTGGGGTGGACAGCCTTCTCCTAAGTGGACATTTCCCTTGTTATTTCATTAAATTTCCTGGGTTTCTATCATCATACTTCAGTCATCGTTTTTACTTCTATTCAATTTAATGATTTGGCATTTCAGGTTCCTGTTGGGTGCTTTTTTCCTTTGTCAACTTTCAAGGCCTCTCCTGCTGGAGAAGCTAGTCTCCCCACCCCTCCTCCTGCGGTCCATTCCTCTGCCGAGAGGCCTCCTATATTCTTAGGAAGAAGGGGGCAGGGCACATTCTTGATTTACATCTGGTTTGTCTGCTTTGACCTGTCCCTGGCTCCCAGCTTCGTTCTTGGTTTCCTTGGAATACAAGAGTATAAGCAATTTGAGGGCAGGCCTGTATTTTACTTGCTTGGTTTTCCCTTGGCTTTTAGTTATACAGCCAATATTCAATAAAGGTTTCTTTAGTTGGATGACTACTTAAATATTGATGTGGTCCCTTGTAAAGATTTTACAACTTTATACTGTGCTAGAAAATTCTTATTAATGTTTAAAAGTTGTTTTCCTTCCTTTTAACCGCATGCAGTAACTCTCCTAGCCTGATGGAAGTCCTGATAGTATTGTGTATATACATATGAATCAGTGAGAATGGGCATGCAGCCTATTGTTATGTAAATGGACCTGTACACCATTGGGTTGGGGAAGAAGTGTATTTTAAACACTATCCCTTTAATCTTGTATTGTGTAACTAATAACCATAATAGATTAATAACTAACACTTCTTGAACATTCACAATGTATCTGCATAATCTTATTTACATCAACTCTATGGAACGGGTACATTTATTTATTTATTTATTTATTTTGAGACGGAGTCTTGCTCTGTTGCCCGGGCTAGAGTGCAGTGGCATGATCTCAGCTCACTGCAATCTCCACCTCCTGGGTTCAAGCAATTCTCCTGTCTCAGCCTCCTCAGTAGTTGGGACTACAGGCACATGCCACCACACTCGGCTAACTTTTGTATTTTTAGTAGAGATGGAGTTTCAACATATTAGTCAGGCTGGTCTCAAACTCCTGATCTCAAATGATCCACCAGCCTTGGCCTCCCAAAGTGCTGGGATTACAGGCGTGAGCCACTGCGCCGGACCAAATGGGTACTATTATCATGCATTTTCATTTTATAAAGAAGGAAATTGAGGCTTGGAAAAAATTAAGTATCTTGCCCAATGCATCACAATGAAGAGCAGAGCATGAATTGTCTATGAAGAAAGAATTGTTAAGAACACTCAGTAACTAAACTAATGCTAAAGAAATTATTGGAACACTTCAGAATTGTCTATGAAGCAGAGGTAAATGTGAGCTCAGAACCTTTCAAAATGGTCAAAATGTCCTTATTAGGTAGGGAAACCAACCATCCCAGTCCTGGGATACAGACTGCCTATGCTCAATCTGGAACAGTCCTAGGGAAACTGGGATGGTTGGTCACCCTATTGTTAGGGGACTCCCCCTTGTCATTTGAATATGTTTCTAATACTGGAAAACTTAGGAGGGAGATAGAATATTCTGGGCAAACAGCAGAAGTTTCCAATTTAAACGTAGCATATGAAAAATCTTCCCAAGTTGACATTTGAAGAGCCTTCCTTAATTTTTCTGACCTGTAAGGTATAACAATCTGGAACGGGAGCTTTGGCAGTATTTGTTGTGATTGTTGTTGCTGTAACCTCAAATTTTTTTCTAAGATTTTACCCAAAACCTCTTAATCAGCTCTATTCTACCTTTGACCCCAGAGCATACCTGGCAAGTGTGATCTGAAATACTCTGAATCCGATTTCCCTTCCGGCTCTAAAAACCCTAGGATTCTACCTTTAAGCTTCTGATCTGGCCCCAGCTGGTTCCCACACATAAATGCTCAGAAAATGATAAAAATAGCAAACATTTCTAATTGCTTTATGTGTGCTAATTCATGTAATACTCCTATTAATATAGTAACAAAGGGGAAGGATAAAGATTCGGAAATCAGGTTTTCAAGAAAAAATTGTGCAAAAATTATTTGTGCTTCTCTAAGTGAGTCTCAGAACAAGTAATTTCATAATGTATATTCCTGGACCTGGCTTCTGAGGTGGTGGCCACTCACACGGCATGATTTGATTGGCTGCCTGCTGCAGTAAAGTGCCTAAGTTCATACTATTTAAGATTCAGTTCTCTGTCCATGTACCATCTAAAATTCCTCTGCCAGAGCACCGCTGGTATGTAGACCACACTGTGAGAAACCCTGTATTAGAGATTGCAACCCATTGTCAACTAATTTGCCATTTGATTTTGAGGATGGAGTTACTTGCTGTAGAGCGGTTTTGGGTTTCTGTGTGGTTAAGCCTGTCATTCTTTGCCTTTGTGATTTTTGCTTTTGGTATCAAGCTTCAAAAGTCCTTTCATAGCCCAAAGTAATTTAAAATAACTATTTCCTGAGTGCCTAGTGGTCTGACAAAGAATAGGCATTCTTGGATTAAGGGACATTCTCCATTAAAAGCACAAATGCATTTGCAAACTTAACATTCATGGTTTGGATACTTCATGAGAACTCAGACTTGTAAGAAACTGTCTTTTTGCTGAGGCACAGATGTGAATCACATGTGTTAGGAGGCTAGTATGTGGGGACCAGTCCTTTCACCAATGAGTGAGCCTGGTGCCCTACCCCACATCTACGTGTGTGTGTGTGTGTGTGTGTGTGTGAAAGAGAAAGAGAGAGATATATTATATGTATATATTGTACATAGTACATATATATATAGTGGTAAAATAGATGTAACATAAAATTTGCCATTTTAACCATTTCTAAGTGTACGATTCAGTGGCATTAGGTACATTAACAATGTTCTGCAACCATTATCATTCCCAAAATGCTGTCATCATCCCAAACAAAAACTCTGTACCTATTAAACAATAACTCCCCATTTCCCCATTTCTCCCTCCCACTACCCTCTGGTAACCTCCATTCTACTTTCCGTCTCTATGGATTTGCCTATTTAGATATTTCAGATAAATGGAATCATACAATATTTTATGTCTGGCTTCTTTCATTCAGTATGTTTTAAACTTCATCCATGTTGTAGCATGTATCAGTACTTCATTCTTTTTATGGCTGAATAAAATTCCATTGTATGGATATACCTCTTTGGCTTATCCATTCATCTGTCAGTGGACACTTAGGTTGCTTCCCTCTTTTGGCTATTATGAAGAATGCTGCTATGAACACTGGTGTACAAGTATCTGTTCAAGTCCCTGCTTTTAATTCTTTGGGGTATGTACCTAGATGTGGCATTGCCCAGCACCTACTTTTCAACACAATTTTGTGGTCTGCTTCTCGTAGTCCACACATACGTAGGAACCTGTCATAAAATGAGCAAATGTCTCAGGGCATTCCTTGAGGAGAATGCTCCCTCTCTAAGCCAGCTGCTGGTGCTACTGATTACAATGAAAAGAAAGCTACAAAGTTTAGCAAAGTGATGGTGCTACTTGGAAATAGACGATTTATGGGAGAAATGACATGCTTTAGAGATTGCATCCATCAGTTGGAGACTGGTAAAAGTTTTAGTGTGTATCTCTCATGAATGGCCAAGGTCTAGTGTACCTTTTAAAAGAGTAACATGTGACACCATTACTTGCCATTAACTACTTTGTATGGATTTGTTTATCAGACCTCCAGTCATGGTGACAGCTCACTGGGAATAGGGTCCTGAAGGACTGGAATGTGGCAAAGCGAAGTTTGGAGGAGAGAGGTAGAGAGATGGAGCTGGAGTCCATGGAAGGCCTAGCTTGGGCTGTTACAGCATGGGGCCTGGACAGCATGAGAGTTCAAAAGATCTGTTTGGAAAGTTCATGCTCTTAAAGAAAGGTGGGAAGCACAGAGCTTGAATTTCATCTACTCCTCAGTTTTTGCCAGAAGTGGACTATAATTTACTGAGTCCACACCTCAGTAAATAATGCTTTCCAGGGTGACCTTAGTTTTCTTCCCTGCCTGAAGAGAAGGTTAACAATCCTGCTTATATTTGCACTTGCAGATAAACCAACAAACTCTCCATTTCAGGTAGAGGGTTGGCTCCTTTCCAGATCAGGTCCTGAAGACCAGGGAGTCTGGGTAAAATGGAGATGGATGTATCTGGCCAAGACTGCCAAGACCTCTAGGTATCCTGGGTGATGGAACTCTGCAGAATTCTTGCCCCCAACTGGTGGGTTGGTTGGGAGGAATGAGGTTGGCCATGTCTGCACCTGGTGGTGGTGTTGCGCTGTTGGCTCATCGTGATTCTGCTCCTACCTGAACTTTCTCTTCTTCTTATGTAAGCCATCCCTAAAGATAACTATAAAGTCATAATCTGCTATGGCTGGCTGGGTTTACATAACCAATTGGTTGGTGTCATGCAATAGCCTCTTGAGCCCTGGAAAAACCAATGTGCTAAGTTGAGACTAAAACATGGGTTCATTTGATGGGGTATTTTGTGTGCTCAGTGAACTCAAGGGAGAGCATTCCATGACCACAGGGGTCAGAAAGATGAAATTTCGTTTTAAATAAAGAGAGCAGTAATGGCCCAGAACATACTGTGTTGTCCCAAAGTCTGCAATAATGGAACAAGGGTTAGGGCATTGCTGTAGTACCACAGCTTTGGCAGAGAAGGCCCTCCATAGAACCCCATGGGCTAGAAGGAGCCCCATGAAGGCCAGAAGGCTAGATCCCAGTTTCAGGGCAACCTAGGTTTGATGAAGAGTCAGGTCAGGGAAAAAATATCTTTTGGAGGCCACTGTCTACCATGCTGAAATCCAGCTTAACTAGAGTTGGAGTGGGGCTAAGATGCCATCTGTGAGAGCAGAAAACAAGCTTTTCTCAATGCTATTCCAGGCAGGAGGAAATTTTATCAGTAGGCAAGGTAAGTTCACTTGTACCTTCTAGCTGAAAATTCCTGCCCCAAAGTAGCTGTGGCCCTTCTGGAAACTGTGTAAGAGGCAGTAAGATCCCAGCCAGTACAGAAGACTGAATGGGAAGCTTCCCATTGTACAGACACTAGCCCAAGGGAAAACAAGAGCTGGAAGCAGGTTGGATCACTGATGACCCAGGCTCACCATTGGCCTTCCTCTCCTGGAAGCCACTTTCCTCAAATAGGTCCAGCCAGAAATCGGGCCCCTGCCTATGGACAGTGCACCACAGGGACCTTCCCCATCCTTCCTCGAAGGAAGACTTTACTCACAGAATAGCCTTGAGTATTCAACCCACTTCCTCTAATCTTCTCTTCAGGGGAGATGGAGAGCAGCTGTTCACAGCTTAGGGGTCTGGCCAGGATTCCCACTCCATGCTATCTAGGCTGTTGATTGGCTAGAGCTATCCCTAAGGAAGAAGGGGGTGAGAAGTGAGAGGAAAGGAAGCAACTCCAGCAGCTCCTTCCTGGCTTACCCCACTCCCAAGACACCCCTCCTTCAGTGCTGCCGTTTAGCCTCACTCCCAGACTAGGCTGGGCCTAGGCCAGCCTGAGGGCCCTGACTCATAACTAGCATGTCTTATGTAACAGAGCCAGGTTACTGAGGCATCACACTTCTGCTTACTCAGTGGTAGGCTTCCCTGGGGGCAGGCATTTGGAAGCCTGCTGGGGGTCCAAGTCAAGCTCATCATACTTCCCAAGGAAAAGCCTACTCTCCCCAGTGTCAGGCAAGCAGTCTGCTCAGAGACAAATGCCAGGCCGCAAAGCCTGACCCGGCCCCACACTCAGCCTCCACACTCAGCAGTAAATGTAAGCAGACAGGCAAGCTGGAGTGGACTTAGTTTGGCTTGAGGCATTTTGGAGGTGACAGGGAGGAACCTACTATCACCTGATAATGCACTGCTAAAGAAACTGCGTGGTGCATGGAAAGGCCCCAGAACAGGTCGCAGAAGTCCCTCTTCCTTTTGTATCTGCTTGTTGGTTCAGAAACTATTGGGTGGGCTGGGGTGGGGGGGGTGGGCTGGGGTGGGGGGAGTTGTGGGGGGTGGGGAGTGGAAACTCCAGGCTGACTGACACCAGGTGAAAGGGTTTACCGGAAGCTGGAGGGGGTTTACCGGAAGATGGAGGAGCTGTTTAAAGGAAGGCCTTTCAAGAGCCAATTTCCAGTCCATGCTCCATGAAGTCTCAAAATCCCCAGGTTGACCTGAATTCACAATGATTCTTAGCTCTCTGCCTGGCCTATTCAGAAAATTACATTACCAGCTTAGTGGAACTGAGCCCCCAGTGAAGTCAGTATTGCCAGATTCTATGATAGATTTCTCTAATAACGAATGTGACTATCTACAGCACAGAATATCCCCATCAATCTAATATTCCACTAGCTCAAGGTTTGTGACTAAACCAATAGCTCCTCTTCTTCTCTTCCTTTGTCTTTGCCCCAGTCTGTCTCACATGTGTTGCCATCAGGTAAATGGCTCACAGGTCGTGAGTAGGTGGGGACACTGCTCTCCACTCCAAGAAAGAGAGGAGAAACAGGGAAACAAAGTCAAAAAGGTGGTGTGGGAATTACCAGCAGGCATGATTTGCATCCAAAGCTGAATCATAAGTTCTTGAACAAGCTTAAGACTACCATCTCAGGGCTCAGAAGAGCTTGGCACCCCTAGCCCCCCAGATCACAGAATCCAGTGAAAATTAGGGGACCTGAGATGCAGATGCAGAATTTTCCTTCGTGGGACTCCTCCCAGGCTTCCAGCCCCTTTCTTCTCCCTATCCCCTCTGCCCTTTTGGTTCATAGGCTGTAGCAGTAAAAAAGAAAAAGAAACAAAGAAAACAAAACAAAGAAATAAATAATAAGAAAAGAACTGCTCAGTTTTAAGGCAACATAATCTGCCTGCCCAGGTGCACAGATAAATGAATGATGGCAGCACCTCATTCGACCTTCTACCAAAGTGACCAAGTACTTCAATTAATCAATCCATCATTTATTAACTAAGGGCCTGCTATGTATTGAGTACCGACTGGGGATTTATTGAATGCCTATCCTGCTAATCACTGTAGAGGACACAGGAGACGTCAGAGGCTAGGACAAGGGCCCTGAGGAGCTGAGGGTATAGCAAGTAGGAGTGGAGCAGCTACACCCAAGTTCAATGGAGAACAAAGCACTGGCATGACCGCAGGCCTCTGCAAACCTGGTCCAGCCTCCTGCTCCTTAAGGGAAAGGCCTTAAGCTTACTGCTCCCGGGGTCCGCAGGTCTGGAGCTTGGATGGTGCCAAAGCAAACTAGGAAGGGAGAGTCTCTTTATGGCGGCAGCTTCCAGCAGGGCCTCAAAGAATGGGTTGGCTTTGGCACGATGGAAAGCAGCAGGGCTTTCAGATTAGGAGAAGGGAGGAGAACCTCGCTAGTCCAGCAGGGCTCTTGAGTAGGAAGGGGCTGACCTGGGGTGGGGACACTTTTGATTCCTTCCAGGCTGGAAGCCAGAGTCACCACTGATTCAGGAACAAGAGAGAAAGGCCCACTCTGGCCCTCCCCTCAATGCCCCTCTTTGACACAGGGCAAGCCGGACCCTAGCACCCTCTCCTTGGCAACCTGGGCTAGCCCTGGGGAGGCAGAGGCCTTCGGGGCCTATGAGTAGGGAGGCACCTCCCCTTTATCCTGGAGAAAGCCCAGCAGAACAAGGACAGTTGAGTTGGGTAGAACCAAGGGGTGCAGTCGAGGGTGGGCACCAGAGGAGCCTGGAGGCTGTGACTTCCTATCTGTGCATCTCTGGCTTCGGTCTCCATGAGGCCCCTTCTGAGGTGGGTAACAGAAGCAGGGGTGTGTCAAGGTGCTACCATGAGAATATATAGACAATCCACCCAAGTATTTCTGGAAAAAAAGTTGCTGATGGCCCTGCAGGGTGGCATTTTAACCTTGTTTGCACCTTGGTCAAACCAGCTTCCCAGATACCCTATAAATGAAAGCCTCAGGGTAGGGTTGAGAAAGGTAAGAAGCCTCAAGCTGACAGGAAGGGAGACAGAACTAGGGTGGCAAAAGGAAGCAGTCTCAGGTAAACTGGGGAAAAAAGGTGTTGTTCATGGTCAACGTTTCATCCTCACTCTCTGGGACCCTCTCCCCAGGTTAGTGTCTTGCACACACCTGTGCCCACATCCTTTCCCAACAGTACTCTGGAGAATTCATGTTTAAATTCATGAATAGCTTCAGTCAATAACAAATATTCATTGCACACTTTCATGTGCCAGACTCAGTGGCAGGTACTGGGGATATAATGGAAAACCCACGAAAACTGTCATAGAGTAGTCCACGGAGTGGGGGAGATAGGCATTAACCAGATAGTCACGCTAATAAAGTATAGTTACAAACTAGATGCCAAGAGAGAAAAGGAATAGACTTCTGTCAAAGAGTATAACAAAGGGTCAGAAAAGCCTTCCTGGAGAAGTTACATTTGAGCTAAAGAAATGAGTCTCTAGCACTGAAATTCTAATAATCAGACCCAGGCCAAAGGTGATATTTTCAGATGGAAGACTTTCTGAGGAACCCCTGAAGCCATACCACGTAGGTAGTTCTCACACCCCTGGAAATATCTCTAGGCCATGAGTAGCCAGCAGGTCCCAAAGGGGAGGACTGACAATTTTCTGACAAGAGGAAGAGATGAGTTTGAAGCTCATGGGGTAACTAGTATTTAATGTCATCCTTTGCTAAAAATAGTCCATGACAGTATGGAAATGTGTAAAGGCTAGCCCTGGGGACCAGTGATAAAGTGGGTATAGCCTGTGGGAAGGAAAATTTGTTTTTGTAAATTATTTACTGTAAAGGAAAAAGAAACGGGGGGTTGTCTGGGTTTTCTTTTCCCTTTGCGGGCTTCCTTCTGAGTTATGAATGCTTCTCATTGTACAGAGGCAGTGGGGCACAGAGCTTCAGGCTGCACTTTTCTGGGGCCCAAGGTGTAAATTTTCTGGGCTGCAAATATCAGATATTTATCCAGGCTGAAAAACAGCCTGAATGAAGAAGGGGAGGAAGGCTAGACTTTCTTCTGGGAAGGACAAATAAATTGATCAAGGGGCCCCAAGGAGTGTTCATTTGAGAGAGGTAGCCCCTCTCTCAAATGGTGGGTATGCCCTCCACAATGGCAAAGCAGGTGATAGCTAACAGCCCAGTGTGATCCAAGGGAATCTGATTGTGAAGTGTCAGGAAAAGGCCAACAGGACTTATTTAGCCAACAGGAGACAAACATGGGACTCTAGGGACCTGTGGGGCAAAGCGAAAGGAACTAAGATATTGATCTACGAGAAGTTTAAGGGTGGGGTGGAAGGTGGTAGAGAGCAAGAAGAGAGGTCAATCTTCAAATATAAGAAAAGTACAGGCCGGGTGTGGTGGCTCACGCCTGTAATCCTAGCACTTTGGGAGGCCAAGGCGGGTGGGTCATGAGGTCAGGAGTTCGAGACCAGCCTGGCCAACATGGAGAAACCCCGTCTAAACTACAAAAATTAGCTGGGTGTGGTGGTGGGCACCTGTAATCCCAGACACTTGGGAGGCTGAGGCAGGAGATTCGCTTGAACCAGGGAGGCAGAGGTTGCAGTGATCCAAGATCATGCTATTGCACTCCAGCCTGGGAAACAAGAGCAAGACTCCATCTCAGAAAAAAAGAAAGAAAGAAAGAAAGAAAGAGGCCGGGCGCGGTGGCTCAAGCCTGTAATCCCAGCACTTTGGGAGGCCGAGACGGGTGGATCACAAGGTCAGGAGATCGAGACCATCCTGGCTAACATGGTGAAACCCCGTCTCTACTAAAAATACAAAAAACTAGCCGGGCGAGGTGGCGGGCGCCTGTAGTCCCAGCTACTCGGGAGGCTGAGGCAGGAGAATGGCGTAAACCCGGGAGGCAGAGCTTGCAGTGAGCTGAGATCCGGCCACTGCACTCCAGCCTGGGCGACAGAGCGAGACTCCGTCTAAAAAAAAAAAAAAAAAAGAAAGAAAGAAAAGTACATGTGCAGGTTTGTTTGTTTTTTTTTTTTTTTAAGTAAAAAGCAAATACAAGAAAAGTCACAACTCAGAGATGGTGACTAGCTGTTTCCCATCTACACTGGGAAGAGAACAAGAGGAAACAGGCCTACATTGTAGCATAAAGAATTGAAATTAGATAGCAGAAAGAACTTCCTGACTACAAGCATTCAGAGGAGCTGGACAAAATTACCAAGGGATGTTGTATGTAATTTATACATATGGGGAAGGTGATGACAGTAGTGATAAAGAATTGGATAAAAGTGTGAGAGTCCTGGTTTTATAAGGACCATGGCCAAAAGTGGACAGACAGGTGGGGAAAGCAAAGAGGTTAGGAGCAGGTGCTTATAAGAAAAAAGAAAGTGTATGTGTGAAAGGTGAAGGTGTTTTCATGAAAATACTTTTATAATAAAAATGTCAATGAAGTTTCCACTGGAGATAAGTCAGTAAAACTAGCATACATTCTCCTGTAACTGGAAAAGTGTGGGAGAATGGACTGAGGAGCTGGTAGGGCCCCTTGTAGTATCCTTCAGCTCTCTTGTCTCCTGGATAAATTAGTCTCAAGGGGGTCCCCTATCTTTTACATTTTAACAATTTTAGAGCACACTTCTCTGCTGGGGGCATTGGAGTAGGGCCGCCCACTCCAAGTACTTGTTGCAGAGGAGAATGTTTTCCTCTTCATGCACACAAACAAGATTAGACATAGGCGATACAAATTAAATTAAATTAAATTAAATACAAGGAGTACAGTGGCAAACAACAAACCAGGCAGGATCCCTGCCACAGGAAACTTACAATTTGGTGGCAGAGACAGACATCAAATAGTAATTACACAAATAACAACATCATCACAATTGATGGTAATGAAGGAAAAGTGCAGGAAGTCGGGAGAACACAGGCTAAGGGGACTTCACCCAGAATTAGAAAATCCACAAAAGAAAATTCATCATGTAAAGACATGGGGCACTGCAAGTACCCTGCTGTGAGTGGTTCTTGCCCAAAAATCAGTAGTGGAAAGGCAAAATGAACCCAGTCACTGCTAATGCCCTAAGATGTGGATTTTGAAGCTCCTCCGGCTCACTGAAGCCCTGTCAGATAGGAGCAGGGAAATTTTCTCACTGCTAAGATCAGGCAGCCTTGATTTAGGCAAGTGACTCTCTAAGGGTCATAATGGCTCATCAGCTGAAAATCAGGATCAGGAAGACTGTGAAGAGCTCATCACTTGCCAGGTGTACAGGATGGAGGTCAGTGAAGAGAAGAAAGAACTAATGAGTGAAAATTGCACTTGAAATTGACCCCCAGCAGTGGCCATGTCTCCAAAATTCTATGTCCTCCGTCTCCTCTTTAAATGTGGTAGGCTTTCCTGGTATATTCTAGTATTAGCTGCAAGGTGTGCCCCAGGGCCTTTGAGCAGGAGCCCAGTCCTGGGGAGCCAGGATCCTAGAGAGGTGGGGCCCCACTCTGTTTTTCCCTGTCAGAGGGGCAGGAAGTTCTAGCCCTTGTGGGGAGCTAGGATGGGCTTCTCTGCTCTCACAAGGCCCTGGAGAGGCCACCAAGGAGCAGAGGACATTAGCCAGTATGCAATCATGAAGCACAAGTGCTTTGCGTCTAATAGACAACATCTGACAGACTGTGACCTTGGCAAGTGACAGTCTCTCTAGACCTCAGTTTCCTCCACTAGAAATTGGTGGTGATGTGGCTGGGAAAGTGAAGTGAGACGATGCTCCTAGAAAGCACTGAGTGTCTCTTTATTAGTATTAGCCAAGTCAAATGTGGTACCAGAACAAAACCTTATCTGACTGGCCTTGCCTCCCTCTCTCCCGAAATCCTTCTCTCACCAGTCCTCTTCTTGCTCTGTCACTCACATACCCCCTTCTGCACAGAGCCAGATGACATCTGAAACCCAGCCTGGCAAGCTTTCTCCCTGTCAAGGCTTGCTCTCTCAACTTTCTTCATTCACACTTAGGTATAAATGACTGAGAACACTTCTGGTTTCCTTTCTTCAGGGAGGGGAGAGTGGGGAGCTGTGGAGAACTTTGAAATTTTTACCAGAGATCAAAACCTACAGAAAGCACGAAGGTGCCCTACTGGCATTGCTAGTAACTGAGGAAGATCTCAGAGGACAGTGGGCCCGAGGACGTTCTCTTCAAGCTCCTGAGCCTCTCCCTTTTCAGGGTTGGTGACCACACCTTGTACCTCCACATGCACCTTAGATGGAGATGCAGAGGCTCAGTACTGGTAGGAGTTTTCTCAGCCATCTGCCTGACCCTCTCCCATTACAGATAAGGAAACTGAGGCACAGCGTGGGGTGGGTACCTGCCCCAAACCAAACAACCAATTAGTGACTAGCTGCAAAGGGAAACCATGTCTCCTGATTCTCTGATCCAATGATCTTCTGACTTCTCGTCTCTAGACGGCTGTGCAGCATCCCATCCCAGTAGGTACACAACATCTCCATGCCAGGAGACCAGCTTTGGGTACACCTGATGCCAAAAATGGTGATTTTTTTAAAATTTGATTTTGTTTAATGGAATTGACCAATGGTTTGGGTGTTATGAAGCCCCAGCCCTGGAATCTTGCTTCTGCTCGGGCTGGGGCTGCATGCCACAGCCACAGTCATGCAAGGGGGACAGAAAGGCCTGCTGTTCGGGTTGGAAAAGAAATCAGTTGCTGAAACATTGGTCTTTTTGAAAGTTCCAACCACAGGGGCTGGCTGGCAGAGCCGCCGTCTGGGCTCTCCCGGAGGATCCGGCCCTCCCTTTCAGTCTGAGAGTTAGTTTAGGAAACTGGCCCGGTCTCGGCAGAAGATCCCGAGGGCAGCGCTTGCCCCAGGAGCTCCAGTCTTCCCTCAGGGCCTGGGAGCTCCTGAAGACACTCAGGACCGTGAATTTCCTCCCGCCCCAACAGCCGAGCCAGCCCAGGCTGGCCCTGAGGCTCCCTGAGCACTTTTTCTTCTGAGCCTAGAGTTTCCAGTTGTCCCGCCCTAACCCGGCAGCTACAGAGAAAGGGAGAGAAGGCAAGCAAGAGAGAAGAGAGCCAGAGCGTGAGAGCACGCTCTACTAAAAGAAAGGAGGGAAGCAACCCCAGCCAGGTAATCAAGGCTTGGGCAGCTGTGAGATGAAGGTGGAAAGGCTGGAGGAGCCCCAGCTCGTGGAGGAACCCCAACTCGGGGAGGACCCAGAGCTTGGGGAGGAGGCCCAGTTCCTGGAGGAGCTACAGCTCGAGGTGGTAGAAAGTGGGTCAGATTTGGATCCAGAAGATTTGGGTTCGAGTCCAGACTTTGCCACCAATCTGATGCTTGAGCTTGAGTAAGTAACTCCTGCCCTTCTGTGGGCTGCTTTGCCTACTTACAAAATGGGGGAGGGGAGAGACAGGATGGTCTGTAGGGTCTCTTTCAACGCAGATATTCTGGAAGACTATGTTTCTAAAGTCTTGATATGTGAGGATGGGATGCATGGAAACTTGAATGAGTAAGTCACTGAACCCCAGAATGTCAGAATGGTATTGTGCAGGGAGAGGGAGTTCACATAAACAAGACAAAAGAAAGAGAATGAGAAGGTAGTACATAGGTAAGAGTCATGACCCCAAGAGGGGGTCCCGGCTGAACAGAACATTAAGGTCTATTTTCAAAACTCAAGGATGGGCTGGGCACAGTGGCTCACGCCTGTAATTCCAGCACTTTAGGTGGCCAAGGCGGGCGGATCACCTGAGGTCAGGAGTTTGAGACCAGCCTGGCCAGCATGGTGAAACCCGTCTCTACTAAAAAAGAAAATGCAACAACTAGCCAGGCGTGGTGGCCTGTACCTGTAATCCCAGCTACTCGGGAGGCTGAAGCCGGAGAATCACTTGAACCTGGGAGGTGGAGGTTGCAGTGAGCCGAGATTGCGCCACTGCATTCCAGCCTGTGCGACAGAGCGAGACTCCATCTCAGAAAGAAAAAAAAAAAAAAAAAAAATCAAGGATGATGGGCTTGGAACCAGTTAGTAACGAAAATCTGGGTGTTTGGAAGTGTCATTAATGTGCAGTTGTTAATAAGGTCCTTAACCACGTGTCTCCCAGTGATCCCATGTGCCCCAAAATGCAAGCGCTGAATGCAGAATGCATTTCTCGAGTTCTTTACGTATGTCTTTGCAGAAATTCTCTGTTGAATTGTGAGGGATTTTCAGATAGTGATGTCCAGATTTAAAAAGCAAATCTACAAAGAGAGACTGGTCTGGCCCTCTTTCTGAAAACCTCCTTTCTTTGTAAATCCCCACTCTCACCAGACCCACTGTTGCATGACTCAGTGCAGGTCCCTTTGAGAATCTGACTGCTGCTATATACAGCTACTCTCCTCCAAATAATGCACAGATGAGCTACCAAAAGCCAATCTGCTTGGTGGGTGTTGATATCTGGTACATTTCACTGCATTAAAATTCCATCAAAATCAGTCATCTCTCTCTGGATTACATGGTGAGAGTCTCTTAAACCATAGCAGGTGACCTTCCACTAACCAGAGAGTGCCTTTCCAGGCTAGGCATGATATATCAGGGCTCCCTATATCACAGATCATCTACAATGTGCTCCTCCAACCACATAACCACCAGTATCTAACACTGCTGGGCAAAGTGTGATGGTGAGAGTGAGTAGACGAAGAACCTTCCTCCACCTGTCCAGACACCTGCCCACAGTCCTAGTGTGCTCATTACTGCACAGTCTCCTCCCTCCCTGCTAGCCCTCCTTCTTCTTGGCTCTGTTCATTCTTTCAACAATAATTTCTTGGGTGATTTCTGGCCACTCAGTTAATCTTTTGTTGTTGTTTTGTTTGTTTGAGACAGGGTCTTTGCTTTGTCGCCCAGGCTGGAGCGCAGTGGTGCAATCTCAGATCACTGCAACCTCCACCTCCGGGGCTCAAGCAGCCTCCCCAGTAGCTGGGACTGTGCACCACCACACCTGGCTAACTTTTATTTTCTTTGTTTTTTTTTTTTTGTAGAGACAGAGTTTCACCATGTTGCCCAGGCTGGAAGTTAATCAATTATAGATTCCTAAGGGAGAGGATCTTAGAATTCCCTCAGGACAATGGTTTTCAAAGAACCCTTAGGGTCCTCCTTGGCACCTTAGGGGCTGTGGGAAAGGGGGGGGAAGGGGGAAAGGGAAGAGAGTTTGGGGTATGAGAGCAGAGGCAAAGGTGAATATGAGGGAGGGAAGGGGAAGGGGAGAGTGTGTGGAGGACAAAAAGAGGAGAGGTAGATTGTGCCACAGCCCTCACCAAATATGGGCTACATATGGAAACAAGGTTGCAAATAAGATTCTATATGTTTATTTTAAAGTTTGTAGGGTTTTGTTCATCACCTGGCTTGTATTTCCTCACCAGAGAATTTTCAAGCTAAGCTCCTCCTAACTAGAAGGCATCTCCAAGTGGGTGATGGATGTTTGGGGGAGACCTGTGGGCTGGGTGGGTGGAGCTCCTGGCCTCAGCCCTGCCTCCTTCAGAGCAGTTCCACTCCTGTAAGGACTTTGTATCCAGAGACCCTGAGACCTCCCACATTAGACCTGGGAGTGAGGTAGGGATTAGGGATGATTATCTGTTAAACAACAACAACAAACTAAGTTGTAAGCCACAGAAGGATGTTAACTTCCCAGCTGCTACAAGAATCTCTTCTAAAGCACTCCCAGAGGGTGGACAGGCTGCTTCAGCTCAAAGGCAATCTACATACTTCCCTTGTTTGTTGGCCCTGATTGTTAGACTGTCTGTCTGTTTAGTCAAAATCAGCACACATCTTGCCCACAGAATGCTTTGGTCCCTCCTCTCCTGTTTCCACTGAAGGCCTTTTTTGTCTCCTGAACACCGGGGAGCAGACTCTAGAAGGAGGGGAGTGGCCCCTGGCTTCCTGGGGAAGACCAAGTTCCCAACTGGGGGCACCACGTGCTCCAAGGGGCCTATGTGAGCTCGGCGTGGACAGGCAGGTCACTGATGTGGGCATGGGGCACTCCAGCCAGTGCAGCCCCTGGGGCTAAAGCAGAGGAAGTCCACTCCACAAAGGGCACTGGCCGACTTGAGTGAAGTCTAGTGTGGAATTCTCGGCAAGGGAAATAGCTCGAGGGAAGGAACACTTGACCAGGAATAAGGGCCCTGTGTTCTGTTGCAAACCCCAGCCTTGGCTGGGGCTGTCACCTGAAAGGAGAAAAAAAATAACGGCCAGTGCCCTGGCCCTGAGAGGAAGGAGGGAGGGAGGCAGGCTCAGGACCATATCCTGGCCATTTGGAGCAGTCTAAAGCCCTGCCGGCTTTACATTGGAGAAAGAAATAAAGCCGTGCTTGTTGGCGGTGGGGACCATCTGTGTGCACTATACAGAGAGCACTGTTTCCCCAAGTGTGGTAAACATACGCTGGTGGTGTGCAAGATGATTTTAGATGGTACGTGGACTAACTTTTTCTATTTTTATAGCTATTTATTTATTTAACATGTATTGGGGGAATATATAGGTAACACATACACTCCATGATTTAAAAAAATATTATTTCTAAGGATGAGGCATTTTTTAAAAAGGGAATCTGCTTAAAGTTAATTTACAGTAAATATTAAGTAAATAACAATACTCAGATATGGCAAAAATCTTGAAAGTGGTAGACAAGTAACTGGAGTCAAGGACATGCTATCACACTGTGTGTTAGCAGACGTGTGGCAAGAGGGGCCAGAGGATATGTAACAGGAGCCGTATAGTATGGTTTGAGATGGTCTTTTCCATGTATACCTAGCTTGAAGTCCCCCTCTGACAGCCTTCTTCCAAGTGTAATAGCAACCTGCTATTTTTATATCCCCAGTGTCCTGCTCTGCCCCATGACACTCAACACTCCAGATTAGCAGCAGGCCTTTCCTTTGGTTGAAGGCACTGTCTCTACCATGTTCCTGGCAGACATGGGGAAATAGGCACTGGAGAATTGGTGGGTCTGTCCTCACCAGCCTCCATTGATTTCTTCTTGGCATCGTTCACAGGCTTTATTCAACCCAAATTAAGGGAGGTATTTCCAGGAAGCCAATCAAGAGGTTACAATATTTCTTTGAATGCACAAAGCCACAGTAGAAGGACAGGAAATATGTCACTGTGGCAATTTCACATGGACTTGCTCTGATTTCCTGACAGATTCGGATAAGATTTGGTGGGAAATATGTACAAAATCAGACTATACAAGAGGGTTCCCACTTCTACCAGGAGTTTATGATAGGTTGTGTGTAAACATGTTTGGTTCACTTCTTTCCATTCCCTGTGATACAAAACACGATTATTAGTCCTGCTACCTCCCAGGGCTCACCTTGTGGATTTCACGAAGGCGAGCCCTGGAGGGAAGCACAAAGGCGATGAAGGTTCTGGGTCTGGTCTCCTGCCTTCTGGCTGAGTTACACCTTGGGAGCCTTGTGTGTCTTTCCTATGTTAGCCAGTCCCTTGAACAGTCTTTAGCAAAAGCCTCAAGCAGAGGCAGTTGATCTTCAAACACCTCCAAGAAAGGAAATACCACAAAGTCCTTTGGTCATACATTCCAGTGTTTAACAACTTCTGCTCTCTGACATTATTCCTCCTAATTCTGTCCTCCAGCTTTCCTATGTGCAATAAATTTAATATGCTTAAATTGTAGTTATCCCGTCCCTTGTCGGTCTTATTTTCCAAATTAGCTAAATCCATTTTTTTAAAAAAGAAAAAACTTTGAACTAGCTTTCATTTCTCCATCTTTTAGATAATGTCCAAGTTATCCACCAGAGGTTTCATTCTGTCCTCTGTAACAGCTGAGATTGTGACATGAAAACCTTTGCCCTTAGCCAGTCACCCCAATCCGTCCTCTGATCAGTGACACACATTTGCAAGATAGCAGGTTAGGAAAGGAGCAAAATTAACCCATTTGTGCCTGGTGTTCCATTATTGGAACACTAAGCTTGTGGGAGTTATTTATGTCCTACTGCTCAAGGTTATCGCCAAGGTCTGATTTTTCACACACACACACAAAACATCACAACCTCTGTCATAAATGGGTTAACTGAACTGCAGAGGACCCAATCACCTGCCCTAACCTCCTGAGCTAGCTGTTTTACAGGAAACTGTAGCTGTGTAAGATTTCATTAGTGGCCAATGACCATGGAATAGAGAAGGAAGATGACCTCATAGTTCCTACAAGCTTCTTTCATATTTAGAGCATCCAGGATCATGCTTGTTCCTTAATGATACTAAATTGTGTGCTAGCGACTCATTGCAGCCTCTGCTGCTAGCTGCCTACCCACATAGCCCCATTCTTGTATCTGGGTAGAGTTTTGACTATTCCTATATTCATTACTCATTTTGTGGATTATCTACAGCAATCACAAAATTCCAGGCTGCCCCCCACCGACCTTCTAGCTAGTTTCTGGGAACTCTGGGGTGCAGGATCACTTTAATACCAGCCCAAGTAGTGCATAAAGATAGTTTTTTTCAAAAATAAATTACCCATTCACACATGGATTCCAAATCCAAGTATGGCTGAGTTTCACATGGCTAGGGTGACATAGGTCACGTGGCATGGATAATCCAAAATAAGAGATAATGTAGGAGAAACGTCATGTCTAGCTAGCTTTGAAATTGCACCATAGTGAGCCAGGTGCAGTGGTTCACGCTTGTAATCCCAGCCGGTGAGAGGCTGAGGCAGGCAGATCATGAGGTCAAGAGTTCGAGACCAGCATGGCCAACATAATGAAACCCCCATCTCTACTAAAAATACAAAAAAAAAAAAAAAAAAAAAAAAATAGCTAGGCATGGTGGCACACTTCTGTAATCCCAACTACTTGGGAGGCTGAGACAGGAGAATCACTTGAACCTGGGATGTGGAGGTTGCAGTGAGCCAAAATCATACTACTGCACTCCAGCCTGGGCAACAGAGTGAGGCTCTGTCTCAAAAAAAAGAAAAAAAGAAAAGAAAAGGAAGAAAAATTGCACCATGAGTTTAATATTTTTCAGTAGATCTCCCTTCTTAATTATTTGGGCTGATATGAAAATAAGCTTGCACCCCTGGAGTATACAGAAACTAGAAGAAACTGGATGTAGGGAGAAGCTAAGCTGAAACCAAGTATTGCCACTGCTGTTTCACAAAGTGGAGAAGCCACCTGGAAATACTTGGGAGTTGATTTTCAAGCATACCGAAGTCATTTCTGTGTGTCTTTGGAAAATGTCATATAGTTGTGTATGCTGTGGATTTGTCCATGAAGACCTAAGGGACCTGCGTAATGGTACCTAGTTTGACTTGGGGAGACAGATCCAAGGAGTTCCCAGGAAAACGATAGTTCCCTTCTTCCTCACTATAACCTGATGGCTGTATCACAATGCCTGGTCTGATCATCTGACCCGTGTGAGTCTGAAGGAGGTGGCGCAATTCATCTGAGGAAAATCACATCTGAGACAGGAAGGGGCACGGCAGCCTCTTCAGCCAAGGATTTATGTATCTGTCACAGGAGGGAAGTGTGAGCTGAGAAATGACTCCCAGAAGTGCTAGAATTGGAAGAGGCAGCACTGCTACCTATCATAGGCAGCAGTGTATTCATGGGGAATCTATGCTACCTCAGGAGGCCAGCATCCTGGCCCTTCCTCCCTTCCCTGAGTCCATCCTCCCTCCTCTCTCCTCTCTGGCTCAGCAAACACTTAAGAAAACAGAGCTGAGCTAGCCAGGTGCACCCTGCCAGCGGCCAAGCAGTAGGTAAAGGGAAGGATAGGAGAGGCTTGTAGTGCTCTTAGCCTGGCAGTTAGAGGCCCGAGGGACAAGTCCCAGACCTTTGAGCCAGCCACAGTAGGCTTGCAGCTGATGCCATGTCACCATGGCTGAAGCTAGTGGCAACCTGAGTGGATGGGGCTCCTCTGGTTCTTGCAGCCCACAGAGACCAGCAAGTTCACTCAGTTGGGTTCTGTCTAGACTTAATTCTTGCTGTCTTTGTGAATTGATTTTTACATTCTGGCCTGCTGTGCGTATCTTGGCTATGGGATCTCTTGCTGAGCCTGGGACGGAGTCTTTTCTTCATGCCCCTTCTCCTCTGCAAGGCTGCTGGACCAGCTCCCTTGGCAACCTCATTAGGCTCCAGTGGTGTCCATGGGAAATCTAAACTGGGCAGCAGTGCTCCATCTTTAGGGCTCTCATCCATCCAGGTGGCTCCTAACCTCTCCAGTGCAAAGGGACCCCAGCTGAAAAATCAAAACCAGCCTTCTTTAGGAGCACCCACTCATTGTTTGAGACAGGCTATGAGAAAGTCCACACCTCCAGGCATAGCTCTTTGCGCTTCCCTTCCTTGCTCTTTGTCTCCAGGGCAGGAAGCTTGGCCAAGGAGGCAGATCATCCCCCAACTCACCACCCATAACAAAGAACTAATGACTGTTTTCACCATTCCCCTCCTCTGGAAGCAAGAGGTGGGTCATGCCAGGCCTTGAAGTTGAGTAGGGAAAGTGAATCCCACCCAGGCTGCAGACCTAGTTTCCTCCTCACCAGCACATGGTCCCTGTATTACGTGGGAAGAGGTTAGTATGAATTCTGAGTAAATGTCTCAGTCTGGAGAGGAGATTGTGTCTCCCTTGTTGTAAACCTAGCTGCCAAATCAGAACCACTTTCAGCTTGGATAGAGGAATCAAGCTCATCCCTCAGAAAACAGATGGTGAACAGTATAGGCTTTGTTTTTGATACTCCCTTGTCTCACTCCTTCTCCCTTCTAGCACAAGCTCTTCATGCTACCCCCCGCCGCTGCTTAGGACTCTCAACTATAGGATGACAGCTCATGTTCCAAAACTTTCCTGATCTCCTGCCTCTTAACCATGGCCTCGAGGTCTTACTTTCTGCTAATGCTAATGTGATATGATGAATCCAGCTGAGGTGTAAACAGCTTATAATAGCTGAATGTGCTCCCCTTCCCAAGGTGCAATTTTATTTAAACCTGGACCTTCAAAAGGAGTAAGCAAAGTGGGGATTTCAGGCTCAGTCCAGGGCAAGTAGAGTTGAACTTTTGGGGCATGGTGCCTTTGATCTTTATCCCCTCAAATCATACCATGCAGGCAGCCACCCTGTCCATCTATGTGTAAGGCCATCCCTGAAAATGTGGTTAACTTAAGTAGAGGGAACTGAGGAAATCCTATCTAGGTGAAGTCCCCAGTTTAGCCTGCAGAGCAATAGCTGAATTCTACCTAGGCCTCTGGTCCCTCCCCTGACCAGCCAGGCAGGCACTTATGGAAGATGTAGGGAAGAAACTGGAAATCCTCCCTTGTGCGTATCTGACTCAGTTGACTTTTTAAATATCTGAGAACACAAGCATGAGGCAATTACTTGTAATAGCAAAGCCATTCTCGGTTAAAGGGAGGAACTCTAACCACTTACAGAATAAGAGTTACAGTCCTTCCGAATGGTCTGTTGAAAAGCTATTTTTGGCTCATTTGCTCTTCTTTCCTCCTTGAGTTCTGTTCCCCTCTAGGCCCCTCAGGAGCCTCTCTCCCCACCTCCTTCCCGGTGTCTGTACTCACACAGCTTACGCAGGGGAAGTAACCCCTCGCCAAGTGATTCTCTCATCCAACACATTTTCCAAGATGGTCCCATTGCTCCTTTCCAGAAGAACAGGGACAAAGACTGTCTGGGTCAACATAACGACCTCTTCCCCTCCACCCAAGCACACCGGAATTCCAAATGCTCTTGTTTCCTTTGAGCATAAATGGCTTTTGCTGCTGATCCTCTACTCTGGGTTACCCATTTCCTGCTCAGCCTTGGCACAGCAAACGTGTCTCTGGAGCAGCTACCTCAGGGTAATTTGAGAAGTAGCTCTAGGCCATCACATGTGGAAAAGGAATCAGGGGAAGACACATGTGGAATAAGAATCTCCTAGAGAAAGATGCTGGGTTTTTGTAAACGGCTTTAATAATATAGAAATACCAGCAGCAGATGTTTCTAGAATGCCAGCATAATTTACTCTAAGGTGACCTTAGAATTATGATTCTGTCCTCCCAGTTTCCATGACTTTAACAAAATCCCTGACACTGTGCCATCTGCCTCAGGGAGTCAGCTACCACCCATCTCCTGCCTATGTGAAAGTCTTGGGCACACATACCCCTATCCAGCTTGGAGCCTCCAATGAGTACCTACCTGCAGTATCTTATCAGTTTCTGCCTAGTCAGATGTGCCCTGTTGCTGAGCCTGCTTGGGTGGGAAGGATGGGAAAATGGGGCAAGTGCTTCATGAGGGAACTGTTCTCAGCCGCCCCCTCTCCCAACTCCCCAGCTCTCTCTCTTTGTTCTGTCTCCTGTTTCTGGGTTCTAATGCTGGTCAGGCCCAATGCCCCTTGCCCGTGATGCTGGGTCTGCAGTTTTGCTTGCAGTCCTCGCTTTGCCGTCTTGCCCGCCACTTCCAGCATTTCTCCTCTGCTCAGCTTCTGAGCTGGTGTCAGGTTTCTACCTGCCTGGCCACTGAGCCCACCTGAAGATGTCTGGCCAATTCCTTTTGGCCTCTGCCTTCTCACCATGCCAGGGATGCTTATTCTTGGTGGGACCACAGGTGGAAGGTGCTGCTTCAGCGGACTCACCCTAGGGAGCAACTGCTCCCCATTCCGCCACACCACCAAAAAAAAAAAAAAAAAAAAAAACACTAAGCGAGAAAGCAAGAGTATTGCTCACGTCCACTTGGCCCACAGCTTTGTTTAACCCGTTTCTGAATCCACATTTTTATTATTATGTTGCTATGTTGCCCAGGCTGGAGTACAGTGGCTATTCACAGGTGCAGTCATAGCATAAAATAGCATCGAACTCCTGGGCTCAAGCAGTCCTCCTGCCTAGCCTCCCAAGTAACTGGGACTACAGGCGCAGGCCACCATACCCCTCTTGGATCCACATTTTTAATAGGCTTTCCAGTACTGATCGCTAAAGCTGCAACCCCATTCTAGGGTAACCGGAGAATGTAGGCCTATTGTGGGGACACTCGATGAAGCTGCATAACTCTGTCTGCCTTTCTATAGCATTATTCCCCTTCTTCACTGTGCCCTGCACCCCAAGTCCTCCAGTGTCGAGGCTGTGGCTGCCCCCTGGAGATGCCTGGGAGCACCAGGTGTTAAGCAAGGGCTCCTGCTCAACACTCCCAATTACACTGTGTGCCACTGGAGTGATCACAAGGACAAGTGGAGGATCCAGCCAGTGGGACCCCATGCCCATCACCCCAACTTCACCCTGAGTAGCTCTGCTTTTGTCTGTTTTATAAATTGGATTTCTATGTGAGATTCTATTTTAAATCTGCCAAGCATGGTGGCTCATGCCTATAATCCCAGTGCTTTGGGAGGCCAAAGTTGGAGGGTCGCTTGAGGCCAGAAGTTCAAGATCAGCTTGAGCAACTTGGCAAGACCCTGTTTCTAAAAGAAAAAAAAAAGATCACTACTCTAGGCCTTTCTCTCTCCATATCAGAATTAACCGCCTCCTATCCTCCTGTCCTTTTCTTTTCTTTTTTTGAGACGAACTCTCGCTCTGTCGCCCAGGCTGGAGTGCAATGGTACGATCTCAGCTCACTGCAACATCTGCCTCCCAGGTTGAAGCTATCTCCTGCCTCAGCCTCCTGAGTAGCTGGGATTACAGGTGCCTACCACTACGCCCGGCTAGTGTGTGTGTGTGTGTGTGTGTGTGTGTGTGTGTGTGTGTGTGTGTTTAGTAGAGACGGGGTTTCACCATGTTGGCCAGGCTGGTCTTGAACTCCTGAGCTCAGGTGATTCACCCGCCACGGCCTCCCAAAGTGCTGGGATCACAGGCGTGAGCCACCGCACCTGACCTGTCCTGTCCTTTTTTCCTCTTCCCTCTGGCTCTGCCCTCTGCTAGCAGACGGAGTCCAGTGGGGGAGGATGCTAAGCAAATAACCGTCCCTACTACAGGCTAGCTATAGGCTGGCAATGCCAATGCCTTTACCCAGTTAAGATGGTAAGCAAAGCAGGCAGGTTGGCACTCTGCTTCTCACATCATGTGGCTGCCTCCTCACCCATCATTAATAATAATCCCTCGCATTTGCATAGCACTTGACAATTTCTAAAGCACTTTCACAGACTTTATCTTATTTGATCCTCTGGAAAGCCTGTGAAGGCCGCCAGGGCAGGGGCTATTATTTACATTTTACAGACTCGGGAGACTCTTGAGACCATTTAATTGCTGGCCTTTCTGAAGAGTTTGCTAAAAAGAACTAGTCGGTGTGAGCTGATGGGCTAGTTAAAGGGAACAAGAGTTGGAACAAGGGTTGTAAAAGGAATGAAAGGGGAGGGAGATGAGGCAGAAGGGAGGAAGATCCCACTGTGCCCCAGATCCACCAGCCTTATTTGTGAATCATTTCAGAAGCAGTATGGAACTTTGGGAAGGGCTGACCCAAGGAGGCAGCGATTTTTCCTTCTCCATGACTGTGGCTTCTGGGGCTTCCGAGCTGACCACTGGCCTTACCTTATCTCATCCCCACTCCACAAATCTGATCTTGTCACAGCTCCCTTGAGTCTCATTTCATTCTGAGGAGCAGAATTTCAAGTACTAGAATTGGAAAGGCTCATAGAGATTATCTAGTCCAGCCCCTCATTTTCCAGAAGTGGAAATAGAAGCCCAGAGATAGAAAAAGTCTTGCCCAAGGTCACACAGAGAAGGAGAAGCAGAGTTGGATTGAAACCCGTGTCTCCTAACTTGCAGTCCATTGAGTTTTCCACTATTTACATACTGATCCCTCCATGTGTGTGCATGTGTGTGAAGGGGTGTGTGCAGGGGTGTGTGTGCAGGGGTGTGAAGAAGGCTGTGGGCAGTGCCTGGAATGCCTGTCTGGTGAACTGCTGTGGCTTGGACCTTGGACCCATATGCAGTGGCTGGGAGTTAAAGCCACTTATAGGGCCTGGGGTATGATAGGGTGTGAGAAAGACAGGGTTCAGGGTTTCTCTCCCAAGGGGATTCACCCACATAAACTGCTCCAGGTAATTAAGATCCCAGAAGAATTGGCAGCTGCTTGCTGAACAAATTAGAATCTGCTGTTATGGGCATGTTCTGTGCTGGAGATCAGAGGGCCCTCCCTGATGTTTGGTTCATTAGTCATTGTTCCCTGTCAGAGCAAGCACTCAGAAAATTGGATGTCTGGCAACAGCCTGTATTTAGAAATTCAATAGCAGAGCAGCAATGGCAACAGTCGAGTGTCTGGGACAGTGCTCCATGCACAGTAGGTGCTTGAAAAATGCTTGTTAGCTAACTAATGAACTAAGTAAAGAAAGCCTTTAGTCCTCTGTGCTATTCAGAATGAAACAGTGTCAATAACAGATCTGATTGCTTTTCAGCCGAGCCACATTTGAACTTTTTAATGGGCAGGCTGGTGGGACTGGGTAAAAACTCACTGGTCGCTAGGTTTTCTGTGCAGACTGCACTGCGTAGATCACAGTGCCCACCACTTAGATGTCACACTACATTCTGCTTAGATCTGACAGGCCCACTTCTCTTTCTGAGCTTCCCCATGACTTCCTTCTAGTCAAATCCAAAAGTCCTTTTCCCAGCTCTAGGCCTCTATGGCCAGAACAGAGTAAGCCTGGCAGGGGACAAGATGCGGTCCCAGGGCGTGTGTGATAAGGGGGAGTGAGCAAGCTGCAAGAGGACACACAGCAGAGTGGGCTTTCACATCAACTTTTCTTTCTTTACCGTCTTGCCGCAGGCCAGGCCTGCTAATTTGGACAGATATTTTCATATTATTCTTAACTATCAGGGAAAGATTTTGTTTTGGTTTTGTTTCTTATACTAAATGTTCTTAGTTTGGAATACCCAAGATTCCTTGCAAAGGTCAGCTAGCATAGCAGGACTAAGAGAATCTTAGAAGCTTTTGGCAGTCACTAAAGGTTACCACTGGTGTCTTGTCTATAGGCCAAGGGAGTGAACTCTGTGAGGGATTTCAAATGTCCTTGATGGACTTTTCCATCATGCTAAGAACCATTAGAAAAAGTATTTATCCAGTTCACCTAGCTGTCCAGTCACTCCTCCAAATGTAATCCACCAAAGAAGAAAGAACAAAGAACGTATTGAGCGCAGACTCCTTTTGCCTTTGTTGGGAAGGAGGACACACATGAATGTGTGTATGTGTAACTCTGTACATATGTCAGGACTTGAGTGGGTGGAAGGGACTTGAGGAGTGATGAGGGTGTACGTAAAAAAACATCTGTTACGCTGTATGCAAAAAGGTATGGAAAAATGTATGGTAAATATACTTATGGGGGCCTACCAGTATTTGTGAAGGGACAGCTGGAAGTATAGCATCTGGGAGGGTTGGTGTTCTTGTGTTTGTGACTCCATCTGAGTCAAATCCTGTGTATGGAAGTAGTACTCCTTGAGAGTCAGGATGACCAAGGAAGCGAAAGAGGTATGTGTACCTGCCTGTGTATGCAGGCATGAGTGTGTGTGTATGTCTGTGTCTGTGTGTGTCTGTCTTGTCTGTCTGTCTAGTGAGATTGTATATGTCTGGACTGTCCTCAAGTCTTGGACCTGCCTGGGAGAACCGTCCTGGCCCCTCTTCCCTTTTCTGCACTCCCAGACCTCCTTAGTTCTTTGCCTCTGCTTCCTCCTTCTTAGGGAGATATTTTGTACCATGTGTCCCTCCTTTCTCTTTTTCATAAGATACAGAGAGAGGTGCCCCCTCTCCCAGGCCACCTGCAGTCTCTTCCAACAAAGTGAGGGTGACTCCGCCAGTGAGAATTGCAGGGCTCAATGATTGGGAAACAATCTCCAAGCCAATGAAATGTCTGCCTAAAGATTGTTCTTGGATCAATGGGAATCCTGTGGGTCACCCTTGATGGACAGATTAACGTCGTCAAGAAATGTAATATAGATATTCAATCCTAGAATTTTGGTGAATTAATTAAAGCCTTGTTTTTAGTTCTATTGAGAAGGAAAATCATTTATTATCTTTAGTCTGACCCTGTGCCTTCAAGAGAACTCTTATTCTGTGAAAATAAGGGCTGAGGTAGGCAATTCACACATACTTGTGAAATCTAAGCAGATTATCTCACCAGTGGCTATAACTGTAATAAACTAAAGTGACCTTGGTTTAAGCAAACAGATGTTTGGAGCTGACAATTGAAGTGCAAACATGACCCTAATTAATGACTTGGTTAATAGTAAGTGGTTCTCTCTTTCAAGATATTAGCTAAATTCTCAGTCTTTAGCTATAATATAGGTCGCAGGCTACTTTTGTATTCTTCATGTTAAAAATTTAAAATTTCAAGCTACTCAGTCTGTAAAGCTACTTGCAAAGCAGAAGAGAAGTACAAACTAGAGACAGTTCTGATTTGAGGGGTATTTTAGGTAAGATATTCCTAATTATTCACGGCTCCCATCCATAAATGTGTGTCCACCATCAAAACCAGCCTCCTTGTATTTTCTCATAGGTAAACCCATAAACAAGGTATATGTTAATACACATTAATGAACAAACATGGTATCTAGTATCAAATGATTTCCTATCAGTAACTCTCTTTGGATCTGATGTAGTCACGTGGCCAGATTCAGGGAGACTGCCACTTCTGGAAAGGAACCTAGAAATCCCCCTAAAATCCTGTTGCCAAAGAGATGGATGAAACAGAGGAGAGGATGCTGGGATGGAATGAAATGTCCAGCTCATAGGCTTAATGGCTGCTTGGTGTGAGGCACCCCACCTTTGTCCCAACTACTTATTTGTTATTTCATCAAGATGGGACAGGGAGGGGGTGGTTAAGTCTACTGACATGCTGGCTTTGGGTGTCCCTCCAAGAATAGCTCTTTCTTTGCTGCAACAGATACATCCAGCTGCAGATTTCCGTCATCACTGGATGCACTTTGCAGATGAATTCAGAAATTATACTGGTCTCCCCAATTGTTGTTACTGAGTTGAAAAAGCACCATTGAGACCATATTCTTGCCCACACAACTGTACTTGGTGCCACAGGAGAAGGGAGGAGGGGAGTAAAAACAAAACACCAAAAGCCTGCTTCCCACCCTTCGGAAGCTTTGGGTCAAGTTAGAGAGATGGGATACACATGGAAAAAATCACTCAAGAACAATTATAAAGGAATATATCCACAGGAGCAAAATAGCACAAACCAAAATATCCTATAAAATGATGGGCTCTGGCATTAGGAGGAATTAGGTGGCAGTTGCAACTGTCTGGAATCTTGGTGCAGAATTTCATGTGTGGAAGACCAAAGAAGACCTTGTTCTAAATGTTGCATGTATATCACAGTCATCAGCAAGAACAAGAATACAGGTGGTTAGAATAGGTTTCATAGCATGTGTGTAAGTATGGAAAGTAGTAGGCATGGTTTTCTTTGATGCTGGGCTTTTTTAAAAATTTTCTTTTTTTTTCTTTTTCTTTTTTTTTTTTTTTAAACGGAGTCTCACTCTATCACCCAGGCTGGAGTGCAGTGGCATGGTCTCAGCTCACTGCAACCTCTGCCTCTTGGGCTCAAGCGATCCGCCCACCTAAACCTCCCAAAATTCTGGTATTACAGGTGTGAGTCACCACGCCCAGCCTGAGCTCTTCATTTTAATGGATTTTCTCCCAGATATCCAGGTCACCCTATCTCAGAACATAGTGTGCTATTTCCACACTGGCTATAGTGAAGGGTTAGCGGCTGGCAGTATTGGAAGGTTGGCCATGTCAGAGAGGGCAGGACAGCAGTATCAGTGGCTTCAGCTTCAGCCCTGGCCCGTGGCTTGAGCATATATTAAATCAATCGACCTGATTGATTTAATTTTGGCCTGGGCATACCTGGGTCAGCCTAGTGAACCTTGCCATCTACCTATAGTCTGGCCATGGAGCAGGCTTAAATGTTAAGAAAGTTTCCCATGGCTTATCACCTTCTCAAAGCTGGTGGGCACTCCCACCCACCCACTTCTCTTGTGCTCATTTCAGGCTACACACTTGGGCCTCAACTGGAGTATTACTACATCTAGACTGGGAAGGAGCAAGGTGGGATCTGAATCCCAAAGGAGTGGTAAAGGCTACAGACATGGGTTTGTTCCCCTGTTGATTCCCCCCTCACCCACAACCAGTGGAAAAACTAGGGCCATGCTTCCCCTCCCTTCCAGAGATTGAGCCCTGGGTAGGAAGAGCACTCTAGAAAGAATGAGGGCAGGAAAGAGCAAAGGTCTTCAATCCAGCTCAGGCTTGACATCGAGCCCCACATGTGATGCCCACCTGGTCCAGCAGTGTCAACAGGCATGTCTATTGACAAGTAAAGGGGTCTAGAGTGCTCCCTGCACCACACAAGCGTCCTGGCCATCCTCAGCTCACAAGTCCAACTCTGGAGCCAGGATTACTGCGTCTGGGGCCCGAAATACCTGCTTGGGCCTCAGGTTGGTATATCTTCTTTCAACCATGGCTAGGACCTGGAAGTGTTTGGGGAAGTGCCTTGACTTCTACTGCCAGTTCTTCTGCTAGCCAGCAAAAGTCTCTTCCTCACTGTGGGCCTCAGTTTCCCCATATGTAAGATGAAAGGGTCAGACTAGATGATCGCCCTTCTGGCTCTGCTGTCTGTTCTGTGAGTCTAGCGCCCTCCCTTTCTTCATGAGGTAAATACTTTTATTGGGGGGTGTGGGGGGTTGTTTGGAACAAGGGACGTTTGAGGCCTTCCAGTGTGGAAGCTGGTGCAAAGTTCCCAGGCTGTGTTTGTCGCTGTGCCGTGTTTGCTTCTTTTGAACTGGCTTCTCCCATCGCTCAGGGCCAAGGGCCGCTCTGGCTCCAGCCTTGGACGGGCATGGTGGGGCAGCGGGTCAGACGGGGCAGTGTCCAGGGTTATCCTGGCAGCCTGGGCTGGCAAGGGGAAGTTCTGTCGCTTCTGCTCGTGTTTCCTGCCCGGCCACAGGGCCCTCTCCCTGGGCGGCCTCACCACTGACTCTGGGAGGTCACCTCCCAACCACAGGTGCTGTGGGGCTGGCTGCCTGTGGGAACGGGCGCTGCTCTCGGGGCTCCTGAGGAGCAGAGATCTCTGGGGGATGATGTGAAGAGCCCATGCTGATCCCAGGGTGGGATCAGGTTCCTCTCAGGAATCTGGGAAACTCGCAGGGAGGCCCTGCGGGGGCTGGTTAAACTGTCTGGGGTCTGGGGGCGTTGGGTCATTGGGCTGTAAATGCAGGGAGTGGGCAGGCAGACTTGCCACATTGCAGGCTCTGGTCCCTCCTAGGGACCTTGGGTGCCTTCAAGTCCCCTTGCTCCTTTTATGAAGGAGGGGGAAGGGGGAGAGACGGGCTTCCACAAAGCCAGAAGACCAGAGGGCAGAGATAAGTCTTGTTGTTCTGCGTGATCATGTGACACGGGGACTCCCTCTATTTCCCGGGCCTTCCAGGGAAGCATTAGTGAGCTGAAAGGAGCCTCGGCAGGGAGAACAGTGCTGATGTGCCACACAGAAGGCAGCATAAGCCACAACAAACAAGCAGAGCCTCTCAGACACACACAACTCAGTCTCTCTCCCTCTCTCTCTCTCTTTCTCTCCCTCCCTCCCTCCCCCCCCTCCCTTCCCCTTTCCTACACACCACACACGCACGTGCGCGTGCACACACATAGACACGCTCCCTTACATACATGTGCCTGAAAGTATATGCTGAGACTTAACTGCACACCCATCCCAGTCCCTTTAACATGGCTCTGTGGCACTGACTTTCTGTGAAGGCACCCGGAAGCCCAGCCCACATCACCTGCTGGTGCAACTTCACTTTGCCCAGGTGCTGGGGGAGGGACAAGGTTCCTTGGGAGGGGAGGGGCCTTTTCTAAAGCTTAAAAAGAGGAAAGAAAGAAAACAAAGCAAGGCTGAAGTCCTCCCACAGGCAGGCTCGTGCTCCGGGTGTGCTTTCGCAGGCCAGAAACTACAGAACTGGGAGTACTGCCAAGTGCTTTATCAAAGGAAACAGCCCTCCCAACAGCTGGAGATGGGCTCTTGCCAGCTGTGTGTGCCTCTCAGTCTCTCCTTCTCCTTTTCTCTCCCCTTTTCCTATCTCCATCCATCCATCTCTTGCAGCCTTGCACTTTGCACTGGGCTAGCCCTACAGACAGACTTCCTTGGACCACAGAGAATACCCTTGATGCTGAGCAACTGAGCAGATTGCTGCCCCAGCTGGATTGGAGGAGGCCGTTCTTGCAAGGGGATGTGTTACCCATGAGCTGGTCTCCAGGCACTGAGCAAGGGTCTGCTGGGTCGTGGGCACTTCTGCTGCAGCTAGAGCCTTAAGGAGATACAGTCCAGTAGTTTCTCCTTAGCCTCCTTTCGCCCATTGTGGGAAGCGGGTGTCTGGCTGGGCTGTGTGTGTTGGCGGCAACAGGGTGTTTTCCAGCAACCTCAGCAACTTTGCCATCCATATTCATTAATTAGTTAATTACTTGGATTCATTTCTCTAAGCCTTGGGCTTCCCAGAGTGGGAGGAGACAATGTGGGAGTGGGGGAGAGCTCTGAGGAAAGTTGTTCTCTGCTTGCTGGGGTGTGGTTGAGGGGGCTTCACTGCCAGACACTAAGAAAGAATGGGAAAGGGGGATCTACAGTGGCTTCACCCCTTCTCCCAGTCCTCACTCATTTCAAGCTCCCAGTTTGCCAGCTAAAGTGGCCAGCATAGCCCCAAAAGGCAGCTCCAAGCTGCGTTTGTAGAAGCAACCCCATGGAGAAAGATGCCACTGGGGCTGCCTAGTTCTGTGAGTGGCAGTGCTGAGTTCTGGGAGCTGAAGGCAACAGCCCCATCCCTCAGGAGGTCTAGGGGCTTCATTCTCTTCCCTAACTATAGCCCATACCTCAGTAGACCCCTGGAAGTGACTTAGGCAAACCTAACATCTCCCCTGCCAGCCTGGCCACACCTCAAGGGCAGGATCCTTGTGATGTTCATCTCTCTACTCCCAATGCCTGTCATGTGCTTGGGGCTTAAGTAATGTCTGGTGACCCGGACTCTGGGGAAACTCACTTTAAAGCTCGGGTCTTACCAAGTGGGAGGCGGTAACTTGGTCTGTGTGTATTTCCCAAGGTTGCCATGTTGAGCTTATTCATTCTTTAGCAGAGTTTGACTGAATGAGTACCAGTGAAATGGCAGACACCAGTTTTGGTTGCTATGGGGGTTACCAAGAGGGGCAAGGCCACAAACTTACATAATGCTTAGCTTCTGGCATCTGCTGGGCACTCTGCTTCCCATCCTTCCTCTGTGGTACACCCACCCACTGTTTCACCATCATGGTTCTTCAACCTCAGCCAAGCTCTCGGATCTTCTCTCTCTCTCTCTCTGTTTTTTTTTTTTTTTTTTTTTTTTTTTTTTTAGACTGAGTCTTGCTCTGTTGCCAGGCTGGAGTGCAGTGGCACGATCTCGGCTCACTTCAACCTCCACCTCCCGGGTTCAAGCGATTCTCCTGCCTCAGCCTCCCAAGCAGCTGGGACTACAGACGTGCGCCACCAGGCCTAGCTAATTTTTGTATTGTTAGTAGAACCGGGTTTCACCATGTTGGCCAGGATGGTCTCGACCTCTTGACCTCGCGATCTGCCCGCCTCGGCCTCCCAAAATGCTGGGATTACAGGCGTGAGCCACCACGCCCTGTTGGATCTCTCTTACTGTTCTTTCCTTCCCTGAGGTTTCTTCTACAAATGGGCATGCTCATATGCTTAGTCATAAGTGGCCCTGAAGTGTAATGAGCTCAGGCTTTGGAGGCAGCCAGACATCAATTTGAATCCCTAGTCAGCCACTTTCTCTATCCGGTATGACTTTGGGTAAGTTACTTTGCCTCTCTGAGCCTCAGATTTTCCCTCGGCAAACTGGAAGTGATACAAACAATATTGACCTCCTGAGTTGAGAAAGTTGATTGAGATAACATATATACTGTATATGAAGTGCTTTGAGCCACATTTGGCAAAAAGCAGGTGCTTAATGTCTGTTAGCTGCTGGTGTTCATTCCCGTTGCCCAGTGTATATGTGATGATCAAGCATGTCGATCACACACTAATGGGCTGATAGGACTGACTATGTTAGATCAACCATAGACAGATCAAAGACCCCGAGCAGGACACTAAGAAGACACTTCAGTAATTATGTATGTTCAGCCCTGGCAATTACAAACCTGGGTGGAATGAGGTGCAGAAGTCAAGAGCCTGAGGCAGAGCTCAACCCATTATCCCTGATTCCGTCCCTCCCAGGTAGAGCTTCCCCTCAGGCCATGGGACAGACTAGACTGGCCCTTGGGCATGGGGCTAAATAAGTGTCTTCTGGGAAGCTCCACCTTCCCCACAATTTCTCCAGACTCTGGCTTCCTTGCTTCCCTCATGTGGGGTCTTCTTTTTCTCACCTGTGCACCTCACCTATGCTCCAACACACACGCCCTTGCCACATTTTCCCCAGCGTGTGTGAGGTCAACCTTGAGTATATCTGGAAGGACCAGGCCAGGACTGGAAAGGACCATTTTTATCACAGCCCATTTATGACCATTTCCCTGAAAGGGTGCATGTGTGTGTGTGTACATGCCTGTGTATGCGTGTGTGTGTGTGTGTGTGTGTGGAGCCTGCAGCATTGAAGTACCAGTTAACCTCGTGACATCAAGATTCCTCATTCCTAGTCCATATACCCATTGCTCCACCTTCCCTCAGCAGCAGCTTCTGAGCGCTGGGCAGTCAGGAGAATGCTGACGTGGGCATTCCCGCAATTTGTGATGTAGGTCTTCACGAATGGAGGTTTGTGGGGCTTGCCCCTCCAGTTCCCTCGCAAGGGCACTTCCGATGGTTGGCACCAGCAGCATGTCAGCTGCAGGGAGCAAATGGTGTAAGGGAAGAGAGTCCAGGTCTTCTTTGGCTACGACTGATTCCTTATTTCCTCTCCTTTCCCAGTTTGGGAGCATTTGTTGCTGTCTGAAGGGCCGGGCAGTGCCAAGACCACAATAAACAGCTTGTCCAGTACACACAAGCTCTTTGGACCCTGAAATGTCAGCTGGCCAACTGGCTCACAGCTAGCCCCTGCTGCGTGCTGTTTGCATCCGGCTCTGACAATGCCACTCAGCACTTGTAGGACCATGTGTCATGGCAACAAGGCTGGGGGTGGGGGGACCCCACAGTGACCTGGCCCTAGCTCTGGGAAGCCAAGCTCATGGGCCACACTTACAGCCCCTGGTAAAAATTACTGCCTTAAGGGCCCAGCTCTGCTGGGTAGCCTACTCTCCCCCTCCCTTCACCCAGGCCTGGCCCCATGGGTAGCAGAAGGCCAGACTCCCTATGCCCCATATGGCTGAACTGCCAACTGGTGTTGAATAGAAACATCTCGCCCATGAAAACTAGTGGGATGTGGGGCATGCGCCTCCAGAGGGTGCAGACTGGGCACAAAGGGCAAGAGAGGAGAGGGAGCGGCAACAGGGTCTGGTGGCAAGAGTGCCAGGCCAGGATCCAGGAAACCTGGGCTGTGCTCCCAGCCTCTGCCACCAACTCCCTTGGCGTCCTTGAGCAAGATCACCCAGAGGGCAGGGTTGGGGGAGCAGGCACAGGGCCAAGACCTTGCCTAGGAGAGGATGAGCTGCAAAATCTTGTTCATGCATTCAAGAGGTAGGGATGGGGTGTTTAACCAGGAAACCTTTCTGCTGAAGAGCTACCTAATTGCCTTTAAATGTCTTAGATGCGTCTTGACCAGCAACGGAACCAAACTCAGGTGCCCAGGGGACATATCAAAAAAGAGGGGGCTGCGTCTCCCAAAATGCCTGTCCCTTGACTTGCTTGGGAGGCCAACAGGCAGTGATCCCTGCTGCTAGGACCAAGACCAAAGGACACAGTTGTTTCTTAGCTATGGAAAGCCCTGGAATTGTCCTCACTTCTGCCCCTTGCAGCCAGCCAGGACAACTTCTCTGGGGTGTAGTGTTTGTCCCTGGTCTTAGGAGTTCATATGGAAAGGGCATCTCCCAGCTCATCACCCCAGGCACCCATACATCAATATCCCAGTGTCCAGGGACCCACACCATGGCACACACTTACTCCCAGAACCTAAATTCACATCTCTGCTGAGCTTTCTCTGCCTGGTAGCAACAAATCTGCCATTGATCTGGCCCTGTTTTCCCAATGGGAACTCATGGGATGCAATGGTCTTTGATAGCACAAAACACTGTTGAGAGAAGCTACCAGTGTCTGACACAAAGTAAGGGCTCAATAAATTTTTGTCAAATGAATCCTGGTTGGAATCAACTCACAATACTCTCATATGAAGGACTTCATTTAATGGGAGAAAGTACAGGCTCTGCAGTAGGATCAGTTTGGGAGCAGGAAGAAGCTTGTTTGGAAAAAAAAAAAAAAACAGCATGGAGGCAGCCACCCTCTTTGTGCGTGGCGGGAAGGTAGAATACACCCATGGTGTGTAGTGGGGAGGATGTCTGGGAAAAGAGCCAACATCCACTCCAGTCTGAGAACCTCAGACACTTCCCAATGCAGGAAGGCCCCATGGTGGTGTCTAATTGGCTTTCTGGTTGTTCTCTTACTTAGTGAAACCCCTGTGTGGCAAAGCTGGGGCAGGGATGAGCTTCCAGAATCTCTACTGGAGTTTTGAGTAGCTCCTGGTTATTTCCAACCAGGTGCCAGTTGCTAGGGAGGGCCTTGAATCTGAATAACATTGCCTGGGGGAATAAGGAGGGATTTGGCCAGGGTCTTCACAAATCATTTATACCTCAGCATGCCCCTTGTCCCCCATTGGTCCAGGGGCCCTGGGAGCCGTGGTCTGGCCTTTGCAACTTCCCTTGCTGGATTCCTGTGTTGTCTGTGCCTTCACAGTAGGGTGGGTGAGAAAGACCGGCCCAGGAGGAAAAAACAAACAAAGGAAAGGTCTCTGGGTCTGTTGACGTTTTAAGTGCTATTGATTTAACAAGATTTTTCCATTGAGAGGACAGTTAACTGACCTCGTTTTGCAGCCCATTTGGGCTTTGACGCCACTGTCTAGGCCATGAACTGAGAATTGGAGAGGCTATGACTTTATCTCAACACATACTTGATAGTCACCTCCCTCAGCAAGGCCAAATTGGGCTTCCCGGGGTGGGATGTGAGAGGATGTGGGTGGTTCCGGGCCTCTCAGCTCCTTCTACTTTTCCCCAGGGACATTGTGTGACCCTGGGCCCAAGCACTCTCAGATCTTGCTGGATCTGGTCACGCCTGGAAAGGGGCTTTTCAAGCAAGAACGGCCAAACAAATCAAGCACAGTGTGCCACTATTGAGCTGTGTGATTTCAGGCACTCTGTTTTCCCTCTCCTGGTCTCAGTTTTCTCGTCTGTTAAGTGACAGGTAGAGGTCCCTTCCAGTTCTAAAATCCAGCAGGCTTGTTATGAAAAATGCAGAATTTAGGAATGAGAAGAAGAATATAAAGAAGAAAGGGACAAGATTGTAAAATTCCACGACAGCACAGAAGGGGGAAATGGGGAGAGAAAGAGAGGTGCGCTGCATTGTGGTGTAGTGGGAGTGGCCCCAAGTTGAGGCTTGGGGACCAAGATCCTGTTCCCAATTCTATCACTAATGAGCTGTGTGACCTTAGGCAGGTCACTTCCCTCCTCTGTACCTCATTCAAGTGAAAGGAATGAGTTAGCCCCTTACCACTCATACTGCTTTGTTGTTAGGAAAACTAGATATACACATAGCAAACAATTAAAGAATAGAATCAGTGCTCAGTGGTGTGTCATGAAAAAGAGGTACACTTGGAGAAGGGGATGGTGATGGTGGCTGGCGAGCCAAGGCCTAAAGGCCAAGGGAGCAGAGTAAAAGAGCAGAGGCTCTGGAATTACACGGGCCTGGTTGGAGTACTGACTCTGTCCCTACCTGTCTGTGTGACCTTGGGCAAGTTATTGGCTCTACCCACATTTCAGTTCCCTCACTCCAAAAAGGGAGAGAATTGGACCAGTTCATCTTCAGAGTTCCTTTCATCTCTTTGAATATGTAAAAAAACAAAACACAACAAAAAGAAGCCAGAAGATGCCAAGTAAGCCAAAGGGGAGAACTGTGCATTCAGGGAAGAAGCCAGTTGATTGGTATGGGTCAGCTACATATGTCAAGAGTGAAGGAGAATGGCATTCTGAGAGCAATAGTCAGCTGGGGAGGTGGGTGCTGAGGGGAAAAAGGAGAAGAGGAAGGAAAAAGCAAGGCAAGGACATCTCAGAGGGGTGATTAGAAAGGACATTAACACATGTTCAGTGAGAGAGGGCTTGGTTGGAGGGCATGCTGGTGAGGAGCCGTTGCCTGGCATGGAGGTCTTACTTGGTCCTGGAATCAAATGCTGAGGGTGGTGGTGAATGCTACAGCAGACTCATGATTTCCAAGTGGAAGGTGGGGAGCTGAAATGCTTTCAAATTGCCAGGCCTTCTTCCACTGGGGAGAGTGAGGTCAAGGGCCCATCACTAAGTCTTTGATACTGTTGAATTTTATACATCACTGATCCCTGCCCAGGACCAAGAATAGCGCTGAACAGGTGTGGAAACCAAGGCCCTGAGAGGGCATTCAACCTGCCTTGGGTCACATGACAATTTCATGGCAGGACCAGGGGCAAAGTTGGTCTTTCTCCTGATTCAGAGCCCAGTACTCTTGCGTGATTCCTGCCCCATCTGTTGGATGCTATTAAGCAAATCCCTCATTGGTATGTTGGCCTCTTAGGGAGAAAAAAATGGAGTGAAACAAAACAAAACAAAACAAAACAATTTCAAGTAACTGAGGCTCCAAGGGCCTTGAGAGGCCAAACTGTGGTGGATGGTGCCTGGTGAGCCCTTCAGTGACGACCCATGCTTGGGGCAAGGACAGTGAGGGTTGGGTAAGGGGGAAGAGTGTGGGTTCTAGAGTCAACTGGATCGTCAAATCCCAGCTCTAACTGTGACCTTGGGCTGGTTACAACCTCTATAAGGTTCTGCTTCCTCATCTGTCATCTGCAATCTTTTTTTTTTTTTTTTTTTTTTTACATAGAGTTGTTGTGAACAATAGATAAAATAATGCGTGAAAAGTGCTTGGACAGTGCCTGGTATATAATAAACTCTCAATAAGTAGTAGCTATTATTATTGTTATTACTCTTACCATTACTGGTAAAAAAAAAAAAAAAAAGTGACAATTTATGATCTTTCTTGCCAACCTCCCACTTCCCTCTTCCCTCACTTGCTTCAGAGTCTTCACGTTCACCTGCCTGAGCCTTGGTCCCCCAAGACCACCTTTTTCGTCTCCATTACAGGACCAGCTTCTCCAGATGGCCTCTCCAGAGAGTCCCACCTCCTCCCAACTTGCCTGCCAACATGAGGCCCCAGCAGCAGACAGAGGGAGGGAGACAGACAGGTGGCAGGGGCCAAAAAATGAGGCCATGCGTTGCCACCCTGTCACCAGTTCCCTGGCAAGGTCTAGCAAGGTCACCTTTTGCTTATGATTTCCTTCTTTGCAAAGAGGAGGGTTGAAATGCAGCCTGGAGGGAGTATTTGGATGAAAGCAAGGGCTTTGCCTGCACAATTTGGGAGACACACTCTCCCCAGTGTTTTTCAGAGCGAGAGACATTCCAGCCAAGGAGAATATCATCACCGTGTATAGGAGTAGAGCTGTTAGATACACACTGTACTATGGTGGGCCCCATTTTCCAGCCCCTAGGTCAAAGCCCAAAACCCTCAATTCTGGGAAGGGAAGCCCAGATTTCTTCAGGTGAGAAGACTCTTGGGTGTGGCCCTACAGAGGGAGCTGATTGTTTGTGCTGGGAAATTTAGAGGGTGCCCCAGACTGCTCCTTAGCTTGTCATCCCTGGGGGAAAGGTGGGGAGACCAGAGAAACTCAGTGGCACTAGGCCAGGGAGGATTGAAATCACATTCTAGTGTGCAGGTCCTAGAGATGAAACAGCCCAGCCTATTCTCTGGGTTGAGAGGTGAAGGGGAAAATGGGTGGGAAGATCAGATGGGCAGTGCCTGCCGAACCTAGAGGTGAGGCAGGCAGTTGTCTATCTGGCAAGATTTCAGGAGCCCCAAAGCAGACTCCACCCCAAACATCTTCCCCAGCGCAAGTAACCAAACAATGGTGTGTTTTTGGAGCACATGCTGGGTGTTCCGCATTGTGCTCAGTCTCTGTAGAAAATTGTTAGGTTCAGTCATTACCCCCCAGAGTCCCTTCCTCTTTAAAGCTTTGATGGAGAGGGCCCAAGGTCAGGGCTGTAAAAGCGGGGTCATTCGGCACAGTAGCAAGAGAAGGAGACAGCATGGCAAGAAGCCCTCAGCTGGTGGAGGAAGGCTTGAGGGGACAGGATGGGTGGTGAGGGGGATAAGGGTGGGGTGGGAGATGTTCTTAAAGCAGGGTGGAGGTGTGCAGGAGACCAAATGTGGCTAAGGGCCAAGCCTTGGGGGAGGGACAGAAATTGGGAGAGAAGAAAGGGGCAGGCCTAAGGTACACTGGCATTTTTTTGTGAAGAGAGCTCTACCAAGTAACCTGAATGAGTACTTCAAGCACATTGCAGTGGAGGTGGGAGCGGGGATAATAATCCCTAATATTTGTCCAGGGTCTTGCCATGTAGAAAGTGCGCATGCTTTCTCTCTGTGTTATGCATGCCTGTGCACTTGTGCACGCACGCATGCACACATTGTCTCTAATTTTTGTAACAGCCCTGCCAAGGTGGGTATGGCAGGGGTAATTACCCCCACTTGACAGATGAAATTCAGACGCAGAGAGATGAAGTGATTCGCTAGAGGTTACACAGAGATTTTTTTTTTTTTTTTTTTTTTTGAGACAGGGTCTCACTCTATCACCCAGGCTGGAGTGTAGTGGTGCAATCACAGCTCACTGCAGCCTCGACTTCCTGGGCTCAAGGAATCCTCCCTCCTCGGCCGGGAGTAGCTGGGACTAAAGGTGTGCACCACCACGCCTGGCTAATTTTTAAAAATTCTTTTGTACAGACGGGGTTTCATAATGTTGCCCAGGCTAGTCTCGAACTCCTGACCTCAAGCGATCCTCCCGCCTCGGCTTCCTAAAGATCTGAGATTACAAGTGTTAGCCACCACACTCAGCCTACATAGACTATTTTAATGGCAGAGGTGGGACCAGAACTTCAGCCTTCCAACTCCCAGGGCAGCAAAGTCCAGAACTGGCCTAATGAGTATCTAGAGTGGGTAACTATCTCCATAGTGTTATGTCAAGAATACTGGGAAGGAATTCTGCCCCATGAATCTCTCTGTCTCCCAACTCACTAATACTTAAAATTTCACCCCTGAAGATTCACTCTTTTGGATTGGAACTGCAGCCCCTGTTATAATGTGAAAGGGTGCTGCTGAAGGAAAGAGTAGGGAGGGAAAGGAAGAACATCTTGGCACCTGAGAACAATGTCTGGGAGTGTCCCTAGAGGCTTGGGTGATGGAGTAGGCTGGAGTAGGGCGCGGGCGGGTTGGGAGGGGGAGGTGTTTGAAGGGGAGGAAAGTAGCGCTGGCAAAGCCTCCTTCCTTTTGCATAAGGAGGGGAGGAGTTATGTCAGAGTGTGAATGTGGGCAACACTGGGAAGGTGGGCCAGTCTGCCCAAAAGCTGGCCTGGCCTTGGAGAGCTCTAATGGGTGACTGCACTGGGCCCCAGTGCTGAGTCCTTGGAGGGAGTTTGGAGAAGGACTTCCATGTAGCCTTGGCAGAGGGAGGGGAAGGGAGGGCGGTGGAGGCAGTGGCTGGACAAGGAAGCAGATTGGCCTAAGAAGCTGAAATCCTGGAGGGGCAGGGTGGGGGTTGGGGGAACTATTCAGGGAGCTGGCCTGGAGCCAAGGGCCAGTCCCAAGGGAGTGAGCAGAGGCTTGAGAGCTCTGGGCCCCATTCCAGCTCCTGACCTTGAGTCACCATGCGACTGGGCACTTTTCCCTACCTCAGCCCAGACACCCGTCAGGTCTCTGTTATCTAGGTTTCCCGTTTTACAGAAAATGTTGTAAAAGTTACTCCCCTGGCTCCTCCTCCTGACCTACCCTGCCCTTCCTACAGCCCTCTCCCTCCCCCGACCCCCATCCAGCATCCTGCAAGCCTTCCGCACCTCTTGGAAGCTCTTGCTTGCTGCCTTTGTCTCAGATCTGTTTATCCCCAGCTCAGGCTGCCCCTGTACCCCATGGGGGCAGACATGATCTGGTCCTGAGGGCAAGGGCCTGAAGACCTCACCCAGCTCTTTGCCAAGGCCTCTTGACTCAAGAAGCATGATTGCAAGTAGCTGCATCTGAGGAGATTGAGGCTGAGACTATCAGAACTGAGCAGTCACCTTAGAAGTCACTCTCGCCATTCATTCATTCATTTCACTCAACACAATCCATTTATTGAGCACATGCTATATGCCAGACACTGTTGTAGGAAACTTTGGATATAGCTCCCAGTCTAAATAGAGGTATCATTCATCAAAAAAGCACCCAAATAAATATAATTTTACAGCCCCAACCCTCTCGTTTTATAGTTAGGGGAAATGGGCCCAGAATGGTTCTGGAACTTTTCAAGGTTGTTGTTCTGTTCTGGTAGTCAGGGGCAAACTCAGACCAGAACCCAGGTTTCCTGACTACCATTCCAGTGCTCTTTCCACTGTGCTCTGGAAAGAATACGGCACAAGCTAAGAGCATAGTATTCATCCCTGTACATTCATACAGCCAGCCTTACCTAGAGTCACAGTCAATTGTGGCCAACTTGGCAAGATTTGATCATCACTGATAAGCAATCTTTCCCCCACTGTTGTATCTCTCCAGCTTGTTCTTTCCCCACCACCCCCTACGTATGACTAAAATTATAGCATTGACCGAAATCTTTGGATTAAAGCCCCTGTGATCTGACTGAGAAAAACCTGTTAAGCCATTACCTAGAATTTACACAAACAAATTTCTTCGATTTGTCCTTTTAAATGCCAAAGGCCATTTACGTTTGATTTTTGTGAAGAAGACTGGGAGTCTCTCTTAAAGAGGGCATTGCTAAGGAAGGCAGGTCCCCTGCTGCACCCCTGAAGCTATGGGACCCATCAAACTCCAGGCAGCAGGAGGGCACAGGTGGCATAAAGGAACAGACAGGAGGAAGGTACCCGAAAAGGAAGCAGGAAGGTTCTGAAGACAGACTCATACTTTCACAGTTTACCCTGGGGGCCAGCCCTGCACAGACCATGATTGGTGACATTTTGTTTCAAAATATGTGTTTACATTCGGTTTTTGCTTATACTGGATTATACTGGTCTTTTGTCCCCTCCCCAGCCTGCTGTCTGGTAGTTTGTACTTATTTGCAGTTACTGAGTGGCCTGCCCTGAGACTGGTCAAGCAGCTGCCCATAAACAATCTGCCAGTCCCTGAATTGAAATGGAGATGATCCATCCCATCCTGACATTCCAGGGGGGCTTACTCTTCCAGGGAATTAATTGCCTTGGGAGTCCTTTAGTCAATTGAAAGAAACAGCCCCCACCCAAGGCCTTCCCCACCCTGACCCTGATAAGGACCCTTTTCAAATTCCTCTGCAGCTGTATGAAGAGAGTTCAGTGGGAAGGAACACTAGTGCAGGTTCCAGTTACTGCCTGGAGTGCAGCTGGGCCTGGAACCCTCCTCAGAACAAAGCACAATTCCAGCTAGAGACAGCCCAGTGCTTTAAAATCACACACCAGGGAGTTTCATCTGATCTTTGCCACTTGCTTGCTGTGTAGCCCCAGGCAAGTTATTTAACCTCTCTGAGCCTCAGTTTCCTCATCCACAAAACAGGTCTAATGATAAGATAATACCCAACTCCTAACAGTGTTGACAAGATTCAAAAGGTTAATGTATCTAATGTCTTTAGCGCAGTGCTCACTAAGCAATCAGTACATGGGAGCTGCTGATATTATTTGGACCCGATGACGCTTTGAGATCTCCCAGAGGTAGGTCAAGTCCTAACAGCTGTCCATCCTTGTCCTCTTGTTAAGTTAAAATTTTCATAATGTCAGATTTGCTTAAAGCAAGGCCCACGTGCAGGGCATTCCCTGCACTGGTGATTCATGAGTGGGAGGCATTCCACCCATTTATTTTAAGCTGTTCTACATTTTCTTCCCCCTGACATGGATGTGTTTACACAGGGGAGGACGGTCCCAGTCAAAACAAGATGAAAATACACTGCTGGCTGGGAGCCCCAGGCTAACTGGTTTCAGGTCCTCTCCCAGCTGTCAACACCTCACAACGGGGCCCCGGGGGTGGAGGGGGGGGATGCCCAGCCCCACTCTCCTGCCTCCCTCTATCGGCCCAGCTCTACCTAGTGTCAGGCAATTGGCTATCACCTGGTCAAACTAGAGGGAGCTCCAGGGCTGAGGTTTTTCCAGAGTTTTACAAGGGCAAGAAGGAGTGGTGATGAGGGGCAAGGGCTTCCCTCGCCAGCTCTAGTGTCAGTATTGTGTCTGCTGCCAGGGCTGACTGGTGCACAGGCTGAGAAGGCCACTGCCAGCAGAAAGTGGCAGAAAATGGTCAAAGAAAGCTCCTTCAGCGTCCTGCCCTTCTGCCTGGAATTTCTCCCACTAGACTCATTCCTTTGGGTTCACAGCAGGCTCTTGGTAAAAAGAAATTACCCCAGGGATTAAGAATCCATCAACCCCCAGCAGCCACAGACTCTTCTGGGGGTTAATTTCTCAGCTATGCCACCATATAAATGAGGCAGTAGAGCTGGAGGAGGATGCGCCCGGGGAGGATGTTTTGATGAGCAAGCAAACGGGGTCTCCCAGGCAGGGAGCGCTGAAGATTAACATCCCTAATATGCTCAAGGCAGCCTTGCTGCTCCTCACGACATCTTCATAACAGCTTGCTTTCATTTACCAAGAACAGAAGGAGAAAACAATCTCCTTTGCCCTAAACTCTACTACTCTTAAAGCTGCCCACTCAGAGGCAGTTTGGTTTCTTGCCAGTGAGTCTTCAATATTTGGCCACATTTGCCTGTCCCCTGAAATCCCAAGGCCACCAGATAACCAGGACCCATTGTGATGCCCCACCCTAGGCAGCACCCCACCAGTCTATACTTAGCCAGCCTGGGTTACTTCTCCCAGAAGCCCCTCCCACTATTCTGATCAAGCTGAGGCAGGTCATCACATCCCTTCCCTGAGAAAAACTAAACAATTCCCCTTCTGAGAAAGACTTTCCATTTTAACAGGGCACCTCAAGACTTCAAACCCAAGGGTGACATTAATGGTGAGAATTTCCTTTATCTTAGTGAGTATCAGGGTATTTTTAGTCCAGATGGTTTTTGTCCTCCCCCCACTCCCGTCATTCCAGCTATATGGCTGCCACTCACTCAGAGCGTCAGGCCTGCTAGCCCTAAATCCCTCTTTGATACTGGTGCCAGCTGAGACTTGGCCACCCTGCTCCTGGGCTTTATCACCCTCTACTGCTCACTGTGGGTGACCTGTTCCCAACCGACCCAGCCCCTTTAGCTAAAGATGGAAACTGACCAAAGTCCTAGCATTAGTGGAGAACCAGGAGCACACACATGGGTGAATTATCCCTTTTACTTAAGTGGTTGAGCCATGCTTCCAGGTCATTAGCGGCCACTTACTAAATTAAACTATGTTTGGGTTTCCCAAGTATGTTTGATTTTCACAGGTCTTTTGTGTTTGTAACTGCACAGTTTCTCTCAAGCAATGATTGTCCCCAAATTAAAGTGTTAACAGAAGACTAATTCATGAATGTGCCTATAGTTCTCCATGAGGCCATTAGCAAAGTCCTAACACATAGACAATCTTTTTTTTTTTTTTCTTACTAAGCATGTATTTACTGCATTTGTACTGCGTGCCAGGCACCGGTCCAAGCCTTGCTTGTACAGTAGTAAATAAGATAAGCCCCTGCCCTCACAAGGTTTATATTCTAGTGTAGAAAGCCAATCAGTGCTCACCTGAGACCTTGCATGACCCATTTTCAGTCGTGGTCTTGTCTGACTGTGCCTTCAGTACTGCTAGAAAGAATAGAGGTCCTACTGATTACTGATTGTTTGTACTATCAAAGTGGTTCTTGGGGTCAAAACGTTGTGCAAGTTAGAAGTTCTACATACAGGGAAACATTGCTAGGACCTTCAGGAGAATAATTTAAATATGGACTCCATTTTAACAACAACTTCTCGAACTACCCCCTCCCCGTAGCAGTATATGTAAAACCACGAGAACAAACATTGAAATCAGACAGAAAGTTAGAAAGATAAATTTGAAACAGTGTTAAAAGGGCTGCTCACTTGGGGAGCCATTTTGCCAGCGGTGTTTGGGAACCAGAGTTTTTACTTTTCATAGAGTTTGTCACGTTCTTGTAGCCCTTTTTTTCACTCTCCAAAGAGCTCAGTTATGCTTCCTACAGGGTGTTCATAAAGTCCATAGGTAAATATTTATAAAGTCATCAAAGACATCTTTGATCTGTAAAAAGTAAAATAAAATTATATATTTATGTTTCCAGACATTAGGGTATCCATAAAACACGCATACCTTGTGTGGCATTACTTCCATTTCAGGGATGCGGGTCTAGCAGCATAGAGAGTTTAGAGGTCTTCCATGAAGTCTCCAGCTGGCTAGCGGCCAAGGTGGAAAAAAAACTCTGACCTTCGGACATATTTTCTTCCCACTTGAACAAGTTCATTTAAAATGGGAGCTAAAGTGATGTTTCTTGGGGCATAACTCCCTTCACAAATGCATCAGGGGAGTCCCTCTCAATTTTTCATCTCATTACTGTCTGTCTGAGAGCTCAGTACCAGCTCTGTAGGCCAAACCCATCATTGCAGCAGCCTATCGTTGGAGAGAAATCACCCAGTGACCTGACAGATGCCTTCTGGGTCATCTCCCAATCATGCTCAGTGCCCGGTGCCCCAAGATGTCCAAGGAGTATCCGTGAAACTCTTGTCCTCTCAACTGCTGAGCTAGTAACTGTCTATACTTGGCTGTTCCTCGGTTTCCATATTTACTTTAGCTCTTCTGCAACTCTGTCAACAAACTCCATGGTATTATTAGTTTTAGCAAATAACAGGATGTCAGAACTGTTGACCAGGATTCGTTAGTTTGCTGTTAGAGCTCTATCCCTAGGACATAGGGGCTAGTGTTCCCCTTATTTTTTAAGTTGTATGAGCTTTGGCAAGAAGTCTTCTTGGTCAGGCCCACCATGCTCTGGTGTCTATAGGTCTTTAAGGTTGCTCGTGCCACAAAGGCCCCACCCACAGAGACCCGGGCACTTCTGTCTTTGCTTGGTGGTACAAAGACATCTGTAGAGTAGATTTAAAAAAAGAAGAAGAAAGAAAGAAAGAAAAGAAATCAATGCTAATACTTTGAACTTTCCATTTTTGTGCTTTATTTTTACAATCTTGTTGTGGGCTTAAAAGCCGCCTGTCCTTGGTAAGGTGGCTTCAATGCTTAACATTCATACTGTCGGCAAGTGCCGGGATGGTATTTTAGGCTGGCACTAAGAATTTCCAGGTTTTTGACCCTAAATATCTTTTTCTTTCAACTCCACCCCAACACTGAATGTCTCAAGGAACAAGAGAAGAGGTTAAAAGGGTCACCCTGTTGCTGGCAGGCAACCAGGAAGTCTAGGCCTTGGGGAGAAGCATAGCTTTTGTTTATTTAAGCCCCAAACCTAGCAAACAATGTAAATTAAACATAAAAATAAAATAAAATAAAATAAAATAAAATAAGGCCAAAAGACAGGCCGGATGCATACCACAGAGAACAGTAAATTCCTCTCTTGCTCCCCCTTGGAGAGGGGAGTCAGTGAGCAGGGGAGATGGCCTTGTTGCCAGGGAGGGGCTCACAAGCAATGGGATTGGGTGAGGATGGTAGGCAGGGGTGAGTTCCAGGCTTGGATCAGGGTGGGGACGGGCATGTTTGCAGAGATCCTGGCAAGACTTTATAGTCAGCCCCAGCAGGTTCTTGAGGGGGGAATGAGTCACACCCCTTTCACCTGGGAATTGACCCAGGTTTGACTGGGCAGTGACAGCCACAGGGCTGGAGAAGAGCTGGTTCCTGTAGAAGGGAGGTTGGGCCAGTTTATTGACCAAACTATGCTGTTAGAGAAAAATCAGCCCCTTCCCCTTCTCTATGCTGGGTTCTCTCTTTCCCACAACGATGCCCATCCCTCCCCCGCCGCATGTCCCTGACCTGCCAGACTGAGAGTTTTCACTGACCACTGTGAAGTGTCTTAAAAGCCATCTGTTCCTCTTAACAGGCAGGCAAAAATTGCCAAAGATTTGGATATAAATCAGAGCATGTTCAGGATCATCTCTCTAATAGTAGCTCTCACTCACATTCTGGTCAAACTTTCAGGAGTGAGAGAAAGAAAGGGCAGAACAGACAGCAGGTCTAGAATATGCCAAGCCTCGTCCGAATGTGTCACACGAAGTGGGTCTCAGTGCCCCTGGCACCATAGGGGCTCTTCAGATAGATCCTTTCTTGGCTCTTACCTTTAGGCCAGCAGTTCCTAAAAGCAGTTCCATGGACTAGTGTCAAAAGAGCTGCATCCAAAACACCTGAGAAATACCCTTCTCCTGCCCCACACCTATTCCACTAGACGTGCTAGGGCTGCAGCCCAGGATGCCTGCATTTTCCACAATCTCCCTTAGGCCCACTGCAGCCCACCATCAAGGTTTACCTGCTGTGTGTCCAATTGTCTGCTGACGCTGATTGGTCACTGACTACTCTGTTGAAAGTAATACTATAATTTAGTTCATACTCAAGTATTTGAACTGATAGTGGCTGAATGTGGCACCTTCCCAGGGCTTTTTGCATTGGAAAAGAAGCTGTTCTCATTCCTCAAAGTATAAACGAAGAACTCCAGGAGAGATCATTGGAACCCAAAGGCACGATTCTCATGGTGGCATTTGTAAGGACCACAGTAGCGGTCTGGAAAACAGCTGACTGAGAGGGATATTTTTTTTTCTCACCGCCCTTCAGATCACACTTCTCAGGTCACAGAGGGCCTCTATGCCAGGACTGGCTCTAGTTAGAACTGTCCTCAAGAGGAGCCTGTGGGAATCATTTCTTAGGCGTCCATATGATTGATTGTGCACAAATGGTACTTGTTTTTATTTCTCCTTCATTTAAAAGAGCCCATTATAATGCATGATTGACGTCTTTGAAAACTGTGCTTCTGGCAGTGCCAGGACTTCCTGTTTGCAGTATGCAGTGTGAGGCTTCAAATTGGTTCCCCCTGTGTCCACCTGAATACCACCTCAAGCTTCCCCTAAGACCCTGTCACCTGTCACCCTTGCACAGCACACAGCTAGCTCTGGATGTCAGAGAGCGCAGAGGCCATGACTTTTGACATTCTGGCATGGTCTAGAGTGTCCTACCTTGCTATCTTGCTATGTCTTATGGCCTTACTACCCCTTTGGGGTCATGGGGAAGGTGAAAACATCGGGGAAGGGGAGCAGATGCCCCTCTCTGCCTGGCTGTCTGTGAATTATTAGACTGTGTGAAAGGCTGGAGAGGGTGTTTGCACAAATGCATGTGCTTCCGTGCTACTCTTTCTTCCTGAGAAGTTGTGTGTATTCCTTGTCAGTGATTCTCAAACCAGGCCAGGAGACCTTCCTTAAGTCCTTCCAACACTCCTTTGAGATTCCTGGTGCTGTTCCCATGGTTGGGGGGCCCTCCTCAGGGAGAAGCTGGCCCTGTTTCTCCTTTTCTTTCTGTTCTGGCAGTAGTGTGCCCCCTGCCTCCTGCCACTGCCCCCACCCCAGCTAGGCTGCCTTCTGTCCATCCTGGAAGGTGGGAGGCAGTGGGTGGTGATGGCTGGAGAGCCAGAGGCCCTTTGCAATCTGCAGAGCCCCTCTTCACATGTGATAGAGTCCCACAACTGAGAATCAAGGAGCTACCTCAAATGAGCTCATGGTGAATAGCTCTGCTGTGAGGTAAGCAAGGGCCCTAGGAGGCATCATAGCCAAGGAACTAAAGAGCCCAGCATTATTAACCATCCTTTTGTTCCCTAGAGAACCTGTGCCACTTCAAAGGTCACCCATTCTATAGTGGGGCCCACAATGGAGACAGGTGCTCCTGCCCTCTTCATAGGCCCCTCATCTGCTGCACCCCCATCCCCAACAAGATCCTCCTGGTTGCTGTCTTCCAAGCATTGCCAATAGCCTCCGAGTCCTCCACATGCTACTCAAAGTAACCCTGGCAACTGCCAGAGAAAATGGCTTGGAATTTCGGCTCTTGGAACTGTTCCACAGAGCAGAGTGGATGGAGAGAGGCCTTGCCAGTGTCTCGCTGGCCTGGATAGACTGGTGGAGGGCTGGTGCAGACGCATAAAAGTGAAGAGTGGCCATAGTCTTGCTGCTTTCTTTCCCAGCCCCTGGGAAGGCTGCAGGACACTGGGATTTCCAGAGGATGGGCTGTGACGAGGGAGCCTGTTTGTCTACCTGAAAATGCTTGCCGGTCTGTAGGAGAGGGCAAGGAACCTTAGCACCTGCCTGTGAAAGAGGTGGGACAAGTGTAAGGCTGAGAGGAGCTGGTCAAAGGACAAAGATCAAGAAGTTGGCAGGGAGAGGTGAGCCCACGCTAAGCAAAGACCCCCGTCTTGGAAGAAAGGGACTGGCAACTCAGAAAGCAAATACTTGTGCCCTGTTCCCTTGCTTTACAAAGCCTTAGGGTTAAGGAAGGGAACAAGGGTGAGAGAACTTTCCTGGCACTGTCAGCCACAATGTTAAAGGAATGGTAGATCCCACAGAAACCCCAAGTTTCGTGCTGCTGCATTATCCTATCTAGGTGGGCACCAGTTGAGGGGCAGGGTGGGGAGAAGAAAAGCACGCCTCATTCTGCCCCATGATGCCCCAGATGGTAGTAGCATGGTCCTTCCCAACCCCAGGCCACCCCCCAACCCAAGCACCCCCAAGCCTGAGGCTTTTTCCTGAAGCAAACATTTCACTAAGGTCTAACCAGTAGGAGACTTCTTAATTGGCCACAGACCTAGAATATTCTGGAAAGAAGCACAATTTTGGACTTGTACTGCCAATTTACTGTTTTAAATTTCCTTGAAATGTGCCTTGCGCTTTGAATAAGCATTCAACTTTGAATTGAACTGATTTGAATTGAATTAAATGATAATGGCAACTAGTGTGGGTAGGGGAAAGGAGGACAGTGACTCCATTTACCAAGGTTAGTTTTACCAACCGCCTTTTTCAGGGATATCTATTTCCTACTTGTAGATGGACAATGGGGAGGGTGGAAAATAAGAGGAGGGCTTGGAAAAATTATGGAGGTAAATTTTACCAGCTGCAAGGCATAAGGGGAAGGGAGACAGGCATAAATATTGACACAAGGTTCATGAAATTTAAGATCCACTGAGCTAAACTGCATTCCTGGATAAGTCGCCAATACTTCCAGTCCTGCTGACATGGCAGAACAAACCACCCCCCACCATCGTGAGCCACCAAAGTTAGGGTGACGAAGGTGATTTGACAAGAGCAGTTTTTTACTTCTCTGAGTGAGGGCAGGAGGGGTAAAATGCCTTGTTAAAACAAGGTTTGGTTGCGCCTGTCGTCCCTAGTGTCACTCAGAGATTGTGATGCTCACATGGGACCTTGGACGGGAGGAAGCTGAAAGGCACAATTCATTGCCCCTGCCATCATTCAGTGCCAGAGTTTGCCCCAAATCAATTGCTAGAACTGCTTTTCCAAGACAGTGTCCATATCTCCGCCAAGATTCTCCTTGGGCTCCCTCCCACTCGTCATCGCCTTCTGCATCTGCATCTGCATCCTCTTCCTCATTTTCCTGCCCCCGAAATTCGGAGCTCTGGGTCCTGGCCATGCAGGGCAGTTCACATGATCCACAGAGAACAAGGCACTTTCTCTTTCTCCGTCTTTCCTTCTTGCTTCCCTCCTTCTGGACTTTGGGGATTTTCCATGAAACCAAAGTAACTATGTAAGTGGCAGTGGCCTTCCTGTCTATAGTCTCCCACACTGGAGTGGAACCAGAAGGGAAGAGAGAAGATAAGTGAGAAGCAAGGACAAATTAAACCATGGCATTTCAGCCTCCTTATTCCCCCAGCCTCTTCAGAAAAAGGGACAAGTAAGTAATTAGAACTAGACAGAGCTTCAGATGGAAGGGGCCCGCGGTGGAGGAGTAAGTGGGGAGGGATGTTTTTCAACCATCCCATTAACACTGTGTTAACGCTCTAGTGCTCAATATCCTTTTTGTATTTCCTTTTCCAGCTCCTAACCCAATGTTTGCTTTGTGGCTTCTCCCGCACCTCTCGCATCATGTCTTTTTCCGCTTCTTCTGACACAGGACCCTGTGTTTTGCTGGCAACATTGCCGAATCTTTGGGTGGAACATTCCCTGTAGATAATAAGGAAGACTTGCCTATAAATAGTTTCCTTCTGGCTGTGTGGTACACAGTACTTCAAGTGTGACAAAAAGGGAAGTGAGATGTTCCCCCTCATCACCACCCCCAACCTACCGCACCCACCCTGAATCTGCTGTCCAACCGCTATCAGGGCTCTGAGATCCTGCCCAGGGTTATGCCACCCAGACTTTGCTCAGTCTCTGTTCTACTGTCCCATGGGAACGTGGCACAGGAAGGGCTCTTGTCCTAGAGAGTCCAGTCTGGCTTTTGAAGGGGAACAGATGAGTAGGAAATGCTGAGGCACTTCTTTCAGCTCAAAGGGAATATGCTGGCTTCTAAGGCCTCCTGAAATGAAGGGAATTGGCACTGTCCTCGTTATGCCACCCTCCATCTAGAAGGTCACCCCTGAGAAAGGTAGGGTCAGCTATGTCTGTTTTGTTGGTATGTCCCATTAAAACTACAACTGAGAGCCAGCAAAGGGCCTGGCTCCTCAGTGAGGCACTGTTGCCGTATTGGCTCTGGGTTCAGCCTACATTGTGAGTTATGGGATGTCGGAAAGAGAATTTGGCAACATTTGTGAATGTTGGGGTAGCTGGGCCATTGAATGCCTAGGCAACTGTTTCCTGTTTGGGGCCCACTTCCACGGGACACAAGGACCCTGAGAGTCTCAATATTGGATCAGATCATGGATAGGTACAGCACAAATTTCCACTCACTGCAAGGTGTGGAACAGCTATTCTGGATGGAGAAATTTTCTGGTGTGCTGAGGATTAAGCAGAAAACTCTTTGGGTTCCTCCTCCTTCCCCCACCCCCACCCTTCCTACCCACCCTTATCTCCCCTGCCCTTGTTGTTGGAAAATCTTTTTTTGTTTTTGTTTTTGTTTTTGTTTTGTTTTGTTTTGTTTTTGACGGAGTTTCACTCTTGTTGCCCAAGCTGGAGTGCAATGCCACGATCTTGGCTCACTGCAACCTCCGCCTCCCAGATTCAAGCGATTCTTCTGCCTCAGCCTCACGAGTAGCTGGGATTACAGGCGTGCGCCACCATGCTCAGCTAATTTTTTGTATTTTTAATAGAAACAGGGTTTCACCATGTTGGCCAGGCTGGTCTCGAATTCCTAACCTGAGGTGATCCACCGGCCTCGGCCTCCCAAAGTGCTGAGATTACAGGCGTGAGTCACTGTGCCTGGCCAGAAAATCTTTCTACAGAGACATTTAAGTCCATATTCTTCCTTTAGGGAGCTAGTGGACCCTGGGATCCATTCATTCTTTCCTATTGGAGGATCATAAGGTCTCAGGGTGATCACATCTCACTCAACAGAACCAGAGATGTAGAGAGGATGAGAGCTTGTCTGAGTCTGGGATGAACCTGGGACCTCCTTTCCAAGTCTTTTTTTTTTTTTTAAACTAAATCTTTGATATGAACTTGTTTTCTTATTGACCTCATTTTCCTAAAAGCTGAGCACAGCTGGAATAGGAGGAAAAAGGAGTTAATTAAGGGTGCCGGTGAGTGGGGCTTCAGGAACTCAAAGTTTGACTGGATTGTGATTGTGCTGCCAAGACTCCATACTTGATTTGGAATATTGTACACCCCAGGCCTACATGTTCCATTCTGGAAGCCACCCTGTTAGATTAATGTCTCCTATTTCCCAAACAGATAGCTTTCTTTGAGGATTGCTTGGCTGCCTTTTGGAATGATGTGGGTGAGCATGGCCATCTCATAAAACTCATTTGGACAGTTGGATATTGTTCCAGTCACCCATTGCAGCTCTCCTCTGCCTCATGTGTTAGAAAAGCCAAGGCTCGCAGAACTCAAAGGCAGTCTCTGGACCTCTCTAACAGTAGGACTGCTGCTTCTCACCCTTTCTTCCTCCTTACCACTTTCTGGCACCTCCAAACCCCCTACCAACTTCCTCAACTCACTCATTCAAGCCTCTACCCATTCAACAAACCTATTCCCTGCCTCACTGATCAGTGCAGTAGGAACAAATTTGATCTCTGGGTCAGGAAGACCCTGGGCTGCAGTTCCAGCTCTGTAATTTATTACCTTTGCCGCCTTGGGCAAGGTAGCCTCTCAGACCCTTGATTTCTTCATCTGTAAAATGATAGTGACAGTGCCTATACCTTGGGGTTGGTGGCGCAGCCAGCACAGTGTCTGCCCATAGCTGATGCTATATTAATAGTAACTACAATTGTCAGTGAGTCTCAGACTCAGTTTGCTTTCATAATTGAAGTACAACTAATGAACAACTCAGACGAGATCAGGTGTGTTCAGGGAGGTATGGCCCTAGACAAATTAATGATCAATTCAAATGCAGCTTTGCTGGGAACCTTAACCCTTTTGCCTTCCCTTCCCATGCCCCCTGGATTTCTCTGCCTCTGTCTCCACATAAGGGAGTCCCTGTTGAAGGAGCTGTTTTACTTCTGTCCTGTGCCCTGTTTTCCTGGTGGTGTTTTTCCCCTGACAGCCCAGCTTATTTCTCTGTCCCCATTTCTTCTCATCATCTTCCTTGGAATCTTGAGGGGAGGGGAAAGCAATAGTTGAGGAAAAATTAACAAGCCAATGAAAGGTCAGCTCGGAGACTTTCTGGACCAAGAAAACTCTATGTGGTGTGGAGGGCAGATTAATACTAATATATCAGGGAATTCTGATACTAGTTAAGCTCCTGATTTAAGAAGTTTTTTTTCAACGAATGCTCTTGATGATCCATAAGTATAGTCTGCACTTTGTTCTGTCTACTACACTTGTCTTAGTGCAAACGCCATGTTCAGAGAGCTTGCGTCTTAAAGTTAATGGAATGTCCTGAGATCGGGATTGTCTCCTACCTAAAGTGAGATGAAGAAAAACACCATCCCGGGCTAGTGCAGCAGATTTACTTAGTTTATTGGTCAGCACTTTGCAATATAATGGCTCTTGTACACATATTATCACCACTGGAATCCACCAATAGAGCACCACACCATAGCCAAAAATGTTGGCTGTTCAGTGGCATAACTGCCCTGGAAGCCGGGAGGAAATCAAGGCCTTCAGACTGGGCTTGGCTGGGGCCTTGGCCAGGGTGTTGGTGCCAGGCACCTGGTTAAGATAAATGTCCTGAAGCAAATAATAATTACCTTCTTTGCTGATAAGAGGCCCCAGTACTTTTCCAATAGCATGATTGCATTAGGATCTTTCTTTGGACCACAGCCTGTGGAGCACTGATTCATGGGTACTGGCCTTAACTTCATCCAAACTATTGTATATGTGGTGGAACCCAGTGTTGTCCTTTGGTCCTGGGTTTGTGTAAATAATATTCCCGGTTCCATCACCTGTCCCTGCCCCTCTTGCTCCTTCTGGTGGCAATCCTGCTTCTGTCCACCAGGTGGCCTCACTTAGGAAGAAGCGGAAGAAAAGGACCTCAAGTCTCTAGTGCTTTTGTTTTTTTTTTTCCCCCTCAGCTTGAGGCTGAATATAAAGAAAATATGTTTTAATGGAAACGTGTAACTTTTATTATGGAACAATCACCTCATCTAGTTTATGGTTTGGAGTCTGTTTTTCCTGAAGTACCCTCTAATGCTGTGCATGGCTGGGCCCATCACAGGGCAGGTGTTTTCCTGGGATTGTTTATATATATTTATACCTTTGGTTTAGAGTGTTGTCATTCACTTTTTTAAAGAAAAGTAACAAAGTTTTGTTTTTAAAAAATAGAGACACGGGATCCTGGATAATGTTTAATGTATTTTATTTGAAGAGTAGAATGTGGTAGACCAAAGAGAAAAGGGCTGGCGTCTTGTGGTCACTCCAATGCTCACTCCCATGCCCTGTCTCCTCCTCACCTCCTCTGTCACCCACCTAGCTGCTCTCCCATACATGTTCACCCACTCACCTCAGCTCCCGCACACCATACATATGCATCTGTAGATTAGAGTGGACCTGTGCATGCATTACATGCATGTCACAGACCTGTACATGTGCCAGTCCACAGACAAGTACTCCCACACCTGAACTTTCAGAGGAAGGGGCAAGTGGATGAGTGCTGGGGTTCAGGGCAGGTCGGCATGCCAGCTGGCTGGTGAGGGGAAAGCTGGGTTGATTAGAAAGTGAATGTGCAGGTGACAAAGTATGTGTGCAGGGGAGAGACTGAGAGGGCAGTGACTGGGAAGAAGGTGAGGCCGTGATGGTGAGGGCGGGTGTCAGGGAGTATGACATAGGAGAGCATGCAAAGCCATGGGGGCATGCTGGCTGCCACCTGAAGAAGAGCTTTTCAAACTAGCGCTGTTCTCTACTGAATGCCCTCTGCCTCTTGTTAGGGCATTTGTATTTCTTATTTCTCTAGAAATCAGCTCCAGTTTGGTTTTTATCAATCTCTAGAGCCCTCTTTGGAGATGCCAGTTGGTACAAGAAAGCGCTGAACTGTTTACAGTCTCAGCCTAAGGTTCAGGGAGGGGATGTGGTTTAACTGGGCCACAAAGCCCGGTACAGGACTCATTTGCATGGCCCCTGACGCCATGTGACGCAGCCGGCTCCTCCTATATAAAGAAGCAGGAGCCAAAATATCTCCGAGTCTGGGTTGGACTGGCGGCCGTGGAGTTTGTGACACACGAGGTGACACCCCTCGAGTCACTTCCCTTCCACTCCAGCTGGAGCGCCTGCCTGGCTTTGGGTTCGTTCTGCAGCCTTCGTCCCGCTCCTAGCCTCAGGGCCGGACTCCAGCGCAGAGCCCAGCCCAGCGCAGCCTGCCAGCAGCCGCCCAGCAGCCCAGCACGGCAGGAAACCCGGCCAGAGCTCCCCAGCAGCCCGAGTCATGAACACCGAAATGTATCAGACCCCCATGGAGGTGGCGGTCTATCAGCTGCACAATTTCTCCATCTCCTTCTTCTCTTCCCTGCTTGGAGGGGACGTGGTTTCCGTTAAGCTGGACAACAGGTAACCGCTGACTCTGGAGCCTACCGAGCCGGGGCGCCGGCCGGAGCTGGGCTACCAGCCCGATCTCTGAGCGAGCTGTGCGCCGCTGGTCCCCGTTCCCCGCGGTGCAGCATCCTGGGAAGGGGCGGGGGTAGGGGACGCAGGAAGGGGGGGGGTCACCGCCGCTCTGGGATCCGTCGTCGAAGCGTCCCTGCGGCCGCTGCGCCGTGAAAACGAGCTGCTGCAGCCGCAGAGGCAGCCGGAGGCAGAGGGGCGGCGGGCAGGGCCGGGCAGGGCTGGGCAGGGGGCTGGCCGAGTGCCGTGCGCCGCTTGGGAGAAGGCCGGAAGCTTACCAGCCGAGAAGGAATTCCTAGCTAGCTTTAGAGCCGGGTAGGTTTGCCCGGGACCTTGTAGGCCGACGGTGGGGTACTCCCCGGGTCGCACCCCCCATTGTTTGCATATCGTCTGAGCAGGCCACGGTGGCCTGTGCGCCCCAGGACTGGCACGCAGCTCCGATCGGTTGGAACTCGGGGCGGAACTCGGGGCGGCGGCAGCAGCGCTGAGCCGGCCTCGATGAGGAGATGCAGCTTCCTGCAGGGGCTAAGGAAGGATCTGGGGACAAAGTGTCCGGAACTCTGGGCCAGGGAGGCGAGAAAGAGAGAGAGAGAGGAAGAGCCAAGGCAGGTGGAGGACTTTGGCCACAACTGCCATGTACTCAGAGTAGAACCGAGTGGGTAATAGGTCGCTTTGCTTTTTGTCTTGGCAGTGCCTCCGGAGCCAGCGTGGTGGCCATAGACAACAAGATCGAACAGGCCATGGTGAGTGGCAACACTGCGTCATTCTCATCCCCTGACTTAGCTGCTGCTTATGTAACTCTGGGCAGGATTGAGGGAATGGGTGAAAAAGCCGTTAGCCAAAACCCTGAGGAAGCCGACAGCCTGCCTCCTATCCCCACTGGAGGTGGAGTCTGATTACAGTGACACTTTTTAGGGCATTTCCAGTCTTCCCTTCCCGGGCTCCCTCCTTTCTTCCTCTCTCCTCCATCTCAGGTCTTTGCAGCAGGCTCTGACTCTCTTCTGGGCCTGTTGCTGGGCAGGGAGCTCAGATTCTTGCATTTGTGTGCATCGTGCAGCTAGCAAGGGGCAGAGCTCATTGGATGCAACAGCACTGCAGTGCCTCTGCAGAGCCTGGACTGGGGTCAGGAGTTGGGTGGAAACAGGAAGCGAAGCACCTCACCCCTGTCCCTCTCCTTACCAGGTAGAGGTCATACTCCAAGGAGCAGCCACAATGGCTGCAGAGGGTTAGGACTTCAGCGGTTGGGAGCCACTTAATTGTGCCCTGGAGCTTAAGGACACCTTCCCTGCCCCCATTGCAGTCATCAAATTCAGAGAGGATGCAGGAGTTCTGTACCTTTCCCCAAGGCCAATGTCCTGCATGCTAACTGGCCGGCTGCAGGACAGCTGCAATTCAATGTGCTGGGTCATATGGAGGGGAGGAGACTCCAAAATAGCCAATTTTATTCTCTTGGTTAAGATTTGTACAGCAGACAAACAGTATGGGATGCATTGCAGGTCTCCCCTTCCCCCAGATCTGGATCAGCAGCAGCAGGGGCTTATGTAAAATGGGGGACATAGCAAACCACCGGCAACCAGCAGAAGTGTCATCCCAAAGGCCCCTCAGCAGCCAGCTTTGAAAGTCATTGGAAACTTGGAGGGGAGAACCTATCTAGTTCAAAGCTGGGCTCTCAACTCCAGCATGAGCCAAATCATGTAGCTCTCCTGAATGAGGGTTTAAGTGCTTCAGAGAAAGGTGAACGAGGAATTGGACTTGCCAGACCAGTTCACTGAGGGAAGGCTGGAGGGCCCTGGCATTAAGGACAGCACAGGCACACCAATGGCAGAGCAAAGGTGCTGCAGAGGGTCCATGATGGCTAAGGAATGGCTTTGTTATGATTCCCTCATTGGCAGGATCTGGTGAAGAATCATCTGATGTATGCTGTGAGAGAGGAGGTGGAGATCCTGAAGGAGCAGATCCGAGAGCTGGTGGAGAAGAACTCCCAGCTAGAGCGTGAGAACACCCTGTTGAAGACCCTGGCAAGCCCAGAGCAGCTGGAGAAGTTCCAGTCCTGTCTGAGCCCTGAAGAGCCAGCTCCCGAATCCCCACAAGTGCCCGAGGCTCCTGGTGGTTCTGCGGTGTAAGTGGCTCTGTCCTCAGGGTGGGCAGAGCCACTAAACTTGTTTTACCTAGTTCTTTCCAGTTTGTTTTTGGCTCCCCAAGCGTCATCTCACGAGGAGAACTTTACACCTAGCATAGCTGGTGCCAAGAGATGTCCTAAGGACATGGCCACCTGGGTCCACTGCAGTGACAGACCCCCTGACAAGAGCAGGTCTCTGGAGGCTGAGTTGCATGGGGCCTAGTAACACCAAGCCAGTGAGCCTCTAATGCTACTGCGCCCTGGGGGCTCCCAGGGCCTGGGCAACTTAGCTGCAACTGGCAAAGGAGAAGGGTAGTTTGAGGTGTGACACCAGTTTGCTCCAGAAAGTTTAAGGGGTCTGTTTCTCATTTCCATGGACATCTTCAACAGCTTCACCTGACAATGACTGTTCCTATGAAGAAGCCACTTGTTTTAAGCAGAGACAACCTCTCTCTTCTCCCCTGCTTCATGAAGGCAGGGGACACAGATGGGAGAGATTGAGCCAAGTCAGCCTTCTGTTGGTTAATATGGTATAATGCATGGCTTTGTGCACAGCCCAGTGTGGGATTACAGCTTTGGGATGACCGCTTACAAAGTTCTGTTTGGTTAGTATTGGCATAGTTTTTCTATATAGCCATAAATGCGTATATATACCCATAGGGCTAGATCTGTATCTTAGTGTAGCGATGTATACATATACACATCCACCTACATGTTGAAGGGCCTAACCAGCCTTGGGAATATTGACTGGTCCCTTACCTCTTATGGCTAAGTCTTTGACTGTGTTCATTTACCAAGTTGACCCAGTTTGTCCTTTAGGTTAAGTAAGACTCGAGAGTAAAGGCAAGGAGAGGGGCCAGGCTCTGAATGCGGCCACGGATGCCTTGCTGCTGCAACCCTTTCCCCAGCTGTCCACTGAAACGTGAAGTCCTCTTTTGAATGCCAAACCCACCATTCACTGGTGCTGACTACATAGAATGGGGTTGAGAGAAGATCAGTTTGGGCTTCACAGTGTCATTTGAAAACGTTTTTTGTTTTGTTTTGTTTTGTTTTGTTTTGTAATTATTGTGGAAAACTTTCAAGTGAACAGAAGGATGGTGTCCTACTGTGGATGAGGGATGAACAAGGGAATGGCTTTGATCCAATGGAGCCTGGGAGGTGTGCCCAGAAAGCTTGTCTGTAGCGGGTTTTGTGAGAGTGAACACTTTCCACTTTTTGACACCTTATCCTGATGTATGGTTCCAGGATTTGGATTTTGATTTTTCAAATGTAGCTTGAAATTTCAATAAACTTTGCTCTGTTTTTCTAAAAATAAACTTGGTGTCTGACTGAGTATAAATGGACTGGGTGGGAGAGGCCCCTCAGCCAGTAGGGGCTGTTTTGCTGACCCCCTGAATATCCCTTGAGCACCCTGTCAGTGCCAGGCCTATGCTGCAGCCGTGATCTCGTGTCATCTGCACAATACCCATATGAAGGACATGCTCTTTGCCCTCACTGTCTGGATAAAGAAACTGAGACTCAGTGAGTTTAAGTGACTTGCCCGAAGTCACATGACTATTATGGGAATTAGGACTCAAGCCCAGATCCTTCCTCTCTCTCCTGCTCTGCTTTCATATGAGAGCTTCGGAGTGAGTGGCAAGGTGACTCATAACACACAACCGTAGCTTGAGGGGATGATTTTGGAGAAAAGATACCCCCAGGAAGGCCCAAAAGAAACAGGCAGGGTATACATAGGAGGGAGCGAGAAGAGAGGAACCAAATCAACAGGCGTGGGCCTCCTCTCTTCTGAAAACATCACTGGGGTCACTTAATGCATTCTCCTTAATACCAATCCACATGTGACACTTGGCTTGGCAAAGGAGCTAAGAAGGCCCTAGTAAGAGAAGGAGGGAGAATATATGAGGAAGCAAAACCACTCCCCTTTCCTTTGCTCTTCCCCTTACTTCCAGCCAAGGAAAGATGTCCTCAGTCCCTGCTCAAAGTTCTCAGGGACACTGCTGAAAGTTCTCTCACCAAACGCACCAACCACTTGGGCAGGGCCAAGTCTAAGGCTCCCGACTCCAGATTCCTTCATCCACCTCTCTTTGGGGTTCATTATCACCCATCACCCTTTCCCAGCTCCATGTCCCCAGCATCCAGAGTCCTAGCAGTTCTCTGATTGGTTGTTGATGAGTGCTTAGTGTCTCCTCTACCACGCCCTAACCTGAACTTCCTCTGGACTCTGAGCTGTGTTCTAAGCCCACTATGTTCCCAAGGGAAACTATCACCTCTCTTTAAGTGATTCCATTCCATCTCAGCTTCTGGTAGCATATATACCTATCCTTTTCCCACTTGAAACTGGGGAAACAGAATTCCTTGATTTTCCTAAGCCACAAACCTCAAGGTGACCAACATGTCTTGCCCTCTGCCCCTTACATCAACCACTGCCTAAATGTAATCAAAATGACCTGCTTCTTCCTCTGTAAAGGTCATACACGTTGACATTTTGTTTTTGTTTTTGTTTTTTCGTTTTTTGTTTTTTATTGAGATAGGGTCTCACTCTTGTTGCCCAGGCTGGAGTGCAGTGGGGCCATCACAGCTCACTGCAGCCTCAACTCCCTGGGCTCAGATGATCCTCACCTCAGCCTCCTGAGTAGCTGGGGCTGTAGGTGTGCACCACCACTCCTGAATTTTTTTTTTTTTTTTTTTTTTTTTGCATTTTTAGTAGAGATGGAGGTTTCGCCATGTTGCCTAGGCTGGTCTTGAGCTCCTGGACTCAAGGAACCTGCCTGCCTTGGCCCTCCAGAGTGCAGGGATTATAGGCATGAGCCACTGCACCCAGCTGACCTGTTCTTTTCTAATCACCAAAACCCTTCAGAACATTGCAAACTCCTCCTTGCTGGCCTCTCAAATCCCAGTTTCCCCACCTGCTCCCAACCTTGATATTCATAATGCCATGTTCATTGTCTATACCTGCCAACTGGTTCATGGCATGCAGATTGTACAGCTGCTGGTACAGATACAAACTTCGAACGAGTGCATTCAAAGCCCCCTGGCAGCCATTTCTCACCCTGACCAATTCTCCCAATCCCCACTTACTCCCAAATCCCTCCCCCTTTCAAAACTAGCTTAGAGACTTTGTGGCTATTTGGTTAATCTTCTGTAGACTTCCCACGCCAGACTTCCAGCTGAACAAGAAAAAGCAGATGAAAAAAGGAAACCTAGAAAATAGCCCAGCAACGCCCCAAACCTCTCTGGTCATCAAGCCTTTCTCTACAAGAAAGGGGAAAAAGCTGGCCCCACAGTCAGGTAGTGGTAAAGAGAGAACAACTTTGTTTCCTAGGCAACGCTGACTAAACAGAGACAAACACTGCAACTTCTGAGGCCACAGCAGTTACTAGGCTAGATAAGAGGAAGTTTGTAGATGTTTCTTAGTCACATACAGGAGCAGCTCTCTGTTGTTTTTTCTCCACAGAAAAGCAACTAAGGGTGGAGAAAGGCAAAAGAACACGTTGCTCCTGGCAAGGCTTCCATGGGTTTTAGGCTTCTGGGCTCAGCTGGTCCAGCTGGACCCAGAACGAGGAAAATAATAATGAGGCTTGAAGCAGTACGCATCCCCTGCCTGCATTTGCCACCTCTGCATGTGCCCTCCCATCTATTCTCTCATCTCATCCTCATGGAGGCTTCCCAGCATAGCAGCAAGGATCACAAGATCACTGCTCCCTGGCCCCACTCCTGAGTACAGAACACTCTGTTTCCTGCCCTTGGAAAAACAGGCAGTTATGATTTACCTCCATTTGACAGACGAGAAAACTGAGAGCCAGAGAACTTAGTGCTACTCCCATGGCTCCCACATGTCCCACGGGGCAGTGGTTCCCAACCTTAGTGACAATAAGGGCCCTTTTTTTATGTCGAAAATACTCCCAAACCTCCCCCAACTCTATAGTACTTGAACTTTTGGTATTCATTGAGAGAGAGAAAGAGAGATGCGGGTGGGCTGGGGGGAACACATAATTACAAACACTGACTGTGAATTCAGTGGGCCTTAAAGGAATTAATTATATTCACTACAAAATCAAGGACATGGATTTGAAAGCTAAAACAACAACACATATATTAATTAGCTAAATTGAGCCATTCCACAATGCGTATATATTTCAAAACATCACAAATGCATATAATTTTAGTTGTGTCTGTCAATTTAAAGAAAAAGTAGACTAGAACAGAAATGTGGGTGATGGGTTATTTCCAGACAATGACTGCTTAAGACACAAAGTGAGAGGCTTTCAAGCTGGGGATGGCCACAGGGGAGGGTGTTCTAGGAGAGCTCAGACAAGAAAGCTAGGGGCAGGGCCTCCGGGACCTGGAGTATCAGCAGAAGGACTCCAGAAAGACCATAGGAAACAAGATGCATGATCCACTGTCCCTTCAGGTATTGTGAAGTTGGCTGGGTGCAGTGGCTCACGCCTGCAATCCCAGCACTTTGGGAGGCCAAGGCGGGTAGATCACCTGAGGCCAGGAGTTTGAGACAAGCCTGGACAACATGGTGAAACCCCATCTCTACTAAAAATACAAAATTAGCTGAGCATGGTGGCGCATGCCTGTAATCCCAGCTACTCAGGAGGCCGAGGCAGAAGAATTGCTTGAACCCGGGAGGCGGACGTTGCAGTGAGTCAAGATCATGCCATTGCATTCCAACCTGGGCAACAAGAGTGAAACTCCATCTCAAAAAAAAAAAAAAAAAAAAAAAAAGGTATTGCGAAGTTGCCCTCACAACGTCAATCCTATTTATTCTGGAAAATCTTGCTTTCAAATCTCAGCCCCTTTCCTCCTACTTGGTTAGAAATTAATGGACATAATTACAGCTTTGTAGACAGCCCAGTTCCTCAGGTTATCTCATTTTCAGGAGCTTGTTGAAACCCAAACACTTAATACTTAACCGCCTCCACAAGATCAGGCAAGGTTTAACAGAGAACTCCATCTGTTAGCTATTCCAAGAAGACATGGTTTCCAGAGAGGAGCTGGCTGGAAGAGGAGGTGATCATACTAATTACCAATAGTAGCTAACACTTTACATGGCACTTACTTTATGCTAGAAACCGTCATAAGACTTTTTACATCTGTTGACTCTTAATCCTGTCCACAGACATATGAGGTATGCCCTATTGAGATCACCATTCTACACATGAGGACATGAAAACACTACGGCACAGAGAGGTTCAGCAACTTGCCCAAAGTCATACAGCTGGTGAATGGCAAAGCCCACAATGGGGGAAGGCAAGATTAATGAGAAGCAGGATAGAGAATCTGAACAGTTTTCACAATTCCTCCAACGTAATCAGAAGTGTTCCAGGGCTCATTGTGGGAAGGGTGAGGTAGAAGAAAGACCACCCCAAACTAGCAGAGGGACTAACATAAGGAAAATAAATGACTAATGAGCACGGGAGGGGTGGCAGTGAACAGAGAAGAAGGTAAGCGGGAGGGTGGGAGGCTCACTTGGCTGGCTTCCAGCCAAGTGACTTTAGATAGAATCTAAGAGGTCTCAGGGAGCCATGGTAGGCTTCCGAGCAGAGAAGTGATGTGATGCAAAAGATATTTGTAGAAGATGGGTCCTGGCAGCTGGAGAGGCTAGAATAGGGAAAGGCTAGTGACGGAACAGCTGTTGCTGTAATCCAGGTGTGAGGTGATGAGGGCCAGCCGGGGCAAGGATAGGGGTAGTAGAAGGAAGAGGAAGGGACAAAACCGAAAGACACTGAGAGGCACTATTTCTCCAAGTGCAGTCTGCAGTCCACTCACATCAGGTTTGTTGGGAAGTTTAAAATGTAGATTCCATGCCCCACCCCTACACCAAAGAGGTGGGTAGGACTTGGGAATTGATAACTCTAACAAGTCCCTAGTGGTTCTGGAGTATGGAAAAGTTTAAGGAATCTCCACTAGGTGAAAAATCAGAATGACCTGGTAGCAAAGTAAGCTGGGGAGAAGAGAGCAAGGTAGCCACAAGTCAAGGATGACATGAGTTTTGGGTTTGGGGTTTTTTTTTTTTAATTGTGGTGAAATAGACATAACACAGAATTTACCATTTTCACCCGTTTCAAATGTACAGTCCAATGCCATTAATTATGGTCACATTGTTGTGTAACCATCACCACCATCCTTCTCAAGAACTTTGTCATCATCCCAAACTGGCACTGGGTACCCATTAAACACTAACCGCCCCCCAACCCCATTTCCCCCTCCCCCAGCCTCTGGTGACACGGAAGTTTTGAGTCAGGAGGATTGGTGTACTATGGAAGCCCTGAAAGAAACAGGGGGGTAGGAAAAGGTTGTGCTTTGCATAGGGAAGATGAATTCCAATTTTGATCTCTGGCTGAGTGAGGCATATTTACATATGGAAATATCCTATAGAAAGACAAATGTGAAGGTGAAGTCGAGGGCTAGAGCTCCAGATGCGGGCATGTCTGTGTGTCGTAGGAGCTGAAGACGTGTGCGGACAGATGCCCCAGAGAAGTGGCTGCAGAGGAGGATGAGCAGGAGCTCCAGAGCCGACCCTGGGAGGCTGTCCCCAGGGCAGCCTTATGTTCCAGGGAGTAGGAAGACAGGCAGGCTGTGGAGGTGGCAGGTAAAGGGCTAGGGAAAGCTGGAGAGAACGCTGAGGCTTGGCAATCTCCTGTTTCCATCATTTGGTCTATTCTTTTGACATTTTCTTTTCAGAGTCCTTACCACAAGCCCTGCCATCTTATAAAATTAAACTGACAGGCACTTTGAGGAAGGCTGAGGGAGCGGAAGTATTTCAGGAAAAGGCAGTCAGGAGTTCTGGGCTGTAGTCCTAGTCTTTGGCTAGCAAACTACATGACCTTGGACAAGTCATTGGCATCTCTAGACCTCGGTTTTCCAATCTGCAAAACAAGGTGGCTACACAGGATCGTTTATAAGTCAAGTGCTTTGTGAGTACTGGGGCCAGGAGGAGTCCTCTGGCTGTGAGACTCATATACATTACCTCTTTGCTCTAGGCCTCAGCTCTGCTTCTAGCCCCGAAATTCTATCCATCCTCATATCTAGCTCTTGTCCAGTAACCCTGGTTGAAGAATGCTGAGGAAATAGCCACTTTTAAAGATGGATACATGGCACAGCACCCTCAAGACTCCATGCAATTTTGGAGAGGAAGAGAATCACCTACAGCCTTATTTCTTCCCTTTTTATTCCCCTTTCTTTTCCTTCCTTCCTTTCTTTCTTTCTTCCTTCCTTCCTTCTTTCCTTCCTTCCTTCCTTCCTTCCTTCTTCCTTTCTTTTTTTTATTATACTTTAAGTTCTAGGCCTTCTTCCTTTCTTTGAAACACAGTCTCATTCTGTCGCCCAGACTGGAGTGCAGTGGCACAATCTCAGCTCACTGCAACTTCTGCCTCCAAGGTTCAAGCCCGTTCTCTTCCCTCAGCCTCCCCAGTAGCTGGGATTACAGGCCTGCACCAACACGTCCAGCTAATTTTTATATTTTTAGTAGAGACGGGGCTTCACCGTGTTGACCAGGCTGGTCTTGAACTCCTTACCTCAGGTGATCCGCCTGCCTTGGTCTCCCAAAGTGCTGGGATTACAGGCATGAGCCACTGTACCTGGCCTCCCCCCTTTTTCATTTCATGAGCCACTTCTGATTGCCCGCATTGTGACAACACACTTACAAGCTCTGGGGTACCAAACTAGAATGGGAGGGAGGTGGGTGGATTGCACGGGTAGACAGAAATAATAGGCTTGCCTTTGAAAGACTTGTGATTGATGCAGATACATGGAGAGGACAGGAAAGGAATAAGAAAGAGATGACTGGGAGGGGGATAGGCAGGGGAAGACAAGAGCTAGAAGAGGAGGAGCAGGAGCAAAGAGGGCAGCCCTAGCTCACTGCAGCTTCCTTAGCTGGGCTCCTCTGTTGTTTCTTTGCTGTTCCACTGGTCAACTTGCTGCCACCACCCAAGGAAAAAACAGGATGAATTAACCACCAAAGACTGAGTCTGTAGGTCCTGAACTCTTCCAAACATCTCTACTTTGCTGTCCCCTGCAATCCAGAGCTCTGTCATCTCAAGCACAAAACTAACCTAACCACCGTGCAAAGGCATCTTGAGGCACAATTGATGTCCCAGTGAGTTAAGTTCATATCTGGGATCAGAATAGAGAGTAATACACCATTAGAGCTGGACAGGGCTCTATAGATCATCTGTCCCCACCCCCTCACTTCCCACATGAGAGCAATGAGGGCCAGACAGAGAAATAGGCAAGTCCCAGTCCCACACACAGTCAGCAGTAGGGCCAGGACAAGCCCTCTGATGTAACACCCTCTACAAATAACTTTGCTGTAAAATGAGGGGTTGGACCAGGGTGATAATAGTTCTTCACCTTAGCTGCACATTGAAATCACCTGGGGAGAGCTTAGAGAAATCCTGAATGCTGAACCTCATCCTCAGAAATGTTGATAAAAATTGGTCTGGGATTGAGGCCTGGGTATAGGTGATTCCTGTATGATATGTGAGGATTATTCTAGTCTTGACATCCACATCTGTTTATTAATTCATTCAACAAACATTGGCACCTATTGTGTGCCAGGTACCCTGTGAGGCACAGGGGTGAAACAATGACCAGGTCATATGAGGCCTCTGTGCTCCTGGAGCTTATTTCATGTTTTCCAATGGTGAGAGCAGATGAAAGTCAGAATGGGGAGTTGGCAAGGCAAAACAGAGCACACTGAGAGTTGCCCCCTCCTCTCTCCCGACCTTCTAGGTTCTCTCAGCCTGCAGAGCACACATATTCTGTATTCTGGTCTGCTCTTACAGCCCTGCAGTAACTTCAGTGATGCAGGCTCATCCCCTGCTTGTCCACCTATGACAGGGACAGGATGCCTGAGTCTGTCTAACTGGGCAAAAGTGCATATTAGCAAGTCTGTTCAGCTGCACCCTTATTCCTTTTTCTCCAAATAGCTTTATGATTGCTAAAGGTAATATTTTTGTTTCCTGGCTGGCGTGTTTGTGTGTGTGTGTGTGTGTCTTGATTGATTCTGACTTCAGGTAGAAGAAAAGAGGTGCTATTTATCAGTGTCCTCAAACTCCAGAACATTCTACAGAGATGGGCAATATATAAATAATCTTAAGGTCCCTTCTTAGTCACCTTTGCAGGCTTCTCTTCCCCTATTTGGAGTGTCTCTGAGCTCAGCTCTGTCCTCTCTGTACTCTCTCCCTGGTCAGTTCCATTTACTCCCAAGGTCTTAAGTAACATTTGCCATGCTAATGACTCCCAAATTTGTATCTCCAGTCCTAAGCATTCACCTGAGCTCCAGACTCCAATATTCAACTGTCTCCTTGACAGGTCCATTTGTTTGTGTCACAAGTATGTCAATATCTGCATGACCAAAATCAAAGTCCTGACTCCCACCTCCCGCAGCGTATCCCACCTTGGTATTTGGCACCACCATCTACATAGCTGCTTAAACCAGAAACCTTGATTCCTCCCCCAACCTTTAGCTCCTACATCCAATCCATTGCCCAGTCTGGTCCATTCAACTTCCAGAACACACCTTGAATCCCTCCACTTCTCTCTAGCCCCCTTCCCACTCCCTGATCTAAGCCACCCTCTTCTTTCACCCAAAGGTAAAAGCCTCATTGGTTTCCCTACCTCCACATTGGACCCTGTCCAATTCCACATAGCAGCCAGAGTGACCTCCTTCTTAACGCAAAATCAGATCATGGCATTCCCTTGCTTTAGGCTTATCAGTGGCTTATCATTGTACTTAGTAAAGTCCAAACTCCTTCCCATGGCCTACAAGTGCCTGCGTGATCTGGCCTCCACTGACCTCTCCAGCCTTTTCCCGTGTCACTCCCCTGCTCTTACCAAGTTCCAGCCCACTGAACTGCTTTCATTCCTCAAATACTCCTCAGAGCCTTTGTGTGTCTGGTTCCCTCAGCCCAGAACCTTCCACCAGCACCCTCCCCCGACTCTTCGCTTGGATGCTTGTTCTAATCCTTGGGCTCTCCTTTCCTCTGAGACATCTTCGCCTGTCACTCTGTCTAAAGAAGTTTTCTCCATTACCTTTGTTTTGTTGCATTTATCCCAGATTGTAATGATTTGTTCACAAATTTTTGTCTGTTTCTGCTTCACCGCTCTGGAATATCCCTGTGGGCAGGACCCATACGGATTTTGCTCACCACTATATCCTCAGAGCTGAACACAGTGCCTGATACTTGCTGATCAAAAAATAAATTTCTGGGTCCAGGCATGGTGACTCATGCCTATAACACTAGCACATTGGGAGGCCGAGGTGGGTGGATCACCTGAGGTCAGGAGTTTGAGACCAGCCTGGCCAACATGGTGAAACCGCATCTCTACTAAAAATACAAAAATTAGCCGGGCGTGGTGGCGCACACCTACATTCTCATCTACTCGGGAGGCTGAGAAGGAGAATCATTTGAACCCGGGAGGACGAGGTTGCAGTGAGCTGAGATCACACCACCGCACTCCAGCCTGGGTGAGAGTGAGACTCTGTCTCCAAATAAAGAAATAAATAAGGCCGGGTGCAGTGGCTCACGCTTGTAAACCCAGCACTTTTGGAGGCCAAGGTGGGTGGATCACGAGATCAAGAGTTCAAGACCAGCCTGGCCAAGATGGTGAAAATCCCGTCTCTACTAAAAATACAAAAATTAGCCGGGCATGGTGGCAGGTGCCTGTAATCTCAGCTACTCAGGAGGCTGAAGCAGAAGAATCACTTGAACCAGGGAGGCAGAGGTTACAATGAGCTGAGATCGCACCACTGCACTCCAGCCTGGGCAATAGAGTAAGACTCCATCTCAAAAAAAAAAAAAAAAAGAAAGAAAAGAAAGAAAGAAGCTGGGCATGGTGGCACATGCATGTGATCCCAGCACTTTAGGAGGCCAAGGCAGGCGAATCACAAGGTCGGGAGATCAAGACCGTCCTGACTAACATGGTGAAACCCCGTCTCTATTAAAAATACAAAAAATTAACCTGGCATGGTGGCACGTGCCTATAATCCCAGCTAATCGGGAGGCCAAAGCAGGAGAATCGCTTGATCCTGGAAGGTGGAGGTTGCAGTGAGCCAAGATCGTGCCACTGCACTCCAGTGTGGGTGATAGAGTGAGCGAGACTCCGTCTCAAAAAAAATAAAAAATAAAACACACAAAAAACAAACAAACAAAATGAAAGAAGGAAGGAAGGAAGGAGACAAAGAAAGAAAGAAAGAGAGAGAGAGAAAGAAATAAAGAAAGAGAGTGAAAGAAAAAGAAAGAAAGAGAAAGAAAGAAAGAAAGAAAGAGAAAGAAAGAAAGAAAGAAAGAAAGAAAGAAAGAAAGAAAGAAAGAAAGAAAGAAAGAAAGAAAGAAAGAAAGAAAGAAGAAAAGAAAGAAACTTCTGGGAGGTTCACATGCTGTAGTAGTCATGGATTGGGGAAGATATTTTTGGGTAGGGACAGTGGGGTGGGAAAGCTTTCCCAGATTCTTTCATATCATGTAAGTAAACTGGTGGCCTGTTGATTATTTCCATTATGAAAACATTGAGTTGTTTATTCTGTCAATTAGAGTCTTGCTCTGTCACCCAGGCTGGAGTGCAGTGGTGTGGTCTTGGCTCACTGCAACCTTTGTCTCCTGGGTTCAAGTGATTCTCATGTCTCAGCCTCCCGAGTAGCTGGGATTACAGATGTGCGCCACCATGCTGGGCTAATTTTTGTATTTTTAGTAGAGACCGAGTTTCACCATGTTGGCCAGACTGGTCTCAAACTCCTGACCTCAAGTGATCTGCCCGCCTCGGCCTCCCAAAGTGCTGGGATTACAGGTGTGAGCCACCACACTCAGCCTCTGTTAATAATTTTTAATATAGCCTGTCCTATGTGCCAGGCACAAGGCTAAGCACTGGGGATACTGTGGTAAATCTGAGAGACATGTGCTGGTCTTCATGGGGCTTACTATGAAGGGAAATTGTACTATGAAGGGAAATTGCCTACAGTCTACTAGTATTCCTGTGCCTCTTGACTAGGGATCCCATCCCCTCCATACCTAAGACATTCCAAATGCTTACTTTTCCCTATATCCATATTGTAACCCATAAAACCCTAGACCATTATCTGCATCTGTTTGTTAAGCCATAGTCTCATTCTCAGGGTGGGGGTGACACAGCATGAGTTAGGATTAGCCCTGACTGTAATAACAGAACAAAATAATAACAGTTGCTTTAAAAAGATAGTTTATTCATCTTTCCCATCAGAGAAGTCTGAAGGTACACAGTCCAGAGTTCATAGGGCAGCTCTATAAAGTCACCACATACCCAAACTTCTTCCTAGTTGCTGCCCACCATATTTAGCATATTGCCTCATTGTCTGAGATGGCTGCTCAAGCTCCAGTCATTGTATCCACAATCCAGGCCGCAGAAAGAAGAAAGGGGAAGAAAGATGGCTCCTCCCTTTTAAGAAAGCTTCCCAGACATACTGCATAACACTTCTGCTTATAGCTCATTAGCCAGACTCTAGTCTGCCCACTCCTAACTAAAAGAAGGGCTTTCTTGAACGGAGTACATTGCTAGCCCCAAACAGATTCAAGTTTCTGTTATTAAGGAAGGGAAGAACAGACATTGGAGTAGGCAACCAGCAGTTTCTTCTTCAGGTGTTTGGATATATTGAGAGATGAAAAGGAGGGAGAAGAAGAAATGAGGAAGAGAGCACAGGAAAGAGCTTCTCAGGCTCTGTGACCAATGACTTCTACACAGAGGGCTATGCCTACTCAAGCAGGTCAGAGCTGGCTGGCAGGTGTGGCCATATGCTTTGGGAAGGCAGTGAAAAGAGCAAATCCCTGAGGGTTAGGGGAATGTCCCTGCTGCTGCAGAGCTGTTTTGCCAGAATGGCCCAGGCAAGGGAGATCTCAGGAAATGACCCCAGAGGCCTCTTACTAAAGAAATTGCAGAAACTGGGAGCCCAGACTATCCTCTTAAATGTCTTTATGGAGGCAAAGGGGATAGTGATCCTTAAAATGGGCAGCCTCAGGTCAAAATCTGGGACCCTGATATCCAAAGTCAAAATTCTAGAAAAGATCCTCTTAGTTTTTAATGGCTATAAAAGGAACAACAGCACAGAATCTTCAAATCTTGGAACTGGGAGAGGCCTTGAGAGTCATCAAGTAAACCACTTCCCACTGATCACACTGTCTTCCACCCTGTAGTCTCACATTTAGGACAGACAGGCTGTGTTGAGATGTTAATTTGAGGGAATTATTTTCTATGGGAATGTAGCTTTCTGCAGAGCTAAAAGATTTTTTTGTGGGTAAAAATTATTCAGTAACACCTATTTCCCCAAATGTAGGATTACAGAATCCATTTCAACAGTCTTCAACCTTGCTGAAGAGCAGTTGCTAACCTTATAGAGAATGACATAGACACCTGAGTATCACTGAGGGCCAGATCATTCCCCATAAGTTCTTTCTCCTTCTCCCTCCAAAGGCATCAATATCATCTTGTCAGTGTCTGCCCTGCAGAAGGTCAAAGCATATGTTTTGTTGTTGTTGTTGTTGTTGCTGTTGTTGTTGTTTGCCTTTAGCAAAGGCAAGGGGCCCTTTGGAACTTCTTTGGTCTTGGGGGCTCCCAATTGAACTCTTCTGCCTCGAGATTTTTTGTTTGAAGGTCCTATAGTTTGATTACCTTCAGTCTCCCTCATTGAGCCTGTGAAATGGGACACCAGGGCATTGTTACAAGCCGCTGGGGAAACTAGGACTTAAAACATTTTTTTCCTGCCTCTGGGCAGGGCTCATGCTGGTGCCAGGCAGAGATATGGAAGTTTGTCACCTGACCTTGCCCATCCAGTGAGCAAGAATTACTCAGGCAGAACACAAACTCTTGCCCCTCCCACAAATGCTGAACATTCTGTTTTTTGCTCTTAGGAAGAAACTGGTAAATAACTGCATTCTCTTCTCCCAGTTGCACACCCCCTTTCTTTGCAAAACCAAGGAATTGGGTCACATTACATAAGTCTATGTGGTTTCAAAGGGCTGAACATTGAGATTCAAACTGTTGTCACACACACATGTTGGAGCACAGCCTGTGTTCTCCTGGATAACACGAAGAAAAGCTGCTGAGTTCCAAAGTTAGGCGAGTTGTTTTTCCATATACTTCTGATCATTCTAATCCATGTGACCTATTTGAGTTCCTCTCCTAGAAGGGCATTAATCTCTCTTAGGAGTACTTAAAACTAGCCCAGACAGGTAACCCATTTGAGTAGGGAAGGGGAAAGTTACCAAAAATCCCTGCCATCAAATTATCAAGGTCAATCCCTTCCTTTTGTAGATTAAGTCATTCAGTCATTCATTTGTTCATTCAACAAATATTTATAGAGAACCTATTATACGGCAGGGTCTTTGACAGATGAGGTTCCCAGTCTCATGGAGGTTACACTCTAGTGGAGGGAGGCAGACAGACAATAGAGAAACAAACAAGAATAACATCATATAGTAAGGAAGCTGAGACTGGGAGAGAGGAAGGAACTCGCGTGAGATCACAGTCCAGGTCTTCTGACTCTCAGTACCTTCCTTTTTTCTCTGAACATATATTAAGCACCTACCATGTTCCAGGCACAGCACTAGACATTGAGTTTATAGGATGAATATGACAAACAAGGTTCCTGTTCCTGCAGAGTTTATAGTATAGTTAGGGAGAGAAAGTGAATAAACAAAACAAAGCAAAAAAACAGAGAGACTTCTGGTTTCAGGTCCAGCATGTAAGGAGGTTAGCAGTTGCCACTCCATCCCAACAACAAGTAAAAAGCTGAACAAACTGAAAGTTTAACAACTCTTCTTAGATCTGTCAGGGGAGTGGAATCACAGGGAAAACTGCTACCTCAAAAATTAGAGAGAAAGGCTGATATAGAGAATCACAACTTTCAAGAACAGAAATCTCTGTGGGAACCAGTGCCAGGGAGAAAATCTGAATTATAATTGACAAATTCCTGGAGGCTCAGTGTGGACAAGCCTGAGACTTAAAAACTCCAGGGGGAACCAGTCATGGTGGGGAGAAGGGAGGTGCCACACTTTTGTGAGTTTTACTTCCATAAGTTCTACATGTCCTTACAGTGAATATCAGGTAGAAATATTATGCTACCTGAAGAGGGAGGGGAAAGGGAACCATTTTGAAATATGCCAGAGCATTCTGTTCTTAAACAGGCCTGCCCAGGCTGGGCACAGTGGCTCATGCCTGTAGCCCCAGCACTTTGGAGGGCCAAGGCAGGTAGATAGCTTGAGCTCAGGAGTTCGAGACCAGCCTGGGCAACATGGCAAAACCCCATCTCTGCAAAAAATACAAATAAATAAATTTTAAAAAATTAGCCAGATGTGGTGATGTGCACCTTTAGTCCCAGCTACCCAGGAGGCTGAGAAATGGGAGGATCACTTGAGCACAGGAGGCCAAGGCTGCAGTGAACCATGATGGTGCCACTGCACTCCATGCTGGGCAACAGAGTAAGACCCTGACTCAAAAAAAAAAAAAAAAAAAAGCCTGCTCTTAGCAAAAACTAAGCCTAACTTGATGGGGTTTTCTCAGAGCCTAACCAACCCAGGGGATGGAAATCTCCAACTGCAGCTTCCTCTAGCCTTCCATGTTAGGAAAGGGAATACACAAATTCAGTCCTCTCTAGCCATCTTGTCCCATCTAAGGAGGATAGAGATTGAGAAGCATTGGTGAAGTTCACTGCCTAGGGGCACAGGCTAACTAAAAGACTAAGAACTAATCATAGGACTAGAGAGCACTTCCCCTCCCCACACAACTTACCAACACATCACTAGAGAACTATTAAACTGGTGCAAAAGTAATTGTGGTTTTTTTCCATTAAAAGTAATGGCCAAAACTGCAATTACTTTTGCACCAACCTAAGTATTTATAGCAGTTCCTTTTACCCAGTACATCATTTCCACTCATCAACAGAAAATTATGGCCAGGCGCAGTGGCTCACGCCTGTAATCCCAACATTTTGGGAAGCCGAGGTGGGTGGATCACTTGAGGTCAGGAGTTTGAGACCAGCCTGGCCAACATGGCAAAACTCTGTCTCTACTAAAAATACAAAAATTTGCTGAGCATGCTGGTGTGTACCTATAATCCCAGCTACTCGGGAGGCTGAGGCAGGAGAATCGTTTGAACCTGGGAGGCAGAGGTTACAATGAGCTGAGATTGTGGCCACTGCACTCCAACCTGGGCAACAGAGCGAGACTCCATCTCAAAAAAAAAAAAAAAAAATTACAAGCTATACTTAAAGACAAAAAATATATAGTTTGAAGAGAGTGAACAAGCGTAAGAACTAGAGTCTGGGAGTCTGGGTTGGTCGCGGTGGCTCACGCCTGTAATCCCAACACTTTCGGAGGCCAAGGTTGGTGGATCATTTGAGGTCAGGAGTTTGAGACCAGCCTGGTCAACTTGGTGAATCCCGTCTCTACTAAAAAATACAAAAATTAGACAAGTGTGGTGGCACGGGCCTATAATCCCAGCTACTCAGGAGGCTGAGGCAGGGGAATCACTTGAACACGGGAGGTGAAGGTTGCAGTGAGCTGAGATCGCACCACTGCACTCCAGTGTGGGTCACACAGTGAGATTTTGTATCAAAAACAAACAAACAAACAACAGCAACAACAAAACAGAGTCTGATATGGCAGGGATGTTGAAATGATCAGACTAGGGATGTTTAAAAACTATGACCAATATGCTAAAAGATTTAATGGAAAAAAGGAGACAACATGCAAAGATAGATGGATATTGGTTTAGCTGCTGGTAAGGAAAAAAAAAAGAAAAAAGAAAAAATTTTTAAAATTTTTAAAATCTAAAAAAATTTTTTAAAAAGATGGGTAGCATAAGCAGAGAGATGAAAATTCTAAGAAAGAATTAAAAAATGCTAAAAGTCAAAAACACAGTAACAGAAATAAAGAATGCCTTTGATGGGCTCATTAGTAGACTAGACATGGCTGAGGAAAAATCTCTTTATTTTTAGACAGAGTCTCACTCTGTGGCCCAGTATGGAGTGCAGTGGTTTGATTATGGTTCACTGCAGCCTGGACCTCCCCGGAGTACCTGGGACCACAGGCACACACCAGCATGCCCAGCTGTTTTATATATATATTTTTTTGTAGAGATTGGGTCTTGCTATGTTGCCCAGGCTGGTCTGAAACTCCTGGCCTCAAGTGATCCACTCATCTCAGCCTCCCAAAGTGCTGAGATTATAGGCATGAAGCACTGCACTAGACCAACCAAGGAAGAATCCCTGAAGTTGAAGATTGTCATTAGAAATTTCCAAATCTGGGCCGGGCACAGTGGCTTATGGCTGTAATCCTAGCACTTTGGGAGGCTGAGGCAGGTGGATCACCTGAGGTCTGGAGTTCGAGACCAGCCTGACTGACATGGAGAAACCCCGTCTCTACTAAAAATACAGAGTCAGCCAGGCGTGGTGGCGCACCCCAGCTACTGGGGAGGCTGAGGCAGGAGAATCGCTTGAACTTGGGAGGCGGAGGTTGTGGTGAGCCGAGATTGCGCCATTGCACTCCAGCCTGGGCAACAAGAGTGAAACTCCATCTCATAAGAAAGAAAGAAAGAGAGAGAGAGAGAGAGAGAGAGAGATACAGAGAGACAGAGAGAGAGAGAGACAGAGAGAGAAAGAAAGAAAGAAAGAAAAAAAGAAAGAAAGAAAGGAAGGAAGGAAGGAAGGAAGGAAGGAAGGAAGGAAGGAAGGAAGGAAGGAAGGAAGGAAGGAAGGAAGGAAGGAAGGAAGGGCCGGGCGCGGTGGCTCAAGCCTGTAATCCCAGCACTTTGGGAGGCCGAGACGGGCGGATCACAAGGTCAGGAGATCGAGACCATCCTGGCTAACACGGCAAAACCCCGTCTCTACTAAAAACACAAAAAATTAGCCAGGCGAGGTGGCGGCGCCTGTGGTCCCAGCTACTCGGGAGGCTGAGGCAGGAGAATGGCGTAAACCCGGGAGGCGGAGCTTGCAGTGAGCTGAGATCCGGCCACTGCACTCCAGCCTGGGCGACAGAGCGAGACTCCGTCAAAAAAAAAAAAAAAAAAAGAAGAAAGAAAGAAAGAAAGAAAGAAAGAAAGAAAGAAAGAAAGAAAGAAAGAAAGAAAGAAAGAAAGAAAGAAAAGAAACTTCCGAATCTGAAAAGCAGAGAAAAAGACTGAAATCAAAAAAAGAGAACAGAATATGCAAGAACTGTGCAATAACTACAAAAAATATAACATACATGTAATGTGACTACCTGAATGAGAAGAAAGAAAGTAATGACTAAGAATTTCCCCAAATTAATGTCAGACACCAAACCACAGATCCAGGAAGCTCAGAGAATACCAAGCAGGATAAATACCCCCAACTCCCACAAAAAAACTACACCTGAGCATATCTTATTCAAACTTCAGAAAATCAAAGTTAGAGAAAAAAAATCTGAAAGAAGCCAGATGCGGAAAAAGCACCTTACCTATAGAGAAGCAAAGATAAAAATTACATCTGGACCGGGCGTGGTGGCTCATGCTTGTAATCCCAGCACTTTGGGAGGCCGAGGTGGGTGGATCATGAGGTCAAGAGATCAAGATCATCCTGGCTAACACAGTGAAATCCCGTCTCTACTAAAAATACAAAAAATTAGCCAGGCGTGGTGGCGGGCGCCTGTAGTCCCAGCTACTCGGGAGGCTGAGGCAGAAGAATGGCATGAACCTGGGAGGTGGAGCTTGCAGTGAGCCGAGATTGGGCGCCACTACACTCTCCAGCCTGGGCAACAGAGTGAGACTCTGACTTAAAAAAAAAAAAAAAAAAATTACATCTGATTTCCCAAAAACCAAGCTAGCAAAAAGCGAGTGGAGTGAAATATTTAAAGTGTTGAGAGAGGACCAAAAAAAAAAAAAAAAAAACTAACTAACCTAGAATTCTGTACCCTGTGAAATATTTTTTTCAAAAGTAAAGGAAAAATAAAGATTTAAACAAACATTGAGGGAATTTGTAGCCAGTAGACCTGCCTTGCAAGAAATGTTAAAATAAGTTCCTCACAGACAAGAACATATAGATCAGAAATGTAATAAATGAAGGTAAAATTTTTTAAAAATTATTTTTCTTATTATTTCTAATAAATTGTATTTTAGATTCAGGGAGTACAGATTCTGTTGAACCTATCACCACAGTAATAAACAAAGTACCCAATAGTTTGTTTTTCAATCCTTGTCCCTCTTCTTCCCAACCTGCTTTTGGAGTTTCTAGTGTCTATTATTTCCATCTTTATATGTGTGTGTACCCAGGGTTTAGCTCCCACTTATAAGTGAGAACATGTGGTATTTGATTTTTTGCTTCTGTATTAATTAACTTAAGATAATGGCCTCCAGCTGCATCCATGTTGCTGCAGAGGACATCATTTCATACTCTTTTATGACTGTGTAGTATTCCATAGTGCCTGGCTAGCTCAGTCTGTAGAGCATGATACTCTTATTTTTCTTATTCTTCAGTAATCTAATAGTTTGTTAAAAATAATAATATTAACAATGTATTTTATTTTACATATAATAGAAGTTCTATTGTATAAAGAAGTTCATTAAGTTATATATATCAAGACATTAATAGAATATACATATTCTATTATTAACTTCTATTATACATATAAGAAGTTAAATGGATGACAGCAATAGTACGAGGAACAGGAGGGAAGAATTGGGATTACGTGGTTATTATAAGATATTTGCAGTACTTTGAAGTGGTATAGTGTTGTTTGAAAATGGACTTGATTAGTTGTTAACCCAATATTGCATAAAGGCAGACACTAAAACTGTTTTTAAAAAGTATAACTGATGTGCCAAGAAAGGAGAGAAAATGGAATCATAAAAATGCTTAATCAAAACCACAAAAGTCAGAAAAAGCATGGAAGACAAAAATAGGAACAAAGATAAAGGGTAACAAATAGAAAACAGTAACAAATGTGGTAGATATTAATCCAACTATATCAATAATCACTTTAAACAGCATTGGTCTAAATATACCAATTAAAAGAGAGAGATTGTTAGAGTATGTCACAAACCAAGACCCAAATATATATTGTCTGCAAGAAACTCGCTTTACCTTATAAAGACACATATACATTAAAAGTAAAGGGATGGAGAAAGATGTACCATGCTAACACTAGTCAAAAGAAAGTGGGAGTACCTATATTATTTTCAGACAGAGCAAACTTCATAGCAAGGAAAGTTATTAGGGATAAAGAGAGAGGAATTACATAATGATAAAGAGGTCAATTCTCCAAGAAGACACAATAATCTTTAATGTGTACATGTCTAACAAAAGAGGGTCAAAGTATGTGAGGTAAAAATTGAAAGAACTGCAAGGAGAAACAGATAAATTCACTATTATAGTTGCAGACTTCAACACCCCTCTATCAGAAATGGACAGATCCAGCAGGCAAATAATCAGTAAAGATACAGTTGAACTCAACAACACCATCAATCAACTCAATATAATAGAAATCTTCAGACTACCTCATCCCACAACAGCAGAAGGCACACTCTTGTTGAGAACATGTGGAGCATTCACCAAGATAGACCACATTCTGGAATATAAAACATACCTTTAACAAATATAAAAGAATATAAATTATTCAATGTCTGTTCTCAGACCACAATGGAATTAAACTAGAAATAAATAACAGGAAGATAGTTGAAAATCCTGAAAATACTTGGAGATTAAACAACACACTTCCAAGTAATACATGGATCAAAGAAGTTTCAACAGAAATTTTAAAATATTTTGAACTAAATGAAAATGAAAATATAGGCCAGGTATGTTGGCTCATGTCTGTAATCCCAGCACTTTAGGAGGCTGGGGGGGAAGATTGCTTGAGGCCAGGAATACAAGACCACCCTGGGCAACATAGCAAGACCCCATCTCTACAAGAAAATAAAAATAAAAAATTAACTGGGTATGGCGCCTATAGTCCTAGCCAATAGGACTAGCTATGTGCCTACAGTGCCTATAGTCCTAGCTTCTTGGGAGGCTGAGGGAGGATCACTTGAGCCCAGACATTCAAGGTTGCAGTGAGCTATGATTGCACCACTGCACTCCAGCCTGGGCAACAGAGAGAGAGATCCTATCACCCCCCCCCCAAAAAAAAGAAATAAAAGAAAATGAAAATACAACTTATTAAAATTTATTTAATGCAGCAAAAGCAGTGCACTTAGAAGGAAGTTTTATAGCATTGAGCGTGTATTTAGAAAAGAAGAAAGGTTGAAAAATCAATAATCTAAGCTTCCACCTGAGGAAACTGGAAGAAGAACCAATTAAACCCAAAGTAAGCATATGAAAATCAATAATAAAAAATAGTGCAGAAATCAATGAAATTGAAATCAGAAAATGAATAGAGAAAAGTCAACAAAACTAAAAGCTGGTTCTTTGAAAAGATCAATAAAATTGGTAAACCTCTAGCCAGGCAAACTAAGAAGAAAAGACACAAATTACTAACATCAGAAATGAAAGAGGGATATTACTACAATTCCCAAGGACATTAAAAGCATAATAAAATAATCTTATGAACAACTCTATGCCCACAAATTTGATAACCTAGTTGAAATTCACCAATTCTTTAAGAGATACAATCCGCCAAAAGTCACACAAAAAGAAATGGCATAGGCCTATTCATTCAACTAATGAATTCAAATTATTCAGGAGAGTTTTTATCATAAGACTCTCATAAAAATGAATCAAGGCACAGACTTTACACCCTTCCCAAAAATTAACTCTAAATGGATTACAAACCTAAATGTAGAATTCAAAACTATAAAACTCCTAGAAGATAACATAGGAGAAAACCTAGATGACCTTGAGTATGGTGATGACTTTTTAGATTCAACACCAAATGCACAATCCATGAAATAAATAACTTATAAACTAGACTTCATTAAAACTAAAAACTTCTGCTTTATGAAAGACACTGTCAAGAGTGAGAGACAAGCCATAGACTGGGAGAAAAGATTTGCAAAAGACCCATCTGAGCTGGGCGTGGTGGCTCACACCTGTAATCCCAGCACTTTGGGAGGCCAAGGCAGGTGGATCACTTTAGCTCAGGAGTTCCAAACCAACCTGGGCAACAGGGTGAAACCCCATGACTATGAAAAACACAAGAAAAACTAGCCAGGCATGGTTGTGCACACTTGTACTCCCAGCTACTTGGGAGGCTGTGGTGGGAGGATCACTTGGGCCTGGGAAGTTGAGGCTGCGGTGAGCTGTGATCATGACACCGCACTTCAGCCTGGGTGACAGAACGAGGCCCTATCTCAAAAAAAAAAAAAAAAAAAGATACATCTGATAAAGAATTGTTAACCAAAATTATATAAAGAATTCTTTTTTTTTTTTTTTTGAGACAGGATGTCTGTCACCCAGGCTGGAGTGTAGTGGTACAATTACGGCTCACTGCAGCTTTGACCGCCTGGGCTCAAGCAATCCTCCCGCCTCAGCCTCCTGAGCAGCTGGAACTACAGGCGTGTGCCACCATGCTCAGCTAATTTTGTTTTTTGTAGAGGCTGAGACTTCTCATGTTGCCCAGGTTGGTCTCGAGTTCCTGGGCTCAAGTGATCCCCCTCCCTCGGCCTCCCAAAGTGCTGGGATTACAGGCGTAAGCCACAAGAACTCTTAAAACTTAACAATAAGAAAACAAACAACTTGATTTTACAATAGGCAAAATATATGAAAAGAAAGCTCAACAAAGAAAATATACAGCTGAAAAATAAGCATAAGAAAAAATGCTCAGCATCATGTCATTAGATAATTGCAAAGTTAAGCAACAATCAGACCCCTATTAGAATGGCCAACATTTGGAACACTGACAACACCAAATATGAAGCGATAGGAACTCTCATTCACTTCTGTTGAGAATGCAAAATGGTACAGTCACTTTGGAAAACAGTTTGACGGTTTTCTTCCAAGACTAAACATCCTCTTACCATATGATCCATTGATCACACTCCTGGGTGTTTACCCAAATGATTTGAAAACCTGTGTCTGCACAAAAACCTGCACATGGATGTTTATAGCAGCTTTTTTCATAATTGCCCAAGCCTGGAAGCAACGAAGTTGTCCTTCAGTAGATGAATGGATAAATAAACTGTAATACATCTAGACAATGAAATATTGTTTAGTGCTAAAAAGTAACGAGTGTTCAAGCTATGAAAATACATGGAGGAACTTTAAATGCATATTACTAAGTGAAAGGAGCCAATGTGAATACACTACATGCCATATGATTCTAACTAGATGAAATTTGGAAAAAGCAAAATCTTGGAGAGAGTAAAAAGATCAGGGCTTGCCAGGGGTTAATGGAGAGGGATGGATGAATAGGTGGAACATGGGATTTTTTAAAGCAATGTAATTATCCTGTATGATACTGTACTGGTAGATGCATGTCACCATACACTTGTCAAAACCCATAGAAGGTATGATTGCAAGAATGAATCCTAATGTAAACTAAGGTCTTTCAGTGATAATGATGTATCAGTGTAGGGACATCAGTTATAACCAATGTACCATAGGGAATATTGATAGTGGAGCAGCATGTGTGTGGGCGGGGAAAGCAGTTACATGGGAACTCTGTACTTTCTGTTAAGCCTTGCTGTGAACCTGAAACTTCTCTAAAACATAAAGCTTAAGCTGGGCATGGTGGCTCATGCCAGTAATCCCGGCACTTTGAGAGGCTGAGGCAGGTGGATCACTTTGAGCTCAGGAGTTCGAGACCAGCCTGAGCAAGATGGTGAAATCTGTCTCTACGAAAAAAATATTAAAAAATAGCTAGGTGATGGTGGCTTGCACCTGTAGTCCCAGCTACTCAGGAGGCTGAGGCTGGAGAATCGCTTGAGCCCGGGAAGCGGAGGCTCCAGTGAGCCAAAATCACGCCACTGCACTCCAGCCTGGGTGACCGAGTGAAATCCTGTCTCAAAACTAAATAAATAAATAAAGTGTATTTTTAAAAAAATACAGGCCAGGCACGGTGGCTCATGCCTGTAATCCCAGCACTTTGGGAGGCCAAGGTTGGTGGATCACGAGGTCAGGAGATCGAGACCATCCTGGCTGACACGGTGAAACTCCATCTCTACCAAAAATACAAAAAAAAAAACAATTAGGCGGGCGTGGTGGTGGGGTGCCTATAGTCCCAGCTACTTGGGAGGCCGAGGCAGGAGAATGGCATGAACCTGGGAGGCGGAGCTTGCAGTGAGCGGAGATCCTGCCACTGCACTCCAGCCTGGGTGACAGAGAGAGATTCTGTCTCAAAAAAAAAAAAAAAGAAAGAAAGAAAAGAAAAGAAAAAAGAAAGTTGGGGTCTCAGGTCCCCAAGGGATCAATCTGTCCACTCCATTTACTTGGTTGATGGAGCAGCTGAGGCCCAGCAAGTGGAAGGTACCTACGCAAAGTCACACAGCAGGCTTGTAGCACAGCCTGGGTCAAAACCAGATGTCTTGCGTCTCTGTCCAATATATGTCACCCTGCCATGTAGCAAGAGTCAGGCCATTGTTTTTCAGTCAGACAATGACTAGCATGAGCTCTTCTGAAGTAGCTTATAGGTTCTATTGTCTGCAAAGGGACAGAACATCTTAGCCCTAAGCCGTTCTCCCTAGAAGGCAAACACTATGATTGGTGGGCTTCTGCTTCATAAGAGATCAATGCTGTTACCAAGCCCAGGCCTCACTTCTGCCATGAGTTCTGCTGAATCTTCAGGGCTGGGGGAGGCCTCAGAGGGGAGAAACTTAAAAGGAGCCCAAGGCCTTTCTCCCTGTTCTGTTTTTAATGCTCCTGCTCCTGGCCCAAGTCCAGAGCAGGATAGAACCATTAGCACACCTATTCATTAGATCCTATTTATTCATTCTAAAGGCTCATAATTTGTTTTAAGGGAGACTTTTAAACCTTGATTAGTACCGTAGGTTCCCATGCATACATTAAAATGTGTTTGAATCTGTATAAGCACATTTGAAGCAGCATTGTTTGCACGTTCCAGCAGGGAACCAATGTCTCTGTCAGCACTGTCCTCTCCAGATGCCTATGACCAAGGCTCAGGGTTCTATCTGAATCAACACATGATTAGGCCACACTATCCAAGTTTGCAAAAGAAAAAAGAAAAGCCCCAATTCATGCATTGATAATTTAATCTTCGCTTCTTCCTTCACATTGAAAATGATTTCATGAGAAATAACCCTTCAAAGAGAGGTATCCCTTCTCCTACTCAACTCGAACCCCTCTTCTTGGGTTCTAAGCCCCCACCTTCCACTCCCTACATGGCTCCACTAGTTAATTCCTTTGTCTTCTAGGTTTTCAGCCTAGCCTGTCTACTGACTCTTTCTCCGTGGCTAACACAGGATTACTTGTCTCTTATCCTTATAATAAGGACTCTCCTCCAACCTGTCACCCTCCACTCCTCCCCTGGCTACCATCCCACCTCACTCCTTCCCTTCATTCCTCAGTCTTGCAGTTTGGCTTCTGCCCGTGACACTCCCCTGGACCTGCTCAAAGATCCAATGTAAACACCAGACCCAATGGATGTTTTTCCACTCCTATATTAGAGGGCTTCTCAGCCCTGGGCCCTGAGCATACTGAACATGCTTCCCTGGAAACTCTCTTCTCTTCAGCCTTCTCCAACTCTCTTCTCTCCTAGACTTCCTACTGTGCTATTACCACTCTTTTGTAGCCACCTTTACTAAGTCATCCTCCTCTGCCCCTTTTACATGTCAGTGGTCCCCAGGACTCTGTCCTCAGACCTCTTCCCACTCCAGTACATACACTCTCCCATTCTGGCCCCATCCAATCTCATCTTTCCCCCCTCCATCTATATGCTACCACATCCGTGGCCTGAGCCAGGCCTTCTCCCCTGAGCCCCAGATCCATATGTCCAACTGCTAGGTATCCCACTGACATCTCACATGTAACAGATCCAAGACTGAACTCATCACCTTATGCCACAAATTTTGCTCCTTGTTCCCTGTTACCCATCTTGCCAAATGGCTCCATCAGACACCCATCACTTAATCCAGAAATCTGGGAATTAGCCAAGACTTCTTTTTCTCCTTTACCCTCCCTTATATCCAAGCCATCAATTTGTCCTGCTGACTCTACCTTCAAAATATACCCAGGACATGGCCACCTCTTTCCACTTCTACTACAGGCTGAGTATCCCTTATCTGAAATGCTTGGGACCAGAAATGTTTCAGACTTTGAATTTAGGAATATTTGCATTATACTTTCCGGTTGAGCATCCCAAATCCAAAAATCTTAAATCCGAAATGCTCCAATGAGAACTTCCTTTGAGTGCCATGTCAACAAGTTTTAGATTTGGAAGCATTTCAGATTTCAGATTTCAGATTTTTGGATTTAGGATGCTCAACCTGTACTACCTCTCTGGTCCAAGCCACAATCTTCTCTTACCTGGATGGCTATAATAGCTTCCTAACTGGCCTCCCTGCTTCCACTCTCATCCCCTTCAGTCCATACCTACTCTAGAGCAGAGGGATTGATGGAGCATAAACTGGCCCATATCAATCCTGCTGAAAATATCCCAATGGGTTATCATCTTACTGAGATGAAAATGCAAACTCTTTACCATTGCATAGAAGGAAGTCCACCTTCTGGTTCCTGCCTGCTCTGTCCAGCCTTCTCTCACAATAGTCCCCATCCTACCCAATGCTCCTGCCGCCTTACATACCAGGCTACTTCCCCTGTGTGGATCTTTGCTCATAACTGTTCCCTCTGCCTGAAACAATCTCCCCATTATGGTCAGCAAACCTGATGACCACACACTCATCTTTCAAGACAGCAATAGAAACCTTTTCCGATACTCTCAGGCTGAGTCAATCATTCCCTTTGTAGTGTCCTATAATTCACCACCAGGAAATGCATATTAAGCACCTATTATGAGCTGTTCCTACCCACTCCTGTAGGTAACCAATTCCATCAGTTTCTGGTTTATTCTTCTTGTGTCTCTTTTTGTACAAATGAGCAGATGCTGCTCTAAATTTTTTTTACTTCCCCTTCCTTCTTACACAAAAGGAAGCATACTACAGACATTTTTGTTTTGTTGTTGTTGTTTGTTTGTTTGTTTTCGCACGTGACTTTTTAACTTAACAATATATCCTGGAAATCACTCCATATCAGTGCATAGACAGCATCTGCATTATTTTTCACAGGTGCGTAATACTTCACTCTGTGGCTATGTCATAATCCAACCACTTTTCTATGTATGGACATTTGGGTAGTTTCTAATATTTTGTAATCATAAATGACACTGCAATGAAAATTCTTGCACATATGCATTTCCTTATTGTTGGAGGTGTATCTTCAGGGTAAATTCCTAAAAATGGGATTGGTAAGTCAAAAGATAAATGCATGTATAATTTTGTGAGATACTGTACAAATTTTATTTCCCTCCAGCCACATATGAGAGCCACTTCAGGAGTTTCTGAAAGAGGGTGTTTTCAGAACATTAACTAGCTCGCTTTCCTAGCTGACCTGTCTTTGTCTGTGACTGATTCATCCCAGTGCACACGAAGGCCCCTCAGGCACTCAGAACACAACCTGCCTCTTAAGCACTCACATCCCAGGGTTGGGGTATGGGGAGCAATGGACAAAATCAAGCCTTATGTTGCTGGAAATGCTCCTGCATCGTCTGCCTTTCACATTCTTTGTTGAGGAGAAACAATAAGCAAATTACTCTTAATCCAAGTACACAAGGCTACAGGCCCATCAGAAGCTACCTAAACAGGTGTCAAGTAGCTTGAAGAACACAGGAGGCAAGTACAAGGAAAATTTAGTACTTCCAGGCTCAACAAGTACCAATTTGATTTGTTTGAAGGCCTCCAATGAGAACAGGTATCTATCCTGTAGATAAGCAAGCCATCCTATTGAGAAAAATAATCATAAAAGTAATTTACTGTGCTTCAAAGATCACACAGTGCTTTTACACTCATACATTATCTCATTTTACACTCGTACATTATCTCATTTTACACTCATACATTATCTCATTTGATCCTTACGATAGGAGCTTCCATGCTGGAACAATTGCTTCACTGGTCAATCTTTGATGTACATTAAGTGGTTTGTGGACTTGAGCTGTGATTTATCCACCCAGACTTCAAAGAGTTAACTAGAGCTGAACTCTAAACAACCTGAACTTATTAAAGACACAGGGTTGGAGGAAGCCTGGGAGCAGGAAGTGGTCAGGAAGCTGAGTGGGCCCCAGGCTCAAATTTCCCTGACCGAGAGCCTCAGATGAATTATGGTGGAAAACCCCCAACTGCACTGTGTCCTCTCCCTTTAATTTAGGCATTTAATAAACAGATTGCATCGTCCTCCAGAAATGAGGAAGGTTAATAATTTCCTTGGATGGAGAGTTCCAAGCAGCTCTGTGGCTTTGTGTGGACCTTCAAAAGAACTGCAGACAGAGTCTGTGCAACTTTTTATCCTGGTCTATTAAATTTTCACTAGGCTCCCCTGACCTCATTAATATCATTAGAGTATAGCACTGCGAACCTGTATAGGATTTGTCAGACATTTCAGAACATAAGTTAGGGGATTGTGAGGCATTCTTCCTGCCAACGTTCCCAGCTGGCAGTGCCCTCCTGCTTCTCCCCGGATGCCCAGGGCACCCCAGCATGGCAGTAGATCATTGCCAGGCGATCGCTCTTGGCAATTCAGCTCACAGGATCCAAGTGCCCACCTGCTTCAACCAACATGTCAATCCCACCTTCAAAGTGTGAAACTGGGAGGAAGGGTCATTTTCGCTCCTCGGCCGTCCCAGCTTATCAGGGCTTTAAGGGCAATTTGGATGGCATAGAACCTGTAAAGTCGCGCTTAGGGAAGCAGTTATGAGTGTGGAGTGTGGAATCAGGATCAGACAGACCTGAATCCACATCCTGGCTGTGCCCTTTGCTAGCTGTGTGTTTTGGGGTAAGTCACTTAACCTCCCTGAGCCGTGATTTCCTCATCTGCGACGTCTATGTGTGAGGTGAGGGGCATAATAGTATCTGCCTCACAGGAGCTGTTGTGGGAATGAAATTAAATAAGAAATGTAAAATGCTTAGCCTGGTATCTAATGCATAGCAGCTATTTGACCCTTAGCATGTCACAACTGGAAGTGACCTTGGAGAGTATTTACTCCAACTCCCTCAGTTTCTAGATGGAGAAATGGGTCTAGAGGGGAGGTTATCCAACTCACCGACAAAAGAACAAGGATTAGAAACGGTTTCCTGACCCTTTTCACTCCACTATGGTATTTCTCTTGTCCAAAGCAGATGGGTAGGTAGTGAACTGAGGCCCAACCTGCTAGAGGTCAGGTTGGGGAGATGGCAAATGCCCCTTTGACTGGTGCAGTGTAACAGGGTACCAGTGCCGTCTACAAGGTAAGGCCTTGGCCGGGCACGGTGGCTCATGCCTGTAATTCCAGCAATTTGGGAGGCTGGCAGGTGGATCACCTGAGGTCAGGAGTTCGAGACCAGCCTAGACAACATAGTGAAACCCCGTCTCTACTAAAAATACAAAAATTATCCAGGCGTGGTGGTGTATGCCTGTAATACCATCTACCTGGAGGTTGAGGCAGAAGAATCACTTGAACCCAGGAGAAGGAGGTTGCAGTGAACTGAGATCGCACCACTGCACTCCAGCCCGGGCAACAGAGAAAAAGAAGAAGGAGAAGGAGAAGGAGAAGGAGATAAGGCCTTGTGAGAAGAGGGATTTTCCTGTCTAGGATTATTTTCACGATTATCTACAGTCTAGACTATTTCGGCAAAGCCTTGGTTGAAAATCCATTTGGTGTCATTTCTCCCTAATTGGTGCTCAACCTGGTCTGCCACAAAGAGCAAATACTTCTCTCCAAGCTTTGAGAAGCAAGGCATTCGTCCTTTGGCTGTAAGCAAGGCGCCTCTCCCCAAGGCCTTTTGGACCGGTTATGGAGTGGAGGAGGGAAGGAACTTCTCTCGCCTGCTCACTTTGTGGCGGGAAGTTCTGTGGCTTTTGCAAGGACAAGTGAAGCAGGGGAAGAAGTGAGCAAGGATACTGTGGCTCTTGTGACTGGCCATCCACAGAAGTGGTGTGTCAAAGAGCAGCCAATCTCAACCAAGCTCAGGTATTCGGACCCCTCCCTCCTGACCTCACATGGCCCCTCATGAGGTTTCTGCTTGCTTGCTCTAAGACCAAGAGAGCACTGGGAGTCCTGCCCAGCTCACACTTCTTTATACTATGGAGGCAGGAAGGAATTGGCCTGCAAGCACTTAGCTCCTGTCTGAGCAATGGCCAGACTAAACAGGGTAGGGATATGTAACTGGGGGCTGATGCCAGCCCACTGCAGCCCCAGGAACTGGAACAACAGAGAACCCCAAATACCAGAATTCTTCATTTCCTTCCCACTCTGAGCATCTGCATCAGCTTCCAGAACCCCAAATTTGCCACAGTGCACCAACAAATTCGTCCTACCGAATTCACTTAGAATTATCTGCTTGATTCTCTGTTAAATTCCCTCTTATGGGAGAATAGGACCAGGAAGCAGGGTGACCTTGGGAAAGTCACTCCCCTTCTCTGGGCCTCAGTTTCCTCATTTGTAAAATGTGTGGGCTCAACTTTCACAGGAGGCCTCCACAGCCACCACCCACTGCCAGGTCACCATCATAACCTCCCAACTTGTCTCTCTGCTTCCACTCTTGTCCCCACCTCAATCCATGACCAACAACACAGCAGCCAAGGGACTCTCTTTAAAACACAAATGAGGTCGGGTGTGGTGGGTCACGCTGCCTATAATTCCAACACTTTGGGAGGCTGAGGTGGGAGGATCGGTTGAGCCCAGGGATTCAAGACCAACCTGGGCAAGATGGTGAGACTCCCCTCTCTATTCACACACACACACACACACACACACACACACACACACACACACACAGTTAAATTGTACCACTCCCCAGCTTAAAACCTTCCCATTCCACTTTTAGTAAAATGCAAGCTCCTTACCATGGCCCACAAAAGCCCTAGTGACCTGGCCCCCAGCTAACTATGTAGTCTCAACTCCTGCCTCTCACCCCTTCAGTCCCTCTGTTCTACCCACATCAGCCTCTTTCATGTTCCTCACACATGCCAAACTTGCAACTGACTTGGGTCTTCACATAGCTGCACCCTCTGCCTGGATGCTCTTCTTCAAGGTTTTTGTGTTTAACTCCTGAGCATGCTTATGATCTCAGTTTATGGCCACTTCCTTGGGTAAACCCTCCTTGAACAGCTCCACTGCCCTCGTGTCAGGCTAAATCGAGTCCTCCTATTATATGCACATTCAGTTCACATTGTTCTTTTCCTTTACAGCACTTATCATAACTATAATTCTTTATGAAATTAATTAACATCCATCTCCCCTTCTAAACTGTAAACAGTGTAAGGGCAGGAACCTTGTCTGTTTTATTCACAGCTTTATCTTTGGTACTTTGTGCAGTGCCTAGCACATAGGGGGAACTCACTAAAAATTGGTTGAAAGAATGAATGCAAGAAGCTCCCTGCCAGCTTGGCCTGTCCACAGTGCCAGCCCCACAGCTCCTGACCCTGCTATGGCCTTGGCAGGTCACTCTGTTTCCACCTCTCTGGGGCTTATAAAGCAGTGGTGATGACCTATTAACCTCACTGTCAGGCAAATCTGTTCTCGGAAAAGACCTGGAATGCAGTCATCCTAAAGCCAAATGCACAAGACTTTGATTTATGTTATTCAGGCCTCTTACTGCTCTCATGAGGGATTCAATTCCCTAAGTATCTATCAGGCACCTACTGTATGCCTGGCCCTGTCCTAGATGCTGCTAGTCTAAAAGCATTAGTCTTACCAGACTTGGCCCGGGCTCTTCACGAGCTCACATGTAAACAACCAATTCTCACACAAGTCAGACTGTGATAAGTGCCTGGGAGGACAGAGGAAAAAGCAATTGAGTACTGACTGTCCTGTGGAAATTTAGTGGGGGAAGGAGGAGGGGCAGAAGACTGCAAGATCTGATTAGTGGCAGAGCAGGAGTGTGTTTCCTGGTGGAAAGATGAGCATTGAGGGAGCATGCCCATGTTGGGAGAGCATTCTAAGGAAGGATCCATTGAGTGGCCCCCAGGGGCTGTGTGCAGGGTGGCAGGAGCACATGCACCCTTAATCCACACTCACACTCTCCACCACAGCAGCTCCCACATTACTGGGTATCAGGACCACCCAGGGAACCTCTGAAACATGCAGGACTGATGCATTCCTTCTACCCAGCCCCGTAGAATCTGATTGAGTGGAGCAGACATGGAGTGTGGCCATCTGCGTGTTTAATAAATCTCCCTATCCACGTGGTTCTGAGGCAGGTGGTCCAAAGAGAATGCTGAGAGGCCCCACTGCCGGCCTGGTGGATTGGCAAGTGGCTTATTCCAGTGGGAACTTCAAAGGAAACATAGGCCCACAGTGGGAAACCTAGGAATGAGGACTCCAGTCGCATCACTAATTGATGGGAGGCATAGCTGGGTAGGAGGAGGCGGGTTTGTGGATGAGTGGCAGAGCCTGGGTGAGGATGCAGGTTAATGATATGATAGGGTCCTGAGCTCATGACAAGGGTCCTCAGAACCTTGGTGGCTATCCAATCCCAAGTTCCCCCCCATCCCTCCACCCCGGCCAAGAATCTCTTGGGTGACCAGGCGGTTTCTGGACCAGAAGGAAAGAAATAAGATAATGGTATCCTGGAGCTGAACCCAGGAACAGCAGAATCTCCAGGCTGCTCCATGCCTCTAAATGGGCAGTGGTGGAATCAAGTATGCTGAGGTTCAAAGGTCTACCCTGTGGGTGATAAGGAGCCACAGAGAGGGAGGGGAGGACATGAATACACTTCATTCAATCATTCAATCGTGTGTTCATTCCACAGACTTGTGCTGAGGGCTAGACACTGTACTGAGCCCTGTGGGGTTTGGTAGTACCACCATCTGCCCACCTGTCAAAGCCAGAAACCAGAGTGGCATCCTAGACTCTTCCATCTGTCTAACTTATCCCCTCCCCTCAATCCTTTTATCTACTCTCACTGATTCAACCTCCTAAATGTCCTCTGACTCTCAACCCTCCTCTTCAGCCCCTCTGCCACTACCTTAGCGCCAGAGCTCACTAACTCTTGCCTGGGCCATTGCAGAAGTTCTTTCACTGCTCTCCCCACACTGAGGTTAGCCTCACTCCAATCCATTCCCCATACTGCAGCCAGACTGATTTGATGGTCTGTTATTTTTATTTTATTTTTTTAAGATGGGGTCTTGCTATGTTGTTCAGGCTGTTCTCCAACTCATGGCCTCAAGCAATCCTCCCACCTCGGCCTTCCAAAGTGCTAGGATTACAAGTGTGAGCCACAACGCCTGGCAGACTCTTAATTTTAAATAGATTTACTGAGGTATAGTTTACATATCATCCAATTCAAATTCATACCTCTTAGCCAGGCATGGTGAAGGGAGTGTAATCCCTACACTTTGGGAGGCTGAGGCAGGTGGATCACCTGAGGTCAGGAGCTCGAGACCAGCCTGGCCAACATGGTGAAACTCCATCTCTACTAAAAATACAAAAATTAGCTGGGCGTGGTGGTGCATGCTTGTTGTCCCAGCTACTCGGGAGGCTGAGGCAGGAGAATAGCTTGAACCCAGAAGGCAGAGGTTGCAGTTAGCTGAGATCGCGCCACTGAACTCCAGCCTGAGTGACAGAGCGAGACTCTGTCTCAAAACAAAGCAAAACAAAATTCATACCTCTTAAGTGTACAACTCAATTACTTTAAGTGTATTCACAGAGCTGTGTAACCATCGCCACACTCCAACGCTAAAACATTTCCATCACCCCAGAAAGGTCCCTCGTGCCCATTAGAAGTCACTCCCTTGTTCCCAACCCTAGCCTCAGACAACTACTAATTTACTTTATGTATCCATGGAGTTGTATTTTCTGGGTATTTAATATAAATGGAATCATATGATATGGGGTCTTTTGTGTTTGTCTTTGAGTGCCTTTCAGTACAGAAGTCTGCTCAGTTACCCTTGAACGGTTTCCCATCATTCTCCATCTGAACACTTCCCATTACTGTTCAAGGTCCTTCATACCTGACCCTGCTCTCGAACTTCCATTGTTCCCTAACACACACCACGTACTCTTTCCTGCCTGCAAGCATTTATGCCTACGGCTCCCCTGACTGGAATGTCCTTACCTTCCCCCTAAGCAGGCACTGCCTCTGCTATGTCTTCAACATCCCATTCCCCAAATTTTGCTTACCACTTTCACCTCTTTAGGCATTTTTCACCTTGTATATGCTTTATTCATTGTACATCTCATGCTGCATTGTAAATATTCACACACATTGGTTTCCCAGCTACATGGTAAGTTCCTTGCGGGGGCGGGGGGGGGGCTATGCTTTTCATCTCTGTAACCCCACACCTGGAACAGATCCTGGTCAAAAAATGTTTGTTAACATTTTTTGTTAACAAACAGAACAGCATAAGACTCTGTCCAGAAACTGCCCTTGAGGAGTTCACAGTCTTGTGAGGGAGAAAATAGCCCATTCATCGGCCAATCTACATTTATTGAGGTTCCCACTGTGGGACGGTGGGAGGAGAGAGAGAGTAAAAAGGATGAGTGAGGCATAGTGCCTTCCCTCTTGGAGCTTACAATTGAGTCAAGAAGATACACTCCATAGATCGACGGATTGCAGTGTAAAACATTACGCAGTCAAATGCTAGGTGCAACAGTGGGGTGTGTCAAGAGTCCAGGGAAAAGAGGGTAGTGACTGTTGTCGGGACACTTTGAGAAAGCCTCATGGAGGAGGAACCTGAGGGGGGGGAAGGACAGGAGGATTTGGGCAGGAGTGGGCAATGTACAGAGCATCCTTGGATGGCAGTGAGAGAGTGACTTGAGCTACATCTTGGGGCACAGGGCAGGGTGGTTTGGAAGACAGAGAGCCAGGAAATCAGCTTGGAAGTGAGTGACTTCATCAAAAAGAGCGCCGATAAGACCTGAATTAAAGCTCTACCAGTGGAAATGGATATGTAGCTAGAGTAGGGTTTCCAGATGTAATGAATAAAAATACAGGACACAATGTAAGGGACACACTTGAACTAAAACATTGTTGTGTTTCTAAAATGCAAATTTAAGTGGGCATCCCTGCGTTTTCTGGCATCTATCTTGCGTTTTCTGACAGCCAGTTTGGGCCAAACTGTGAAAATCTTGAATGCCATGCTACAGTGTTTGCTTTGTGCCCTGGGGGAAAGGAAGGCCCTGAAGGGTTTTAACTTGAGGACTGACCGGATCAGATATGCCTTTTAGAAAGATGGCTTGGATAGCAGCAAGGAGAATGGGTTGCTGGGTGGAACAAGTTTGGAGGCTGTCACAGCAATTCGAGGGACAGAGGATTTAAGGCCTGAGCCATGGCAGAGGAGCGGGCATAAAGAGGAAGGTGGGATACAGGAGCAACTCAGCCCAAATCAGAGGGTGCTACCTTAATGACAAGTGCTCACTGGGGGAGTGAGGCATATGGATGTTGCTTGCAGAAGGAGCAGCCTCCAAGTAGGGGATAGGCGAGCATCCAGCATCCTGTGATTTTCCTCACTACCTCCTGCTGCCCAAGGGAAGGAGGTGAGGCTTAGGTAGAAGAGCCTGAGCAGCTGCCATAGCTGAAACCTCTCCCAGGCTTTCCCCCAGTCAGTCCTGCACACTTCCCTTTCCCTCTCGGGCCCGGCACCCGTCCAGAGCAAACAGTGCTGTCCCATGCAGATGTGAGCATTCTAGGCTGGATGAATCACTGTCCCTGGACAGAAGGTCCTGCCTGCTGGGGGAGGGGCCAGGCAACCTCAAAGAACACTCCAAACAGCCTCCTGTGCAAACTCTTTCAGAAAGCTTCACACAGGGGGACACAACAGGTGCCAAAGCAATGCTGGTCTTTTTTGGGGGTGACTTTCAGCACAACTGATGAAAAAGATGCCCCACCTCAGCCCTGCTGCTAGCCAGGAGTATCTAGAACACTCTCCTAAGCTCAAGCCTGGTACTCCTTGGGGATGCAAGAGTCAGGAAGGCAGAGCCTGCTTCTATGTGTTGATTTGCTCCACCCTGGCCCAGATGCTTGAGCTGACCTCAAGTCCCGCCCCCATCCTGTGACCTCATGGCTGCACATGGATCTGCACATGGCTTCATCAGGGACAGGAAGAGGCTGATAGCAGGGAAGGGCTCTTCCCCATGGGATGCAAAGGTAGGGTGAGAATTTGCCCAAGATCCTTGCTGTCTTTCTCTAGGATCTGGGAAGCAGTGGTCCCTCGGGGCTTGGAATGGAGTTGCCAGCACCTTCCTTGGTAACCTCTGAGGCCATTATGTAGTTAATGTGGAGGCTGCCTAGTATAGTGGTTAAGGGGAGTGGCTCTAAACTCAGATGCATCTGAGTTCTAGGCTTCACTCTCTCCTCACTAGCTGTAGACCTTGGACAAATTACTCAACCTCTCTGAGCCAGAATATCCGCTACCAAAGTGCAAAATGGTGATAATAAGGGTACATGCTAGGATTAAATGAGATTATTCAGGTAAGCATTTAGCCTTGCATCTGGCACATAGTAAGCATTTAATAAGCGTTAGTTATTATAATTATCCCCCTTTGATTTTATGCCCATCATCCCCTCTTGGTTCCCTCATCCCTCATCAGACTTTTTTCCCCAAGGCCACAGATCAGGACCATCCCCTTCGGGCCACCATTGGCTGGATCCACATGGATCCTTCTCAGACAATCTCAGTCCTTGCTCCACAGATGGCAGTTCTCCCTGGGACTTTCACCCTAATTTGGAGCCACTTGCCCTCTATACCTCAGCACTTTGCCTTTTTTGTCTTGTGCCATTGCAGGAGAAGGAGCCAGAGACAGGGAACAAAGGACAGGGACAGAGAGCAAGCTGGCTAGGCCAGGCTGGGCAGAAGAGATGCTGAGAGTCTGTCCCGTCAATGCTTTTTCCATGTGGGGAAGCAGCCACTGATGGACTGAGCTTTCTGAGAATGTCCAGCTGCCATCTTGTCCAAAGCTGGGCTTCCCCGGGGCCACAGCCTCCCTCCCAGCTGAGTTTCTGGTCTCTTGGGCAGAAGGAAGGAAAAAGAAGCTTAAAAAGCTCAAAAGATCACCTCCTACATAGCCCTCCTGGCAGCCCCCTCAGTCCAGCCCAGCGCTGCCACCTTCTATTGCTCTCTTGAAGGCACCAATTCACACCACACACTGAAAACCCAAAGGGGGAAGCGAATCTTTCCTTTTCCTTTTTTTTTTTTTTTTTTTTTTTTTTTTTTTTTTTTTTGAGACGGAGTCTGGCTCTGTTGCTCAGGCTGGAGTACAGTGGCAGGTCACTGCAACCTCTGCCTCCCGGGCTCAAGCGATTCTCCTGCCTCAGCCTTCTGAGTAGCTGGGATTACAGGCATGCATCGCTACGCCCCACTAATTTTTTGTGTTTTTAGTAGAGACGGAGTTTCAAGCATGTTGGCCAGGCTGGTCTCGAACTCCTGACCTCAAGTGATCCACCCGCCTTGGCCTCCCAAAGTGTAGGGATTACAGGTGTGAGCCAGCATGCCCAGCCGGTAAAGCTATTCTTGAAAAGAGAGGGGGTTCCTGAGGTTTACCCACCACTGGAGGCAGCGTTTTTTGCTCTTCAAAGTGCCCACCAGGTCTCTCCAAAGGCACTTACTCCCCCTCCACCTCAGATGAGTTATGGAGAGCAAGTGTGAAAATGCCCCTGGTGCTAAATCAATTAGGATCGCCTTGGCAATCAAGCCCTTGATTTGTCAGCTTTATTTCCCAGCTTCTTCTGTACCTTCTAGGTAGAATCTCATTAACTCAGTCCCAATCTCTGGGAAAAAAGCAAGCACCTGAGAAAAAGAGGACACACACAGCTGCATTCAAGCCGCCTTCACAGAGAAAACAGGTAGTCAGTGGGGGAAAAAAATTAGCGATGTTATGCTTAAAACATCTGGGAAATGGTAGCAGTCCTTTAAAAGGAAGCCTGGCTGGGGGGCCTTTCCACTGGCCTTGCCCAGCTGTCTCCCTCCCACTCAGAACGAAATGTTCTGTCTTTTTGTGGTTATAACCTCTTTTCACTTGGAATGACTTGCTATGTCTGGACGTTGATCAGGGCTGCTGCTCTAAGACGCTCTCACGCAATAATAAATTACCCAGTAAGCCTTGGTGTAAGATCTCCTCCCCCGCCCCCGCCCACTTTTTTCCCCTCCCCGTCCTCCTCATCCCACTGGAAAAGTCGCTGTGGTTGGTTCTTAGGCGGCTTCCAAGCCCATGCTGATCAGCATCACTTGCCTCTGGCCACCCTCCCCTGTGACTGGCAGCACATGTCTCCCCACGCGGCCCCGGCTTGGGGAGCATAAGGCATGTGGGCCTCCATGCGGCCGCCAGACGAGGGCGGGACCAGGACGCTTCGCCCTGCCTGGGGCTCCTGGTGAGTTCCGGGTGACTGGAGTGGAGACAAGAGGCACCAGGGAAGGACGTGAGTTCTTTAGATTTTCCAAACGCTTCTGACACATGTCCTCACTCAGTGCTGCCCAAGAAAACAAAACAAGCTCCACTAACTAGGGAGGCTGGAAAAAGTGGGGGAGGCAATGAATGTTTGGCCTCAGAATCCCAGAACTACAGTGGGATGAGGGGTAGTCAGGGAGGAGGTGGAGAGGCAGGCAGGGCTGGCTGCCCTGGCACAGCCTTGGAAGCCAAGCTTTGGGGTTTGGAGGAGAGCAGGGGTCAAATGCCTGAGAGCCTGCCTAAGCAGGTAAGGGGAAAGGGGAAAGTGGCCAGGGTGCAAGAGAGTGGTTCTCAAAATTGGCTGCAAATTATAATCACCTGGGGAGCTTTTACAACTCCGGACACCCCAGTCTCACACCAATGTTATCAGAATCCCAGGGGGTGCGACCTAGGCAGGAGTGTTTGTCTGAACTCCCCAGGTGGTTCCAATGTGCAGCTGACTCTGAAAACCAGCAGTGCAAGAGCTCACTGCTCAGAGCTGGTCCCAAGCCCGGCAGCATGGACCACAACTGGGAGCTTGTCTGAAATGCAGAATCTTGAGCCCCAGCTGGGATCTACTGAATCAGCATTTGCATTTAAAAAATAACAGCCCTATTAAAGTATCATTCACATGCCATAAAATTCACCCTTTTAATGTGTACAATTCAGTAGTTGTTAGTATATTCAGAATGATGTGCAACCACCACCTCTATCTGGTTCCATTTTCATCACTCCAAAAAGAAATCCCGGAACCTTTAGCAGTCAGTCCCCATTTCCCTCCCCACAGCCATGGGCAACCGCTGCTGTACTTTCTGTCTCTAAGGATTTGCTCTGTCTGGATGTTGCAATTACACACATTACAGTTTGCAAAGCACTGGCATGAAAGACCCTCTAAAACAAACGTCCCTTACTCCCTTCCTACAATCGTTGCCATGCAGCCATGAGGGTCCAGAGTTGCTAGATTCTCTGCTTTTTTTGCAAAAGAAGCCAATATGTGGATTTTTATGGGAAATCTTCCACTTTTTAAAAAGTTGGCAACTAATTCAAATTTATGGAAAACACTGTTCAGGCCAAACAAAACCTGCCTGAGGGCTGGATTCAGTCTGTTAGCCACCAGTTTGCAACTTCTGACAGTCACCAGGTTCTTACCCACACCCACCCAAATCCTTTCTACTCCAGCCATAGTCTGTTTCTTTTTGTTCCAATTTCCATGAGTGTGGGAAAATTACTGCTTAGTAGCCTCCTTATAAAATCTTCTCATCTTATTTCTCCCTTCTCCAAATGGACAGCCAAGCATTTCTTGAGGACCTACTATGCTTAGTGCTTTCTTTTTTTTTTTTTGAGACGGAGTCTCGCTCTGTCCCCCAGGCTGGAGTGCAGTGGCCGGATCTCAGCTCACTGCAAGCTCCGCCTCCCGGGTTTACGCCATTCTCCTGCCTCAGCCTCCCGAGTAGCTGGGACTACAGGCGCCCGCCACCGCTCCCGGCTAATTTTTGTATTTTTTTAGTAGAGACGGGGTTTCACGTGTTAGCCAGGATGGTCTCGATCTCCTGACCTCGTGATCCACCCACCTCGGCCTCCCAAAGTGCTGGGATTACAGGCTTGAGCCACCGCGCCCGGCCTATGCTTAGTGCTTTCTACATTTTTTGAATCACTTAAATCTTCACAACAACCTTTATGGCAGAGATTATTATCCAAGTTTTAAAGACGCGGAAACTGGAGCTCAGAGAGGTTAAGTAACTTTCCTGATGTTGCACAGCCACTAAGTGATAAAGCCTGAACTGTTTCCACCTCACTACACTGCCTCTACTTCACCAGTCTGCCCTGAGGCCCCATCTTTCATCTCTTTCTTCCTATTCTGCGCCTTTTCCCTTTTCCCCAGATGATGGACATGGCTGTCTGATGAAGACTCTAGACTGTCACAGAGCATGGTCTCAACAAGCTTAGGACCCACGCTTGCTGGGGAGAGTCTCAGCTTCAAACACTCGGGCTTGTTTCCCCATAAGCACATTCATCCTTGTCAAATATGTGTCCTGATCTTTGGTTTGGAAAATGTGGTCCACAGAAGTGAGCTGTGCTCTATTTTGAGGCTGAATCATACTCAGCTTGTGGTCAACTCCCTCCTTCACTTGGTGTTTTCCTTGTTTATTTGTGTCGAGCCGAATTATGTTGTTAGGTTTTGTCACTAACGAACCCCTTGCACATATCCCCGCTGAATTTCACCCGCGTTTCACAGGACCTTCTTCCTCTAACCCGTCCAACTGAAAGTCCCTCCCCTCTCTGCTGTGGGTTTGGCCCCCCTCCCAACCTTCTGTCATTTTCAAGTCACTTCAGGCTTCGGAAAATTTTCTCCACCCTCCCAAAAGGTCCCATCTGGCTTCCTCCCTTCACTGCTCTGGAAACCCTGCATAGGCCTCCCTGAGTGGGGGAGGGAGGGCAACCTCCCTGGGGGGATGGGGGGCCTCCCTGGGAGGGAGTGGGGTGGGGAGGACAGGTAAAGGGAAGCAGACTCTGCCCCCCTAAATTGATTGGGGGTGGAGGAGGATCTGGATGTGACTGGGAGTGTCCCCAGCCGGTAGCCTTTGGCTGGAACCTCTCCTAGGCCAGCTCCAGACTTAATCTGGTCCCAGGAGGGTGTTAGGGGTCCATGGACCTCTTTTTCCGATCAGAGGGATCCTTGGTCCTGGGGGACCATTTGGCAGGAGGTCCTTTAACTCAGTCCTGGTCCCTGAGTACGCCTCGTTGTCTGAGCGCTGCAGGCTCCCAGGCCGGTTGCTAGGTGCAGGGCTCAAACAATGTAGTGTGACAGTTCCGCAGCCCACCTCAGGGGCCACCCCAAGCCACAAGGGTGTGGTTTGCAGTCTGGGTACATTCTGTACCCTCATTCTGGGGGCGGGCTTGTGGTTCCAAGTGCTGTGCAGCCGAGCCCCGCCCATGCCTTTCCTCTCCAGCCACAAAAACAAGCTTGACACCAACCAAGAGGGGAGGAATCGGGAAAAAAAAAAAAAAAAAAAAGGCTGTTACTGTACAGCTGGTCCCTGGAGACTCCAAGGTGGCCCCGCCCCTTCCCCTTCCCTTGAAGGTTTCCCATGGGTGGAAGGCCAACAGTGTCACTGGATGTCTACTACTGGTTCTTTCCTTCCCTTCCCATGCCTTCCTGAATGGCTGCCTCAGCCACAAAGCAACAACCTAGAGGAGATGCCAAGCAGTGCTCTCTAGGGACGAGCTGCCACTGTCTTCCCTAGAGCCCTTGAAACAGGGCTTTCCTTTCTCTGCTAGCACTAGGTATCTCCACATTCCTCTGGCCATTACTCTGACTGCTAGGTTCTCGGGCCTCTGCACCTCGATCGTTATTATTAGCATCATTATATCAGCTACCACCGATTGAGGGCCTGTACGGTACTGGATGCTTCTACCCTTTCACCATTTAATAATCACCATGAGGTAATCCTAGCTGATGCTTATCTCACACTCGTTGTAAGTGCTTTGCACATCTCATTTAATCCTCAACAATTTTGAGATGGGTCCCTGTACTATTTTACAGTCAAGGAAACTGAGGCACGGAGAGGTTAAACACTATGCCCAAGGTCATACTCTACTAAGTGGGAGAATCAGGATTTGAACTCAAGTCCGCTACACTTGAATCGATGATCTTTCTGCTGGACTGGACTGCCTCCATTTCCCCCAGGACAATCCTGAAAACTGGACACCTCCTATCAGTCTTTTCACTGGAGAATAGGCTAGCTAACTTGGACCTCAGAGGAGAGGACAGCTCCCTGGAGAATCTGGGAGAGGCAGGAGCGACCTTTGCTCAGTTGCAGGGATTCCCCAGGACTCCTAGGGAGTCAGGCCACACCCAGTTGCTTCTGCTGGGTTGGCGGTCTGTCTGCTCTGGAGTGGGGTGGGGTGGTGCGGTGTGCACCACACACACACACACACACACACACACACACACGCGCGCACACAGAGGGAGGGGGAAAGGGAGATGGGGTGGGTGAGGAAACTCACACACACACACACACACACACACACACACACACACGCGCGCGCACACAGAGGGAGGGGGAAAGGGAGATGGGGTGGGTGAGGAAACTCACTGTCCGAGAGCTCTCTTGCACCCTCTTCAGGCAATAAGCTCTCACTGCTGTTCTTGTCCAGGTGACCAATTTTTGCCATAGGAGGCCCTATTTTTAGACCTCAAAACCTACCACCAATCTCTGGGCTGCAAGCTCAGTGGACTAGGCTGCTGCACGGGCTGTTTTGTTTTTTGTTTTCGTGGTGTTTTAAAAACTGTTACCATTTGAATCTTTTTTTTTTTTTTTTTTTTGAGAGGGAGTCTCTGTTGCCAGGCTGGAGTGCAACCTCCACCTCCCGGGTTGAAGTGATTCTCCTACCTCAGCCTCCCAAGCAACTGGGACTACAGGCGCGTGCCACCACGCCTAGCTAATTTTTTTTTTTCTTCTGAGACAGAGTCTCGCTCTGTCGCCCAGGCTGGAGTGCAGTGGCACGATTTTGGCTCACTGCAAACTCCCCCTCCCAGGTTCATGCCATTCTCCTGCCTCAGCCTCCCAGCTAGCTGGGACTACAGGTGCCCGCCACCATGCCCGGCTAATTTATTTATTTATTTATTTATTTATTTTTAGTAGAGATGGGGTTTCACTATGTTAGCAAGGATGGTCTCGATCTCCTGACCTCATGATCTGCCCCCCTCAGTCTCCCAAAGTGCTGGGATTACAGGTGTGAGCCACCACGCCCGGCCTAAAAATTGTTGCCGTTTGAATCATTTTTAAGTGCAGAATTCAGTGGGAATAAGTACATTTACATTATTCTGCAACAATTACCACTCTCCACCTCCAGAACTCTTTTCATGTTGCAAAACTCCCTACTCATTAAACAACAATCCCCCCCACAAACCCGCCCCCAGAGTGAGGGTAGAGAATATACCCATTCTCCCCTCCCCCTAGTCTCTAGTAATCATCATTCTATGTTCTGTCTCTTATGAATTTGACTATTTTAGGTCCCTAATATAAGTGGAATCATACAATATTTGTCCTTTTGTGTCTGGCTTATTCAGTTAGCATAATCTTCATGTTGTAGCATGTGCCAGAGTTTCATTCCTATTAAGGCTGAGTAATTTTCTACTGTACGGATGCACCACATTTTGTTTATCCATTCATCCATTGATAGACACTTGGGTTGTTTCCACCTTTGGACTATTGTGAAGAATGTTCTGTAAACATTGGTGTACAAGTATCCGTCTGAGTCTCTGCTTTCAATTCTTTGGGGTATGCACCTAGGAGTGGATGTTGGGGCCATTTGCCCATTCCCTGAGGCAGCCTAGTGGTCTGGCCCCCCTCAGAAGAAAGTTGCCTTCCCAGCTTTCTGCCCCAGCTCTGCTTTGTCTCTGTGCATACAACAGCACCTCTAGGAAAAGCACCTTCTTTCACCCCACCCTAACCCCCGCCCCTGTCACCAGTGAGTCCCAGCATCAACTGACTGGTGACTAGTGAGCCTATCTGGGCTTCCTTTTCTATTTTTCTACCCAGTGTACTTACGGTCACATTCTCTCCCCTTGAAGACCATGTCAGTCTCTGGTTGCCCTCTTGTCAGCTCCCCAAGAGCAATGGACTTTTAAAAGTGGGAGATAGGGCCGGGTGCTGTGGCTCACACCTGTAATCCTAGCACTTTGGGAGGCCGAGGCGACCTGATCACCTGAAGTCAGGAGTTTGAGACCAGCCTGGCCAGCATGGTGAAACTCCGTCTCTACTAAATATACAAAAATTAGCTGGGCGTGGTGGTGTGTGCCTGTAATCCCAGCTACCTGGGAGGCTGAGGCAGGAGAATCACTGGAAACTGGGAGGCAGAGGCTGCAGTGAGCCAAGATTGTGCCACTGCACTCCAGCCTGAGTGACAGAGCAAGACTCCATCTCAAAAAAGAAAAAAACTGGGAGACAGTGTGGTACAGCAGTTAAGGGCATGGGCTCTGGAGTCAGATGGCAAGGGTTTGAATACTGCCTTGTCTAACACCAGGCAAGCTACTTGACCTTGCCGTGCCTGTGTCTCCATCTGTAAAATGGGAATAATAATTTATCTCAAGTGGTTATTAGGAATTAACTGATATACACAAAACCATCAGTGCAGTACCTGGTACATAGTAACGGTTAAATAGCCAGGTACAGGCACAGTGGCTCATGCCTGTAATCCCAGCACTTTGGGAGGCCGAGGCAGGTGGATCATTGAGGTCAGGAGTTCGAGACCAACCTGGCCAACATGGTGAAACCCCATCTCTACTAAAAATACAAAAATTAGCCGGGCATGGTGCTGCACGCCTGTAATCCCAGCTACTCGGGTGGCTGAGGCAGGAGAATCACTTGAACCTGGGAGGTGGAGGCTGCAGTGAGCCCAGATTGCACCACTGTACTCCAGCCTGGGTGATAGAGCGAGAACCTTGTCTCAAAAAATTAAAAAATAAATAGCCTAAATAAATGGCAGCTGTTATTTGTTAAGTCCTCTTTCCCTTGCTGCCTCTTGGACAAAAAAACATGAGGTAGATAGTGGGAGCCACCTCAGCATGTTTTTCAGGGAGGATTGCTGATGAATTTGCAGACTTCCCTCCCCACTACCCCCCTTCTCCCTGTTGATAGTCTTCTCGGGTCATTGCCCCTCCACCTGTGTGAAATGCTTTTATGAAGTTAGTGTAAAGAATATAATGTTTGTTTTCTTCACTCTGCCGCTCCACACATTGTAGCCATTGTGTGCTCATTACCTGGAGGTCCTGTTGTGCTCCCACTCAGGCCAAATATGGTTCAAGAAGGCTGCCAACACCAGCTGGCTTTGAGAAGCTTGTCTTCCCCTTCAGGAACTTGCTAAGTTCAGAAGGGATACATTGTTTATATCTTTCAGGGTGGGAAAGAAGCAGCCAGGCTCAGTGTATTTCATTCTTATCAGTAAAGATAGCCATATCTAGTTTGTCCTGTTGGTTAAAGTACCATATTAATAGGGTCTATTAATAGGGTCAAGTCCATCACTTCAGTCTACTGGGCCATTCTCCAAACGTTGATTGGGCACCTGTTACAAACCAAGCACTGTGGCATACAGAGAGAAACAAAATAAGATAGCTGTCCTCGAGGCACCCAGGCCAAAATAATGCAATGCTCTGAGCACTCTGAGTTTGAAAAAACCTCCCACTGGCCAGACGCAGTGACTCACGCCTGTAATCCCAGCACTTTGGGAGGCCAAGGTGGGTGGATCACCTGAGGTCAGGAGTTCATGACCAGCCTGGGCAACATGGTGAAATCCCATCTCTACTAAAATACAAAAATTAGCTGGGTGTGCTGGCGGATACCTGTAATCCCAGCTACTCAGGAGGCTGAGGCAGGAGAATTGCTTGAACCCAGGAGGCAGAGGTTGCGGTGAGCAGAGATCGCGCCATTGCACTCCAGCCTGGGTGATGAGAGTGGAACTCCATCTCAAAAAATAAAAAAAAAAAAGGAGGAGGAAGGAGGAAGGAGGAGGAGGAAGAAGAGGAGGAAGAAAGAGGAGGAGCAGCCACCTCCCAAAATGCCACCAATTCTTCCAAGAGGAGTCAGGGAATACTACTTCCCGGAGACAGTGCTGAGCTGACTTTTGTCTTGACTCTTGAAAGAGCAGTTTGTCAGACCAACACCTGGCAGAGAGGATAGGGCACACCCCCAGGGAACAGGAAGCTTGTGTGCAGGGGGTCAAAACTTCTAGGGTGCTGAGGGAGATGCCAAGGATTGGCTGTAGCTAAAGCATAAGGAGCAAGGCAGGGGTAGCATGATGCAAGGCCAGGAAGGCAGGACCCAGAGCATGGTGAAGTCTTTTTCTTTTTCTTTTCTTTTCTTTTTTTGAGACAGAGTCTCTGTAGCCCAGGCTGGAGTGCAGTGGCACAATCTCAGCTCACTGCAACCTCTACCTCCCAGGTTCAAGCAATTCTCCTGCCTCAGCCTCCCAAGTAGCTGGGATTACAGGCATGTGCCACCACGCCCGGCTAATTTCTGTATTTTTAGTAGAGATGGGGTTTTGCCATGTTGGCCAGGCTTGTCTCGAACTCCTGACCTGAAGTGATTCACCTGCCTCGGCCTCCCTAAGTGTTGGGGTTACAGGCATGAGCCACCATGCCTGGCTCGGGAAGTCTTTTTCTATTGTTCTTATTGTTTTCTTTCTTTTGTGAGAGTTTGGACTTTATCCTGGAGATTTTCCAGCTGAGCTTCCCAGAGCACTAAAGTTCCACAGAGCTGCCTCTGTGGAACTACCCCAGTAGCTGCTGGTGGTGAGAGTGGAGGCAGGAGCGAGGAGGACAGTGGGCAGATGGGGCTATAGGATCAACACTTCACTCCAAAACACCCACAATTACTTTTGCACCAGCCTAACAGAATAACTCCACTTTTACTTGTGTCAGAAGGTTTTGATTTGTTTTGTTTTGTTTTTTTAAACTTCTTCTGAGACAAGATCTCTCTCTGTCACCCAAGCTGGAGTGCAGTGGCACCATCACGGCTCACTGCGGCCTTGACCTCCTGAACCCAAGCAATCCTCCCACCTCAGCCTCATGAGTAGCTGGGACTACAGGCATGTACCACCATGCTCGGCTCATTTTTTTTAAATTTTTTTTTACAGGCGGAGTCTCCCTATGTTTCCCAGGCTGGTCTCAAAGCGACCGTCCTGCCTCAGCCTCCCAAAGTGCTGGGATTACAGGCATGAACCACTGAACCCAGCCTTTTTTGACTTTTTAAAAAGTCCCACTGTTTCAAAAAATCACCACCCACACACGTTTTTAAAATTTTTTTTTTTTTTTTTTTTTTTGAGACGGAGTCTCGCTCTGTCGCCCAGGCTGGAGTGCAGTGGCTGGATCTCAGATCACTGCAAGCTCCGCCTCCCGGGTTTACACCATTCTCCTGCCTCAGCCTCCCGAGTAGCTGGGACTACAGGCACCCGCCACCTCGCCCAGCTAGTGTTTTGTATTTTTTAGTAGAGACGGGTTTCACCGTGTTAGCCAGGATGGTCTCAATCTCCTGACCTCGTGATCCACCCATCTCGGCCTCCCCATTTTTAAAATTTCTATTGTGGACAATGGGCATATGTTAAAGAATTTGGAGTAGGGGAGTTGATATATTTGACTTAAATATATAGCTGACTGTTATATGGAGAATGAATTATAAGAGGGCATGACTGAAGGCAGAGAAACCAATGAGAACTCCAGGAAAGAAAATGAGGTGGCTTAGACTGGGGCAAAAGCTATGGAAGTGGTGAGAAGTGATGGGAATAGGCCTATGTTGAAGTAGAATTGGCAGGATGCAATAATGGATTGGGGTGCAGGAGGTAAGGGAGAAGATGTCAAGGATAACTTCTAGGTTTACTGCTTAAGGCCACTAGTTGAGTGTCATTTCCTAAGGTGGGGAAGTCTGATTTGGGCAAAACTTGAGTTCAGTTTTGGCTAGATTCGTTTGGGATATCAGTGAGACATCCAAGTGGAAGTGTCATGTAAGTGGTTGGCTGTATGAGTCTGGAGTTGAGAGATGAGTTGTGGAGTGGTGCTGGGAATCAGGATTCATCAGCAATGAAACTGAATGAGGTTGTCTGAGGACTGAGTGCAGGTAGAGAAGAGGAGGGAATCTGAGGACTAAGTCCTGGGTCATTGCAACGTTTAGAGAGCTGAATGATTAGAAGGGCTTGGCAAAGGAGAGTGAGGAACAGCAGCCAGTGAGGTAGGAAATCCAGGAAAGTGTGAAGGAGTCCCAAAAGCCCAGTAAGAAAAGAGTTTCAAGAAGGACTGAGTGATCAGTGGAACAAATGGTGTTAAGAAGCACAGTAAGTTAAGGACAGACAATTGACCGCTGGGATTGGTAAACTGGAGGAAACCAGGGACCTTGACAAGAACAGCTTTTGTGAAATGATGGGGATGGAAGCTAGATTGGAATGGGTTGAAAATGAACAGATTAAAAAGAGGAGTGGCCAGATGTGGTGGCTCATGTCTATAATCCCGGTGCTTTGGGAGGCCGAGGTGAGAGGATCACTTGAGGCCAGGAATTCAAAACCAATCTGGGCAATATAGCGAGACCCCCAGTCTCTACAATACATAAAATAAAATAACAATTAGCCAGGTGCGGTAGCTCATGCCTGGGTCCAGCTACACAAGAGGCTGAGGCAAAAAAAAAAAAAAAGTAAATGGGAAGTGAAACATTGAAGCCATGCATGTAGACAATTATTTTAAGAGTTGTGTCTTGTTTTAGGAGGGTGGAAATAAGTTCAGCTTGAGGCAGGTTGAATCTGAGATACCTATAAGACGTCCAGACAGAGTGTCCAGTTAGGCAGATAGATACACAGCCCTGAAGCACAGGAGAAATAGGGGCTTTGTAGATACAGATTGGCAAGTCAGTCATTCAATAGGTAATCACTGAAGCTCTGGGATCTGATGAGTTGGAAGGAAGACAGTTATGGTGGTGAATAAAGATACACAGCCAAGTGCAGTGGCTCATTCCTGTAATCCCAGCACTTTTGAGGCCGAGGTTGGAGGACCGCTTGAGGCAAAGAGTTCCAGATCAGCCTGGGAAACACAGGGAAACTCCGCCTCTATAAAAAATAAAATATCTAGCCCGGTGTGGTGGTGCATGCCTGTAGTCCCAGCTACTTGGGAAGCTGAGGTGAGCGGATCACTTGAGCCCGGGAAGTCGAGGCTGCGAACATCACCGTTGCACTCCAGCTTGGGTGACAGACCCTGTATTTTAAAAAAATGTACATTGGCTGGGCACGGTGGCTCAAGCCTGTAATCCCAGCACTTTGGGAGGCCGAGACGGGCGGATCACAAGGTCAGGAGATCGAGACCATCCTGGCTAACACGGTGAAACCCCGTCTCTACTAAAAAAATACAAAAACAAAAAACCAAAAACATAAAAACTAGCCAGGCAAGGTGGCGGGCACCTGTAGTCCCAGCTACTCGGGAGGCTGAGGCAGGAGAATGGCGTAAACCCGGGAGGCGGAGCTTGCAGTGAGCTGAGATCTGGCCACTGCGCTCCAGCCTGGGCAACAGAGCGAGACTCCGTCTCAAAAAAAAAAGAAAAAAATGTACATTATAGCACCATTTGTATAAAAATTTTAAAACCTCAGAAATTGGGCTAGGAGTGGTGGCTCACGCCTGTAATCCCAGCACTTTGGGAGGCCAAAGCAGGTGGATCATTTGATGCCAGGGGTTTGAGACTAGCCTGGTCAACATACCCAAACTATCTTTAGTAAAAATACAACAATTAGCTGGGTGTGGTGGTACACTCCTGTAGTCCCAGCTACCCTGGAGGCTGAGGCACAAGAATCGCTTGAACCCGGGAGGTGGAGGTTGCAGTGAGCTGAGATCACATCACTGCATTCCAGCCTGAGTGACAGAGTGAGACCTTGTCTCAAAAAAAAAAAAAATCAGAAATAATGGATGCCAAAAAAACCTCAGAAATCAGTATTATATTTATGGATATACACTATGTAGTAAAGATAGGAAAACATACCACAGGAAGGACCCTCACCAACTACCAACTTGAGGATAATGGGGAGGGTAGAAGGGGAATGGATGGGGAGAATGCTAATCGTGTGTGCAATGTTTTCTTTCTTCTTTTTTTAAAAAAGGATCTAGGTCAAGACTAGCCTGGCCAAGATGATGAAACCTCATCTCTACTAAAAATACAAAAAAACAACTAGCCATGCGTGGTGGTGGGCACCTGTAATCCCAGCTACCTGGGAGGCTGAGGCAGAGAATTGCTTGAACCTGGGAGGCGGAGGTTGCAATGAGCTGAGATCGCACCACTGCACTCCAGCCTTGGCAACAGAGTGAGACTCCGTCTCAAAAAAAAAAAAAAAAAAAGGATCTAGGGTAAATATGACAAAAAGTGAACATCTTGAATCTGGGTTGTGACTTCATAAAGTGCATATTATGATGGTGCCAACCTCACTGGGATGTTGTGAAGAATGAGATAATCCATCTAAAGTGCTTTGAACAGGCTGGGCATGGTGGCTCACGCCTGTAATCCCAGCACTGTAATGGTCTCAAAATAAATAAGTGCTTTGGACAGGACTGGTACATATAGACCCAGTAAGTATGAATCATTAGAATCAGCTGTTATTGTTTCTATACTTTGTTTCAAGGGTTTCTGAATCAAACATATTTATATTTAAAACCAAAAATAGCAATTCCATGTAAAAAGGCCACTATTAACTGCTGAGCACGTTCAGCTCAGATAGGACTATCAGGAAAACAGTAAAATGACATTTATTATGAGTCACTTCATCTAACTGCAGTGAGAAATGGACAATGCTGCAGAGGCATCAAAAGGAAATGCAGGCTGGGCACCATGGCTCACACCTGTAGTCCCAGCTACTCTGGAGGCTGAGGTGGGAGAATTGCTAGAGCCCAGGAGGTTAAGGCTATAGTGTGCTATGACCACAACTGCGAACAGCCACCGCACTGCAGCTTGAACAACATAGAGACAACCCTCTTAGGTTTTTTTGTTTGTTTGTTTAAAAAAAGGCAAGGCATGATGGCTCACGCCTGTAATTTCAGCATTTTGGGAGGCCGAGGCTGGTGGATCACTTGAGGCCAGGAGTACGGGACCAGCCTAAGCAACATGGTGAAACTCGGTCTCTACTAAAAATACAAAAATTAGCCCGGCATGGTGGCGCATGCCTATAATCCCAGCTACTCGGGAGACTGAGGGAGGAGAACTGGTTGAATCTGGGAGGTGGAGGTTGCAGTGAGCCGAAATTGTGCCATCGCACTCCAGCCTGGGTGACAGAGCTATACTCCGTCTCAAAAAAGAAAAACATGGTCCAGAGAACAGACAGGACTTATGTGATGTTGCCTAGCCACTCAGTGGCAGGTGGGGCAACAGACAGAACTTGCATGCCCTAATTTTTCTGTAGGGCCTTCATGCTTTTTTCGAGACCACTCTGCCTTCCTGGCCCTTCAGACTCTAAGCTCTCCACCTTGGAAACAAGGTTAGCTGTTCTGGGATGCAGCTCCCTTCAAAAAATTCACCTCCTCTATGCAATACATCATCATCTCATCAGCCTCACGGGAGCTTTTTTCTGTTTTCTTTTTCTTTTTCTTTTTTTTTTTTTTTTTTTTTTTTTTGAGACAGAGTCTCACTCTGTCACCCAGGCTGGAGTGCAGTGGCACTCAGCTCACAGCAACCTCTGCCTCCCAGGTTCAAGTAATTCTCCTGCCTCAACCTCCTGAGTAGTTGGGATTACAGGTGTGCACCACCATGCCCAGCTAATTTTTGTATTTTCAGTAGAGATGCGGTTTCACCATGTTGGCCAGGCTGGTCTCCAACTCTTGGCCTCAAGTTGATCCACCCACCTTGGCCTCCCAAACTGTAGGGATTATAGGCGTGAGCCACCACACCCGGCCCCTGGAGTTTTGCCCAGGTTGGTCCAGAGAGGTAGCCTTTCTTTATGATGGCTCTGCTCTAGCAGCATGCATTACTGAACCTTGGAAGGACAGAGAACAGTCTTAACATGTAGCCAAGGACCTGAGTTTTCAGCCCAGAATGATCAAAGCAAGCATCTGAGGGCTGCACACGATGCATATGGAGGTGAGGATGCGGGCCGGGGGGTGAGGGGGCAGTGAAAAGCAGTAGAGGCCCTGCAAGGCCCAAGAGCAATGAGGGGCCAGATAGGACAAAAGGTTGAAGGGGAGAGTAATTGCCCGACAGGCCAGCGGGGAGCTCCAGGAAGCTGCTGAGAGGATATGATGGGGGTTAAGAGAGGGTGGGTGGAGACCGAAGGTAGTGAGCCGCTGAGCCAGGCAGTTATTTAATTACTCCAACTTTGCCTTTTTTCAGAAGTGATTTCAGGTGGCTTGCAAGGGCACACAAAGTATATCAAGGCAGTGTAAATTAAAGATAGAAAAGCAGGGGAGGGTGGACACAAAATACAGCCAAGCATCAGGCTACAGATACATACCACAAAGACCTCTGCTCCCACGAAGGATGGGCCAAAAAGTTGGCTCTAACTAAAGCTTTCTAGCAGCCAACAGGGAAGGGGAAACCTTGTTGTTACACAATTCACAATGTCCAGAAGATAAAAACAAACGAATCGCTCAGAAGGGCAAGTGTTTTCAGTACTAAGATCAGACAGGAATTCCTCCCAGGGGTCCTCAGAGAGGATGCTGTGGGATACAATGAACAACAGCCTTGACAACATCCTTTCAATAGCAGTAGCAACAAGTTTCAAAGGGCTGCTTTTCATAAGGACCCTCAGGATCGACTGCCTGTATCCCACCACAGCCAGGTAATTAGGAGCTAAAAGTAGCATGTGAAGATGCAGAACAGTGTGTCTAGTATGTTCACATTGGTGGGAAATGAGAGGGTTGTATATAGGTTTGCATATGCATGGAACTCCTCTGGAAGAATACATTGGTAACTGGTTGCCTCTAGGGAGAGGAAGTGGAGGACTGTGCCCTGGGGTAGGAGAGAGACTTCCTTTTCATCGTATACTATTTTGTACTGCCTGGATTTTTGTTAACCATGGCTTATTTTTTCAATAAAAGCATTGGTTACTAAGATAATAATGGCATTCAGGGATCTGAAGGTCAGCTGGATATTCTCTCTGAGCCACAGCCAGGCTGAGGATGTCTGAAAGTTATCCTTGATGTTTCAGGAAAGAAGGAAAGTAACATTTATTGAGCAACTCCTGGATGCTAAGGGGCTTTCATTGACATGATCTTATTTAATCCACACAATAAAGTGCCTCATAGACAATTAGCTCAGTTTCCCTGGAGCACACACATGACTTACACTGCTTAGTTTTCTTCCTGCGATTGGCATTTAAAAGAAATGAGCAATTAGGAAGAAAACAAGCAGCTATGGGGAGTTTAAGAAAGCAGTTGTCAATGGGAGGGACTACTCATGAACTACCCACTCAGCTCAGCCTCTTCAACTTACTTTCCCCCATCTCCTTGTCTGGGATACTGGTGTTCAGACTGACAAATCTTATGGTGGCCAGACCTCAGTCATAAAATCAAGATTCACTCACAATTAGGGCAGCCAGATCAAAACCGGGATGCACAGGTGAATTTGAATCTCAGAAAAACAAAGATTGTTTTGGTATATGTCCCCAGTATTGCATAGCTTTGTTCACATCTGGTGGCAGTGAAAATCCCAGCTCTGTAGTGGGCCTTTTCTGAAACCTGGTGGGGGATTGGAAATACCTTCTTGCAACCTGGCTTCCCACTTGGCCCTTGCTGACATGGGTGGGGTGGGGCCAGTTGACTTCGTGGTGTTTGGTTATTATCTAAAAGTTTTGTCTTGATCGGCTGCCTCTTGCCTGGTCCTTTCCCTAGAGAGAGGCAGATTTTGTTGGGGCTTTTTTTGTCTGTACCCACTGGAGTTTCTGGGTAGCCAGTCTCTCTAGCACCCAGTCTGGGATATGTGAGGCAAAAAGAAAACCCGGGGAACTCACTTCCTGAGGTCCTGAGGTCTCTACTGGATCTGCCTTCTCTCCATCTTTCAGAGTCTTATGGTTTTTCAATATATAATGTCCAGACCTGTTATCTGACATGCTGTATTTTTATTTAAAAAAAAATTTTTTTTTTTTTTTTGAGACTGAGCCTCACTCTGTCACCCAGGCTGGTGTGCAGTGGTGTGATCTGAGCTCACTGAAACCTCTGCCTCCCAGGTTCAAGCGATTCTCCTGCCTCAGCCTCCTGAGTAGCTGGGACTATAGGCATCTGCCACTATGCCCAGCAAATTTTTTTTTTTTTTTTTTTTGAGACTGAGTTTTGCTCTTGTTTGCCCAGGCTGGAGTGCAATGGCGCGATCTCGGCTCACTGCAACCTCTGTCTCCTGGGTTCAAGCGATTCTCCTGCCTCAGCCTCCCAAGTAACTGGGATTACAGGGATGCACCACCATGCCCGGCTAATTTTTTTTTTTTTTTTTTTTTTTGTATTTTTAGTAGAGATGGGGTTTCTCTATGTTGGTCAGGCTGGTCTTGAACTCCCGACCTTAGGTGATCTGCCCGCCTCAGCCTCCCAAAGTGCTGGGATTACAGGCGTCATCCACTGCACCTGGTCTTTTTTTTTTTTTTTTTTTTTTTTTGAGATGGATTTTATTTTTGAGACTGCACCCAGGCTGGAGTGCAGTCGTGCGATCTCGGCTCACTGCAACTTCTGCCCCCCAAGTTCAAGTGATTCTCCCACCTCAGCCTCCTGAGTAACTGGGATTACAGGCATGTGTCACCATGCCTGGCTAATTTTTGTATTTTTAATATAGACGGGGTTTCATCATGTTGGCCAGGCTGGTCTCGAACTCCTGACCTCAATTGATCCACCCACCTCAGCCTCCCAAAATGTTGGGATTACAGGTGTGAGCCACTGCGCCTGGCCTGTATTTTTATTTTCTAAATCTGGCAACTACCCAGGATCCCTATTACCAGCTGAGGGAGCAAAGAGGATTTGGGAATTTTGGATGAATTTTCGACCACAAAGCGTGGAACAATAAGAAGCTTCTGCTCAACCCCTGTTAACTCAGGAAATCCAGGGTTTTTTTTAAGGGAATTAAGCTGACTGGCCAATTTTCTTGCCCATTTCTGTTAATCAAAGTTTTGCTGTGCTTCTAGAACCTTGGCAAACTTTCCTTCCCGTATATTTGCCAGTGACATTGAGTTTGTGCTAATGAGGCCCTCTGCTGTCTGCAGAGAGAAGGACAATTCCATAAATCTAGAGGCTGTAGCAAATTTCTCTGCAGAGGAACAAGGTGGATCAGGAGTTCATAAATTACATTCAATTATGAGAGTAGCCGATCCCAAAACTTTGGGGAACTGTAATGCCCTACATCTGTTTAATTTCAAGATACTGTATCCTCACAGAAATGTGACATAGTTTGAAAATGAAGGTTATCTCAAACTGTATTTGGGCATTTGGTGACAAGCTCTCCCAGCAACCCTCAAATTGGGGTACTGGGAGCCATCTGGGGACTTCACTGAGGCAGGCCTGGGCACAGCAGTCAGTGGCATTTGCCAAAGAGAAGAAAGGCCTCACAGAGGCCAAGCTAGGACGTGCACCTGTGCTAGCCCAGAACTCTCCAGGGCCCTTACTCCACCATACTGAGAGGGAAGTAGAATAGTGTTCACGCTATGGGGCCAAGTGAACCTCAATCCGTAGAGAGGGGCTAGCTTTACCATCAGCATTGCTTTCTGCTCCATCCAGGCCTTTGCTGATGGAGTCCTGAGTAGGGGCACAAAGGGAGGCAGAGAGAGGCGATGGGAGCTGTCACGCCGCATACTCCCAGGAAGTACTGAGAAGGACACCACCTACAGTACAGCCACTCTCCTCCCTGGAGCTTTTCCTTCCCTCCCTTAAACCCAGGAGAACAAACATAAAAAGTACTTACTCCCTAGTCCTCCCCTGAAGGGAGGAAGGAAGGGAACAGTGCCAGGAACCTTATCAGGTAATTTACATAATTTATATTATTTAGTGTTCACAGTAGCCTTAATAATAAGGATAGTAACACTTACCCTTGATTGAGGGCTGGCTTATATGCCAAGCACCACTGTTCACTTCATCCTTCACCACATGAGTAATTCTTCCCTCCCTTCATCTCTCTCTCTCTCTCTGCTTTACTTTGTTCCTACTTCCTTCCTTCCTTTCTTTCTCCTTCCTTCTTCTCCCTTCCTTCCTTCCTTCTCTTTTTTTCTTCTCCTTCCTTCCTTCCTTCTTCTCCTTCCTTCCTTCCTTCCTTCCTTCCTTCCTTCCTTCCTTCCTTCCTTCCTTCCTTCCTTCCTTCTTCTTCCTTCCTTCTCCTTCCTTCCTTCCTCCCTTCCTTCCTTCCTTCCCTTTCCTTCCTTCCTTTTTCTTTCTTTCTCAGGGTCTAACTCTGTTGTCCAAGCTGAAGTGCAGTGGCATGATCATGGCTCACTGCAGCCTTTAGCTCGTAGGGTCAAGCGATCCTCCCACCTTAGCCTCCTGAGTAGCTGGGACTAAAGTGTGCACCACCTTGCCTGGATAATTAAAAACATATATTTTGTAGAGACAGGCTCTTACTATGTTGCCCAAGCTGGTCTCAAACTCCTGGCCTCAAGCAATTCTCCTGCCTCGCCTCCCAAAGAGCTAGGATTACAAGCCTGAGCCACCATGCCCAGCCTGAGTTGTTTCTCCTAAATCTCACAACATCACACTGAGGTCAGTGCTGTTATTACCTTGCTATAGATCATACAGCCAAGAAGTTATAGAGCTGGGATTTGAAATCAGGTTCAACTCCAAATCCCATACTCTTAACCACTACATTGCACTTCTGGGAATTAATGTAATTCAAATTTGAATCAAGGTCTGTGAAGAACTTTCCAACCTAAGGTGCCTAGGTGAGGAAGTCAGACTGTCAGATGTGCAAGAACCCATATGCACACACACAGTCTGGAAATAACTTTGAGCCAGAGTAGGTCTCAAGCTGTCAGTGCCCTCTGCTACGCAGGCCAGGTAAACGCTATAGAGGCAATGATTACTCTTGTGTGTAGTAAAGTAGTGGCTGAAAGGGGACAAGAGGGGACTTCTGGTTTTTTATCTGGATGACAGGTATATTCAGTGTCTGAAAATTCATTGAGCTATAATTTTTTTTTTTTTTTTTTTTGAGATAGGGTCTTGCTCTGTCACCAAGGCTGTAGTGCAGTATCATGATCTCAGCTCACTGCAGCCTCAACCTCCTGGGCTCAAGCAATCCTCCCAGCTCAGCCTCCTAAGTAGCTGGGACCATAGGCACATGTCACCACACCCGGCTAATTTTTAAAAATTTTTTGTAGATATGGGGTCTCACTATGTTGTCCAAGCTGGTCTTGAACTCCTGGGCTCAAGTGATCCTCCCGCCTCAGCTCCCAAAATGCTGGGATTATAGGCATGAGCCACCGCACCCAGCTTAACTATAAATGTATGGATTGTGCACTGTCTGCTTTTTTAGAGGTATATAGCATTCTAGGAAGATAGAGTAGTTCCTTGTGGTGAGTTCCTTGGGTTTTCACTTTTTTTCTTTTTTGGGTGTGCTTTTTGCCTCCTATATCCCTGACTTGGAGCTGAAGAAGCTGACAACATGGAAATGCCAATGGGTGTAGACCAAAACAAAGTCTTCTGTCTCTCGGCGAAGGACCAGAAAAAGGGCAGCCTAGAAAGACAGAACGTTTTAAATGCTGATCACTCCGTTGTAGCTACACGCCACAAGGAAAACTGTGGCCCCCCGCACCCCACCAGCAAAGCCTGAGTGGAGAGCAGGGACTTCAACCTTTGCCAGGTTGTAATGAGGCACCCACCTGTAGCCCCTGCTAGAGTGGGTGTCAGAGAAGTCCAAGTAGGGAGCTGGGACTTTCATCCCCGCTGAGTGGTAACAATATCCTGCCTCCAGTGGTGTCAATGGAGACCACGTGGAGAGGCTGGACTTCCACCCCTCCTAGGCCGTAATAAGGCGAGCCTCCCCTTCCTTGCTGGGGTGGTATCAGAAGATCTACAGGAATGTTGATTTGACCACCATCTACCAGTAAGAAGGTCACCAGGTTATGGGTGAGGCTTCTTACACACATCTCCCAAATTTTCTGTGATGCTGTTGTAAAATATCTATAATTGTTAAAAGACTCATTTTTTTTTTCCTTTAGACTCTAAAGTTTAAAGTCTTTTTAAGAAGGAGACAGGGTCTCATTGTGTTGCCCAGGCTGGATTTGAACTTCTGGGTTCAAGCATTCCTTCCAGCTCAGCCTCCTGAGTAGCTGGGATTACAGGCACTAGAGCCTTCTTTGTTGGCTTCTATTTATCTTTCTCCTTTAGATATCCCATAACCCAAATTTATATCTTCTGCATTTAATACACTTAATTTCTTCATTGTTCCCTAGCTTTCCTTCTATTCCATAACCTCTCCTACTGTGTCCTTGTCCTCTCAAGACAAACACCAGGATATTTAAGGCTGGCCTAGTTTATAGCCCCATTGCTTCAGCTTCTTGACTATCTGAAGATAGCATTTGGGCAAAAATGCATTGATGATCAAAACCTCTGCTACCTTCAATGGCTGCCTGTTCAGTCCTCCTGGTGAGGTCCCTCAGGCACCTTAAACTTAGCAGTTCCTGAACTTCAGCCTCATCTCCTGTGCTGCTCAGTACCAGCATCCACCAGTCACTCAGGCCAGAAAAATGGAAGTTATCCTTGACTCCTCCCTCTCCCTCAATCCCTACATTGAAACATCACCAACTTCTCTTGAATTTTCCTCCAAAATATATTGTAAATTGTTCTTCCATCCCACCAGCACTTTTCTCACCTCAGCCGCCTTCCTCTCCCACTTGGGCAATGCACAGCTTCCTAACCAAACTCCTTCCTCTACACTTGCCCCTTCCCAACCCATTCTTCACATTACTGCCAGTCTATTTTAAAATCGAAATCTCATCCTGTTGATGCCCTGTTTAAAATGCTTAATGGCTCCTCTTCGCTCCTAGGATAAAATTCAAACTCCCTAGTGTGTCTTACAAGTAGGGTTCCTGTATAATTTACCACCAAAATCAGGACCCTTTTGAGAGTGAAGGGGGGTGCTGGTAATAAGTATGCAGGGACAACAGACATGTGTACACTCTCCTTATACAGTCCCTTATGATCTAGTCTCACCAGCCCACCCCTCATCACGGCTCTTCATCCTACCTGAAAATACACACACACACACACACACACACACACGCCACTACCTTTGGGGTGTCCAGGTAAACGTGCTATCCTGCCTGGCTGAAACACCCTTCTCTTCACTCACTCTTTGGCCAACTTCTAGTCAACTACTTCAAAAGTCAAAGTATTTTTCTCCAGGAAGTGTTTCCTGACTCCCAAGGCTGGCTTAGGTGCCCCCCCGCCAACCCCCATGCTCCCATAGCATTTTGTTCTTCCCTTATCATAGTACTTATCATACCACATTGTAATTACCCTATCTGTTTCTTCCCCTAGATCAAGTGCATCTCTGGGTCAAGAACCTTGTCAGGCCGCTTCTGCATTCCTAGCGTCTAGCACAGTTGCTTGGTGTGTGAAAATGACTGAGCTATGCCCTTAGGGCATGCACACATTCCTGTCCACACATTCCTGCTGAATGAGTGTGGACTAGGCACTGTGTTGTCCCCTGGTTGCAGCGGCCATACAGGGGAAGAGGGAGCCAGGAGGACCGACAGGTGCTTCGGCTGCCGCTCCTCCCACTGCTGGAGCCCCCAGTCCTGTTGCCCTGGGTGCCCCTTCCCTCCATCCTCTCTGCTAGGCGCCCCCTAGTGGCAGATGGGCAGCAGCGACAGGCCCTGTGAGCCAGGTGGCTGCAGCAGGAAAGGAAGCAAGTGTGTGCGCGTGGAGGGGGTGTCCTCAGCCAGGAGGCAGTTCTGCAGCCAGTCCTAGGGAAGGCTGGGATGAGGCTTTAGCCGGGGAAGCCCTCCCGTCACCGTGCTCCTCCTCTGCCTCGCTGCAGCCCCTCCCACACCACAAAGTCCCCGCCCATTGTTATCATTAGAGGCTCTAGCTCAAGAACTTTGAGGGCGATGACTAAAATTGGGCTGTGTGGCTCCGGGCTGCTTACAAGCGGGAAAATCTCTGCTCAGCGTATTGCCCAGGAGGAATGGATTGGTCAGACCTGGCTGGCCTGTTTTGTTTTATATTCAAACCCTGAATCAGAGCCACACCATACGAGTGAGCTCACGGCAACTCTATGGGTGAAGCAACAAGAACCCAGCCACAGCAGTTAGTGGACACGCCAAACGGGGGAGGGGTGGGGACTTGGCTAAGAAGATAAAATCTTGAGCCAGTCAGAAAACAACTACAACAACAACAAAAAAACACAGTGGGGCTGAGGGAATAGGGCCTATTGTCACCCTGTACAGTTTCAGCTATTTTAGCTTCAAAATAACCTTCCCCTTATTTTTTATAGCTGGCAGCTGAGCTATTGGAGGAATGAATATATTGGGGAAGAAAAGCTCAGGAAAGGGGAAGGATGGGGAGAGAAGTATGACTGTCAGTGGAGAGTCTCTGGTTTTCCTTAGGGCATGGGGTCGGGGGGGACAGTAGACCAAGGAGTGGGCATACAGTAGCCCATGAGCAGTGAGGACTAGGGAAGGAGGAGCCACACCCACATGGGCAGGTTTTTAAGTCTCAGGCTCATTCCTGCCTCAGCCTACCAAAGTGCTGGGATTACAGGTGTGAGCCACCGCACCCACGCACTATTTTATTATTTATTTATTTATTTATTTCCTGGCTCCTAGAACTGAACATTTGTTTTAAAAAATAACTTTATATGCCGGGCATGGTGGCTCACACCTGTAATCCCAGCACTTTGGGAGGCCGAGGCGGGCGGATCACAAGGTCGGGAGATCAAGACCACGGTGAAACCCTGTCTCTACTAAAAATACAAAAAATTAGCCGGGTGCGGTGGCGGGCGCCTGTAGTCCCAGCTACTCGGGAGGCTGAGGCAGGAGAATGGCGTAAACCCGGGAGGCGGAGCTTGCAGTGAGCCGAGATCGCGCCACTGCACTCCAGCCTGGGTGACAGAGTGAGACTCTGTCTCAAAAAAAAAAAAAAGATCTGCAAGAGAAAAACAAGCCTCCAAACACAGTGGAGGCAAAGCAGAGGGGGAATCTGGCTGTAGCACCCTTGCTTTTAAACCACCATTGCCAAGACAGAAGCCACTTGTTTCAAATATCAGCATCCATTCTATGTCATACCCCCTCACCTCCTGCATCCTCAGGACCAGAGAAAAAGCTCAGCAGCTCCCTAAGTTGGTGCCTCTATACAAGATTTTTTTCATGTAAGTTGGGACTGCTAGTCCTGGTCTTCTTTCCAGATTTGGATACCAAGTGTTTTCTGCTATAAGTGTTAACTTGTATATTAATCACACGTTGCCCTTAACAACCTGAAGGCATTAAAATCATAAAAAGCCTGAAATCCCAGAAAAGCATCATTTTCCTATTGCCATGCCCTCCTGCCATCTCATCCTTACTAGTTCTCAGTTGTGGGGGAGGACGAAGAGGCCTCTAGAAGGGAATCTGGTTATTGGAGGTACCTCCCTTACAAAAACTTGAAGTGAGGCTGAGGGGAGGAAGCTTTGCATTACTGCCCTAGGGACCACCACTCATAGAGATGTTGAGTAAACACATTCTATGTGTGAAAAGCAGCCATTACATTAGGTCAGGAAATAAAGGCAGCCTGCTACCCTTATGTTAGTCTGTACCTCCAGTCTTCAGACAGGTGTTCAAGGGCAATCATGTAGCTATCACAACTAGAGTTTCTTGTCAACTGTGCTCGCTGCAACTCCACTTAGCTTTGGTGCTGCCTCCTCCTCATGCCCTGGCAGGTCTGCTTCTGCTACTATCCCCACAGTCAAGAACTGCTTTGAGGCTAGGCATCGTGGCTCACACCTGAAATCCCAGCGCTTTGGGAGGCCGAGGCAGGTGGATCACCTGAGGTCAAGAGTTCGAGACCAGCCTGGACAACATGGTGAAACCCCATCTCTACTAAAAATATAAAAATTCACCAGCTACTTGGGAGGCTAAGGCAGGAGAATTGCATGAACCCGGGAGGCGGAGGTTGCAGTGAGTCGAGATCGCACCACTGCACTCCAGCCTGGGCAACAGAGCGGTACTCGGTCTCAAAAAACAAAAACAAAAAATGGAACTGCTTTGAAAGGGATCAAAGTTGGGGACTGGGCCTTTTTTGAATAATCTCAAAAGCTCATCCTAAGAAATGAATTACCCAAAAGGGCCCACAAGAGAGATCTTAATGTCAGAATATTCTGTAACAATGAGACCTGACCCACTGATTCAATACTTTAGGAAATAGCATGATGAGCAAGTGAAGGCATTGGTGCTTCACATCAGCTTCCCCCAGAGCAAAGATCTGAGATTAAAGAGGTCTAGAGGGTTAGAGGCGCACATTTCATAATATACTTTAGTCCCTCCTGAATCACTTTTGTCAAAGAGCTAGTTGTAAAGTAGAAATCCCGATATCCAACCAAAGCAAAAACAAAATAAACAAAAGTAGACTTGGGCTTCACAAATAAGGAAGCACTCTTCATGAAGCTCTGGAGCCATGTAGCTTCCCAAAGTAAAAGAGCACCCTTATTTGATGATGGGCCAAGAAACTCACTTAAGGCCGCCATGGCGGCTCACGCCTGTAATCCGAGCACTTTGCGAGGCTGAGGTGGGCGGATCACTTGAGGCCAGGAGTTTGAGACCAGCCTGAGCAACATGGCAAAACACTGTCTCTACTAAAAATACAAAAATTAGCCAGGTGTGATAGTGCACACGTGTAATCCCAGATAACCTGTAATCCCTCTCAAGGCTGAGGCAGGAGAATCACTTGAACCCAGGAGGTGGAGGTTGCAGTGAGCCAAGATCGAGCCACTGCACTCCAGCCTGGGTGACAGAGCAACAGAAAGATGAAAGACAAGACAGACAGACAGACAAAGAGAGAAAGAGAAAGAGAAAGAGAAAGAGAAAGAGAAAAGAAAAGAAAGAAAGAAAGAAAGAAAGGAAAGAAAGAAAAGTAAAAGAAAGGAAAAGAAAAGAAAGGAAAGAAAAAAAGAAAAGAGAAAGAAAAAAAAAAGAAACTTAAAATTTTGGAATGCACAATAATTCATCCTTAAATTTTGTACATTTACCTTCTCAAAATAGTTCTTATTTAGAAGGGATGAAAGTAAATGCCCAGCCAGGCACGGTGGCTCATGCCTGTAATCCCAGCACTTTGGGAGGCTGAGGCTGGCAGATCACCTGAAGTCAGGAGCTCAAGACCAGCCTGAACAACATGGAGAAACCCCATGTCTACTAAAAATATAAAATTAGGTGGGCATGGTGGCACATGCCTGTAAATTCCAGCTACTCAGGAGGCTGAGGCAGGAGAATTGCTTGAACCCGGGAGGCGGAGGTTGCAGTGAGCCAAGATTGTGCCATTGCACTCCAGCTTGGGCAAGAGCGAAACTCTATCTCAAAAAAAAAAAAAAGAAAGAAAAAAAGAAAGAAAGAAAGTAAATGCCAAACATATGTCAATTACTGATGAATGGAGGGAAATGATCACATTTGGCAAAATTAGTTCAAAATGAATAAATCACAGAAACTCTCCTCCCATAAGAAAATACCTAATTTGGATCTTCAGGAATAAGAACTAGAAATCCAGCAGACATTATACATGCTATAATTTAGGTATACTGCACAGAATTACACCCTATCACATTCTCAGTAAACTCCAGACATCTTAGTCTTGCAGTTGAATAAATCTGCTGCCAATGTCTTCTCTTGCCTTAACAATGAAGCTAATGTAGTTTGGAAACAAATAAGAGCTATCATTGGACAGTGAGACATCTATCTAAACCAAACTTTCAGCAGAGAGATCAGTATAGATTATGATACAGACGCTAAATCACACAGGTACACACACTTTATTAGTTTCCTCTACAAGAGACAATAACATCAATCTTTAACAGGAATCTCAGTTCATTTGAGAGGCCAAATAAATCCAAATGAAGATGAAAATTAAATACTTAAATTAATCAAAAGGCACTACGATACCACCTAAAACCTACTGACTCAGCGGCAGTAGGCTAAGGAAGATCAAACTACAACACATCATCTAATGTAAATGTTAGCAATTACATAGCAGGAAGCATGTTTGCTTTCCAGAAGACTATGGTACAATGTTCATTTGGGCCCAAGAGGATATGTGGCCAGGAAAGGATCAAGATAGATGAAGGTAAAGCCAAATCGAAAGGGATAGGTACAAAGGAGACTCCAAGCTACATAGTCAAGCAGATGGCGATGGATCAGGCTTCTTCCTCCCAAGAAACATTTGCTGCACTGTGCTGCCTCCCCCCTCAACCACCCCCCACCCAATGTCTGCTCAAGCCGAGCTGTCTGCTCCTGCCTTACAGGATGCTCAGCTACCAGAACTAGGTTTGGGGTTGCCCAGGGCTCTTGCTATAATTTAGCATAGACCTTGGGGAGAACTGGTCACACATGGGTTGCTTTTGTTGCTAGTTGTTCTCAACAAAGAAAACACTGAAGCATTTACATGCAAAGTAGTCTAAGCTTCTCCAATTACAGTCAAACACCCTCACACAACATCCTCAAAAGTCTGAAATCTTGCAGCAGCTGAGCTACAGTTAAAGCTGCAAGGCTCACAGAATTATCAAGGAAGCCAGAATGAGATAATGCAGGTAGGAAGTCCCAGCAGTTAATCTCAATCCGTCTTTCCCCAATTCGGACAAGCTCTAATATACCTGATGTGGGATGTAGAAAGCTACACTGGAGCAAGTCGGGTCTTCTGCTGAATTTGTCATCTAATACCAAGGGGAAACAAGGGGTGGGGTGGATTTTATTCTCAAAAAGCCTCAGAAGTTACTCTATTATAAAGGGACATGGCTGAATAGGTAAGAAACGGATTCTCCATTGTGAGTTCTCCTGATGGCTTCTGCAAGGATCATAGAGATGTCAATCACCTAGAAAGGCAGGAAAGGAAATCAGGTTAATATCATATGGTCAGAGATGACTGGCCAATTTGCAGACACTGATGAGCAGCCAAGCAAGTGCCCTTCCTCTTAAAACTACAACACTGTGCTGTTTCCCTGTCATGAAGCTGCACTCAGCTATTCTTCATAACATTTTTAAGATAGCCACTTAGGGCTGGGCACAGTTGCTCACACCTGTTAATCCTGGCACTTTGGGAGGCCAAGGTGGGCAGATCACTTGAGGCCAGGAGTTGGAGACCAGCCTGGCCAACATGATGAAACCCCATCTCTACTAAAAATACAAAAATTAACCAAGCATGGTGGTGTACGCCTATAATCCCAGCTACTCGGGAGGCTGAGGCATGAGAATTGCTTGAACCCGGGAGGTGGAGGTTGCGGTGAGCCAAGATTGTGCCACTGCACTCCAGCCTGAGTGACAGAGCGAGACTCTGTCTCAAAACAACAAAACAAAACAGATAGCCACTTAGGAAAGAGTCAAAATGCTAATGGAGAAAAAACGCTGACTCTGGTTCATCAAAATTGCTGGGCATTGTGGCTCACACCTGTAATCACAGCACTTTGGGAGGCCAAGGTGGGAGGATCACTTGAACCCAGGAGTTGAGACCAGCATGGGCAACATGGTGAAACTCTGTCTCTACAATAAAACAAAAATTAGCCAGGTGTGGTGGTGGTGTATGCCTGTAGTCCCAGCTGCTTGGGAGGCTAAGGTAGGAGGATCGCTTGAGCCTGGGAGTTTGAGGCTGCAGTGAGTCAAGATCAGGCCACTGCACTCCAGCTTAGGCAACAGAGTGAGACCCTGTCTAAAAAAAAAATGGTGGTGGGTTCGCATTTTAAAATCCTTATGAATAGGCTGGGCACGGTGGCTCATGCCTATAATCCCAGCACTTTGGGAGGCCGAGGTGGACGGATCACCTGAGGTCAGGAGTTCGAGACCAGCCTAAGCAACATGGAGAAACCCCATCTCTACTAAAAATACAAAATTAGTCGGGCATGGTGGCGCATGCCTGTAATCCCAGCTACTCGGGAGGCTGAGGCAGGAGACTCGCTTGAACCCAGGAGGCAGAGGTTGCAGTGAGCCGAGATCGCGCCATTGCACTCCAGCCTGTGCAACGAGAGCTCCATCACAAAAAACGCCGTCTCAAAAAAAAAAAAAAAAAAAAAAAAAAAAAAAAAAAAAAAAAAATCACCTGTAATCTCAGCACTTTGGGAGGCTGACACAGGAGGATAGCTTGAGGCTAGGAGTTTGAGACCAGCCTGGGCAACATAGGGAGACCCCGTCTCTACACATAATATCAAAAAAATTAGCTGGGCATGGTGGTACATGCCTGTGATCCCAGCTACTTGGGAGGCTGAGACGGGATGACTGCCTGAGCCTGCGAAGTTGCGGCTGTAGTGAGCTTTGATTGCGCCACTGCACTCCAGCCTGGGCAACAGAGCAAGATCCCTTCTCAAAAAGAAAAAATAAAAAGAATGACGATAATCCTCCAATTACACATATTAATTTCAAAAAGCTCATAGATTAATGTAAACATTTTTAATTAGGCAAGGCCTTGTTCTTTTAGTGCAAGAGCACTCAAACTTTAGTGTCTAACAATTACTTGGGGAATTACTTTAAAATACTGGTTCCAGGACCTCTGGTTTTATAGGTCTTAGATGGAGCAAAGGAATCTACATCATTTTAATAAGAACCTTAGGTCCAGAGCACACTGAGAAACACTAAAGTTGGCAGAAGCGTATAATTAGTTTAAAGGTTTCACGTTATATCTACAGGGGCCGATAGTTAAGAGTTGGACAAACACATACTGTAAAGTATGAACTTGAAAACTTTAATTTGCATCAGAATCACTGGGAGAGCCTGTTAAAATGTAGAATCTTAGGCTCCATCTTCCAAAGATTCTGAGGTCTAGCAATTTAAACTTTTAAACAGGTGATTTTCCCAAGGCTTGGCAGTTTGAAAAGAAAAAAAAAGGGTGGGGGGAAGAAACAGGTGATTTTTAACTTTTAGATCACAAATTCTGATGACAAGACTAAATCCTTCAGATCAAAGAAAGATATCTTCAGAATCTAGAGATCTAAACACTTAGAAAAGTCTTGTTTTGCACAAATCTCATCCTCACCTGTATTTTGGAGCAATGCTTCATCTTGTCCTCCTGAGGTATGGTATTGGTGACTACTACTGCCTCAAAGCATGCGTTGTTGATGCGAGAAATAGCCGGACCAGAGAAGATTCCATGAGTCAAGATGGCATAAACTCTGGTGGCTCCAGCTGAGAGAAGTCTAGAGGGAAAAAAAAGTTGGATTCATCTTACTTGTCATTGCAGAATTTTAGTCAGAGAGGAGTATATTAGCCTGCTTAGGCTTCTATAACAAAATACCATATGAAAAAAATAAAAAATAAAAAAAATATTATAAGGCACAGTGGGTTAGGGGAAAAAAATTTTAAGGAAAAGAAAATACCATAGAATGGGTGGCTTAAATAACAGAAACAAATTTTTCATAGTTCTGGAGGCTTAAAGTCCAAGATCAAGGTGCAGACAAAGTAGGTTTCATGCTGAGGCCTTTTCTCTTGGCTTGTTGGTGGCCACCACCTTGCTGTGTGCTCAGATGACCTCTTTGTGTGAGTGTGTGTGTGCACGAGCACGTGTGCGCATGGGGAAATGCTGGCCAGTTCTCCAGTATTCTCTTCTTGTAAGGGCATTCATCCCATTGTAAGGGCTCTGCCCTAGTGACCTCATCTAATCCTAAATATGTGCCCCTCAGGTAACTCCAAATACCATCACATTGGGGTTAGGCCTCAACATACATGAATTTGGGGAGGACACAATTCAGTCCATATCAAGAAAGAACTGCACTAAGAACTTATCTGAATGGGTCTGAATTAGTGTAGAAGGACTCTGGCACAGACTGCTGCACTCAACAAAATCCACTTCCTCTTCTTTCTGGGCACACAGCTGAACTACATTTCCCAGCCTCCCTCATATAGTTCAGTGTGGCCATGTGGCTTAATTCTGGCTGTTAAAATGTGGGCAGACACAGTGTACACCAGTTTTTGGTTGGACTTACAAAAATCTTCCAGGGGTAATCCTCTGTGTCCTTTTCCTTTTCTGGCTGGCCAAAATTGAAATGTCTTCCAAGGTAATCTTGGAAGCCCCATGTTAAAGATACAGCACCAAAGATTGAAAGAGTTCCTAACTATTGCTTAGAAAAAATGAGTCCAACAAGAACACTTGCATTGGAGTGTGCCATGGACAAAAAGGAAACTATCATGTTAGGGAGTTGATCTGTTATAGCAACTAGTATTCCCTTACTTGCACAAGGATGAAATGGGTTTTATGAATGTTTACTCCAGGATCCCAAACCAAGAATCATTCAGCACCCCAATTTTGTTTTTAGCACCTTATTATGTGCCAGGCACTGTGCAAGGCACAGATACAAGAAAGTTTAAAAAAACCCTTCTCAGGGCTGGGTGCTGTGGCTCACAGCTGAAATCCCAGCACTTTGGGAGGCTGAGGTGGGAGAACTGCTTGAGCCCAGGAGTTCAAGGACAGCCTGGGCAACATAGTGGGACTCCGTCTCTACAAAAAATAATAATAATAAATAATTACCCAGGTGTGGTGGCACGTGCCTGTAGTCCCAACTACTCAGGAATCTGAGACAGGAAGATTTCTTGAGCCTAAGATTTCAAGACTGCAGTGAGCCATAATTGTACTACTACACTCTAGCCTGGGTAACAGAGTAAGACCATGTCTCAAAATAAAAATAAAAGTAAAAATACCATTCTAAGAAACAATGCTACTCATAGTGGCTTGGATTGTAAGTAATGAGGGGCCACTTAAAATATTAAAGAGTGATGGGATCAAACCTCAGTTGCAAGAAGATTAGCAAGCGTGGATAGATGGAGTGGGGAGGTGAGAGAATGGTGTCTGGCAATGGAGAACAGAGTGGGGAGGCAGTTTAGAACAGTGCAGGCAAGAGATGACAAGTAACATAAACATTAACCTGTCACAGGATTAGAGTGAAAAAAAGAAGTAATATGAACAAAAGTAGCAGCCGGTAAAACAGTCGAGAAGTAAGACCAAGGGTTCCAGCTTAGGTAAAATATAAATACGAGCACACATGCCTGTCTGCTCAGGATTTTTACTTTAATTCATTAAAACAAAAAGCAATCGCATGTAGAATACTCAGGGTGATCAAAAAACTTTGGTAATCAGGCGATGGTTGTCTAACATTGTGAATATAGTTAATGTCATTGAACTGTACACTTAAAATAGTTAAATGGCAAATTTTGTTATATATAGCTTAGTACAACATAAATTCAAAAAAAAAAAACTAAGAAAATCTGAAAAAAAAATAAGAGTACTCAACAATTTCTATGTATTATAATCTAAGCCTTGGGTGATAAAAAATCTCCCAAAGTTACTTATCCCCTCAATTTGGTTCCAAAAGGAATCAGCAGGCTGAAGACATTCAGACAGCAATTGCTAGCTTTTTCCTTCTAACTACCAGCCCCATCAATCCACACTTACTTGTCAGCTGCATGGCAGATTGTGCCACAAGTGTCAGCCATATCATCCACAAGGATGGCCACCCGATCCTTCACATCTCCCACAAGCACCATGCGGTCCACTTCATTGGCCTTCTTCCGCTCTTTGTGAATCAAGGCAAAGTCCACATTCAGCCTGTCTGCAATGGAGGTCACTCTGCAAAACAGAGGGTGTTCATATGTATGTGTGGCTTCTAAGACAAAAGAAATGGACTAAAGAGGCTGGTGTGGTGGCTCACGCCTGTAATCCCAGCACTTTGGGAGGCCGAGGTGGGTGGATCACAAGGTCAGGAGATCAAGACCATCCTGGCTAACACAGTGACACCCCATCTCTACTAAAAATACAAAAAATTAGCTGGGCATGGTGGCGGGCACCTGTACTCCCAGATACTCAGGAGGCTGAGGCAGGAGAATGGCATGAACCCGGGAGGTGGAGCTTGCAGTGAGCTGAGATAGCACCACTGTACTCCAGCCTACGCAACAAAGCGAGACTCCGTCTCAAAAAAAAAAAAAAAAAAAAAGGACTAAAGAATGAGCTTGTTTTGGGGAGGAGAATACTCCATGAAACCAATAGTTCCCAGGGCTGGAAGAAAGCAAGCAACTATCATTGACTTCTCATAGGCAAATACCACAAACTGGGTTTTATAAACCAATGCCTCCATATCTCAACAGAAGCTTATGAATGTACTGATCAAACTTAGATGAGTATTCATTCTGGGTAGAGGACAGACACCCTCACCAGTCCTGGGAAGCAGTATAACGCTAAGACACGCATGTTTATTTAATGGATTGGCAGTAGAAGGAATGAGGAAAGAATTAAATAATGCCAGGAGTACACAGACTGTCCCAATTCCCATCATGGAAGACCCGTGACTGGGGATGTGTTGAGAAGAGAACCTGACTGGCAGGAGAGGAGCAGCATCCAGCCTGTTCCAATGACTGTGCCCTCATCACTTCCCTCAGTGCTGTTCGCAAAACATCCATCAACTGTCACCGTCAACTGTACCTGGACACCAAGCTTGGGAGTTTCTTTTACAATTGCTAGACAGAAAGTTATACCAATTACCCAGACAAGCTGGACATCTCATCATTCGGTCCAAAGTATCTTCTAATCAAAGAGAATTCTTATTTTTCTTATTACAAGAGAAAATAAACCAGACTAGAAGGTGGGATAGAAGAAAAATTTGTCTTTTGACAAAGTACCATATAATTCAAACAAAAATCTATTCAGTGTAAATGACAGTGAGCTGCCCAGTGGCATGCCTGTCCGTGCTCCACTGTGCCATCTCCGTCATGTGTGAAGCAGCCCATGCTTGGGGATTTGTCCTGTTTTTTAATGTAGAACTGAACAAACTATAGCATTTTGTCCTGTTTCTCTTGTGACTATGGTCACATGAGTTTTTGCTGGATAAGTGAGAACCTGTGACCACATAATAAGGTTTGAACCATAATCTAGGTAACGTTTGTACCTTGATCTAAACCAACCATACCCTGTACTCTCCACTACTACTGCATAAGCACATAACATTAATGGTAACCAATTTGCTTGGAATGATTACTTATCCAAGGCAAATTCATGATCAATTAGTTCAAGTATCCCAAACCAAACATACTCAAAGGTCAACAAATTCAGTGACCAACAAAGCATCAAAAGGGCTAGAAAAAGTAACTCTCTACACCTTTTCACGAGAGAACTACTGTACAAATGAAAATCACACAGGAATCTCTACCTACTCCCCAAACCCTGCCAAGACTGAAGTGATAGACACCCAATTGGAAAATACTCCATCACTATAAGACAATGATAATGAAAAAAACAAATCAGGTAGCAATAAGTTGTCTACTAAAGGCAGTTTTCCTATACCCACCTTTGGAAAGAAAATCCTGCCTATTTCAAATGTGACTATTTTCTAAGTCCCATAGAAAGATATGAAAATAATGACCAACAAATTAAATATGACAACTACTAGCTGTGGGGATGTTTCTTAGGCTGTCTCTAGCTTTACAGATGGTAACTAGCAATTACATGGGACTCACCAAGCCATATATCTGGCTGGATAACAGAACTCAAGTTCTCAGCTTATCGGTTCTGTTGAAGTTACTGAAATAAAAGAGGTTGTTGAGAAACAGTCATTGAAGATTTGAATGGCTTTCAGAAAGTTCTGAATTAGCTCTTCCTAATCATCTGTGTTTTGTAGCTTTTCACTCTATTTCCACAAGAAGAAGAACATGTGTCACACTTTTGAATGCATTACTAACGAGTAATCCACTAAGGAAATCAAGAGCTCTTACTCTGCACCATGTGAGCTGCAAAGCACTGTAACTGGCAATCCCTGGCAATCAGTTTGTTTAAAATGTTAAGATCTTGGCTTTAAATAAAAATATCACGCTTTACTTTCCTTCCTGCTTAATATTTTAATCCCAAGGATCAAAATGATCTAACCAACAGCATTGTAAGTGGAGTGTAAAAGCGAATTTGTCCACCAATACGTGGTTCAATAGCAGCTGCTATTCATTAGAAAACCACATTTTCTACCCTTCCCAAAAGGTTTATAGCTGTATTGCTAGCTCTGTAGTGCCAAGTTACTCATAAGTTATAGTCAAGTCCATAATATGATGATTTAGGACCCCTTTTCTGTCTTGTCTTCCAAGTAGTAACTCAGGACAGTAAAAGAGGAGAGGGTAAAACTATATTCAACCCATGTGCTAGCTACTTATATCCATTCAAAAATACTTAAAAACTGCCACTTGGATAGAAAAACATCACTTTGTGACACAACCATCTGAAAGATTTTCCCAGTACATTGGGAACAATACTAATTTCAACCATACCTCTTAGCTCCACCAGCATCAGGTGAGACAATAGTGCAGTTCCTCCACTCAGAGATATTCTCCCTTATCCACTTTAGGACAGCCGGCTCTGCATACAAATTGTCTACTGGGATATCAAAAAAGCCCTGTAGAAAGAAGCTGGATCAGTTTTGCTTCACTTTACTTCTCTTCCATTTATAAGTGGCAAACACAAAGTAGTAACTCGCTCAGGGAATGTCTTACTGCAACATTCAAACCGATGGGAAGGCAGGTCCAGTGTGGTAGATTATAAAAGCCTCCCTGAATCTGGGCTATGTGAGAGATCCCAGCCAAGATCAACAAAGTCAGCCCTTAGTCAACCCACAACTGAACATAGGAACGTAAGTGAGCCTTTGTAAAGAATGGCTAAGTCCAGAAAAAACCATTAAGAACTGCCAAGTCAACATGCAGACTCAGTGAATTAGTAAATACTGCTTTATGCCACTAAATGTTGGACTGATTCGTTAAGGAGTAAAAGCTAATGGATAAACCAGTTAGAGATGCTATGGTATATAAACTTAATGGAAGCTACTTATAATAAATGGTCACAATGAATAATTAGAAATCAGGAGAGCTGTGTTCTAATTCCAGGTGATACAAATTAGTTGTATTTCTCAATTAAGTCATTCCTTTTCATAAAAGGAATACAGTCCCTATCCAATGTACCTCATTGAATTCCCATAAGCTTGAAATGATGATTTGAAAAATATCTTTGAAAAAATATAAAATAAAGGTGGTATTCCACCCCCCTTACTTTGGGTTTATGCTGGAAAGCAGGCTCCAATATCTGTGGCTCTAAATTTAAGACCATGAGGCCAGGCACAGTGGCTCATGCCTGTAATCACAGCACTTTGGGAGGCTGTGGTGGGCAGATCACTTGAGGTCAGGAGTTCGAGACCAGCCTGGCCAACATGGTGAAACCCCATCTCTACTAAAAGTACAAAAAAGTTAGCTGGGCCTGGTGTCGGGTGCCTGTAATCCCAGCTACCTGGGAGGCTGAGGCAGGAGAACCACTTGAACCGAGGAGGCAGAGGTTGCAGTGAGCCAAGATGATGCCACTGCACTCCATGAATATTAAAGGGGAATAAGAATGATAATAATTAACAATAACAGCTCCTATCTATGAGTACCTGTCATGGGCCAGGCATTATAATATGAATTTAATGTTTTATACTCACAATAATGAAAAAGTATATGTTCAGAGAAATTAAGTAACTTTCCCAAGCTTACAAAGCTAGTAAATACCAGAGCCTTTATTCAAAGTAGTTCTGATCCCAAAGCCTATGCTCTTGCCATAAAACTAGACTGCCTCCCTATCTAACCACCTGAAATGACTAAGATCATGAAGTATGCTTAAGGTGAACACATTTAAAATGTTGTTAACATCTAGTTTATTTCAGATGTACTTGGGCACAATTTTTGGCTTCTCTGTGGTCTTCACCATCATCAGTCTTTTCCTCCCACCTTTCAAACACCAATATTTAGCTTCCACTGATACCTGAATTTGAGAAGCATGTAGGTCCATGGTGATAATATGATCTGCACCTGCTACAGATAGCATATTTGCAACAAGCTTAGCTGAGATTGGTGCCCGGCTCTAAATGGAGGGGAGGAAAGAAAAGAAAAACCAAAAAGCCAATTTGAAAAACAATTCATTTGCTCGAGAAAGTATTTATTGTGTACCTACTATGTTAAAGGCACTATGGTACCCAGAAATTCATAGAAGGAGACATGGCCATTGACTTTAAGTGGATCATAATTCAGAACAAATATTAAGTGGAACATCACTTTTCCAAATCAGGATACACTTATCAATAAAGAAAATACCTTCCTAACTTTTATTTTCTTAATTTAATATACACATTTTCATCCTATTCAAGTGTTTCCAATGCTCAATTATTCAAACTAAGCAGACTTTAAAAAATAATTTTATTAAAATCTCTTTCAACACATACATATGTAAACCTTTAACACCTAACATGTCAGGGTTTGAAGATACATCACAGAATAGATATTATAGTTTCCTTTGTAAATTACATCACTACTTACTCATCTGGTGGTCAACTTTCCAACAACTATGAACTCCTCAAATAAAACATACTTGCCGCACTGTAAAATAGCAAAGTCCATGCCCTTTACTTTTTTTTTTTTTTTTGTAGAGACAGTTGTGCTCTATCGCCCAGGCTGGAGTGCAATGGCATCATCTCAGCTCACTGCAACCTCCGCCTCCCGGGTTCAAACAATTCTCCTGCCTCTGCCTCCCAAGTAGCTGGGACTACAGGCGCATAGCGCCACGCCCGGCTAATTTCTTTTGTATTTTAGTAGAGACGGGATTTCACAGTGTTGCCCATGCTGGTCTTGAAACTCCTGAGCTCAGGCACTCCTCTTGCCTCGGCCTCCCAAAGTGCTAGGATTACAGGCATGAGCCACTGCGCCCGGCCCATGCCCTTTACTTTATACTCTGTTGGAATAAAAATATCTGACCTTCTTCGAGGCATTGTATGTAAAATTGGGCATTAATTACAATAGACTTGCAAAGTTTTATGTATATGCCTTATCCTCTAATATACCAGATAAAGTAAGATATATATATAGTTTATCTATCTATCTATCTATCTATCTATCTATCTATCTATCTATCTATCTGTCTATCAGATCAAGTATTCATGTAACAGACTTCAAGTTTTATGAAGAGGTCACAACTAGGATCCCAATCTTACACTTTGAAAGGATCTACCATAATTTTAAAGTATACTCCAGTACTCCAGAGGAGTTGGTGCTTAGTCTTACTGATACAATTAAAAATACCAGTGAGCTAACTGAAAGTTATATATGTATCACTGTAATAAAACACAGACTACAAATGTGTTGCTTTATACAAACCAATTATATTTCTATTGTTTTGAAGATAGGGTAATACCTAAGAAAAGGTGATTTTTAAAATTCCCCCTAAATATATATTTGATAATTTTGGAATTTATTTGTGATCTGGGGCAAGTGCTCCTGCTTCCTCTGCTCAAAAAATAAGATTCTGCTCCAGGCCGGGTGCAGTGGCTCAAGCCTGTAATCCCAGCACTTTGGGAGGCCGAGACGGGCGGATCACGAGGTCAGGAGATCGAGACCATCCTGGCTGACACGGTGAAACCCCGTCTCTACTAAAAAATACAAAAAAACTAGCCGGGCGAGGTGGCGGGCGCCTGTAGTCCCAGCTACTCGGGAGGCTGAGGCAGGAGAATGGCGTGAACCCGGGAGGCGGAGCTTGCAGTGAGCCAAGATCACGCCACTGCACTCCAGCCTGGGCGGCAGAGTGAGACTCTGTCTCAAAAAAAAAAAAAAAAAAAAAAAAAAAAAAGATTCTGCTCCTACCTTATCTTTCTTATCCTGCCGGGCATAAGGGAAGCATGGGATGACTGCAGTAACCCGGCTGGCTGAAGCAATCTTGCAGGCATTAATCATGATCAAAAGCTCCATTAAATTGTCATTGATTTCACCACAACCACTCTGAACGATGTAGACATCCTCTCCACGTACACTTTCACCAATTTCCACACTACAATGAGGAAAGAAGGACAACATGAAATAGATTTTAAACCACTGTATTGTCAGACCTCCATATCCATAGGGTCCACATCTATGGATTCAACCAAGTGTGGATTCAAAATATTTGGAAAAAAAATTGCACCTGTATTGAACATGTACAGATTTTTTGTCACTATTTTCTAAATACAGTATAACAACTATTTACATAGTATTTATATTGTATTAAGTATTTTAAGTAATCTAGAGATGATTTAAAGTATATGGCGGGGCTGGGCACAGTGGCTCATGCCTATAATCCCAGCACTTTGGGAGGCCAAGGTAGGTGGATCACTTGAAGTCAGGAGTTCGAGACCAGCCTGGCCAACATGGCAAAACCATGTATCTCTACTAAAAAAAACAAAAATTAGCCGGGCATGGTGGCAGGTGCCTGTAGTCCCAGCTACTCGGGAGGCTGAGGAATGAGAATTGCTGGAACTCAGGAGGCAGAGGTTGCAGTGAGCTGAGATCACACCACTGCACTCCAGCTTGGGTGACAGAGTGAGACTCTATGTCTAAAATAAAATAAAATAAAATAAAATAAAATGAAACAAAATAAAATAAAATATATGGGAGGGCCTGGCATCATGGCTCAGCACTTTGGGGAGGGCGGGACAGGGTAAAAGGAGGATCATTTGAGCCCAGGAGTTCGAAACCAGCCTGGGCAATACAGTGAGACCCCATCTCTACAAAAAATAAATAAATAAAAATAAAGTATAAGGGAACATGTGCATAGATTATTTCATACGGCCAGGCGCGATGGCTCATACCTATAATCCCAGCACTTTGGGAGGCTGAGGTGGGTGGATCACCTGAGGTCAGGAGTTCAAGACCAGCCTGGTCAACATGATGAAACCCCATTTCTACTAAAAATACAAAAATCAGTCCGGGTGTGGTGGGTCACACCTGTAATCCCAGCACTTTAGGAGGCCGAGACGGGTGGATCACCTGAGGTCAGGAGTTTAAGACCAGCCTGGCCAACATAGTGAAACCCCGTCTATACTAAAAGCATAAAAATTAGCTGTGCATGGTGGCACGCGCCTATAGTCCCAGCTACCAGGGAGGCTGAGACAGGAGAATCACTTGAACCCGGGAGGCAGAGGTTGTGGTGAGCCGAGATCACGCCACTGCACTCCAGCCTGGGCAATAGAGTGAGACTCCGTCTCAAAAAAAAAAAAAAAAAAAAAAAAAAAAAAAATTAGCTGGGTGTGGTGGCAGGTGCCTGTAGTCCCAGCTACTCAGGAGGCTGAGGCAGGAAAACTGCTTGAACCCAGGAGGCGAAGGTATATATATTACACTATTTCATATCTGCAGATTTGGTCTTGGGACCAATCCCCTGTGGATACTGAGGGAAGACTTTACTATACTTCAATAGAAAATAAGGTCTAAGAAGAACAGCTTCCCTACTAGTATGCTGTGAATAGTTACAGCTACATGTGGATATTGATCACCCAGGCTTCAGGAGATCCTCTGAAGGAGCCTCTATACCAGAAGCAGTTCACTGCCTTAGTTTACTCCAGTGTACTATACAAATGTTATCATTTTCTATGGTAATATTTTCTACTGTTACCATGTGACATACATGAAAAAGATTCATGAAATGGTTGGCACATGTTAGTCTAAAGTACTTACAAATAACTGGACCACAATTTTAGCAGGTGGCCTGTATCTCATTTCATATAGGTACATGTGATGTATATAAAATTTGATGCATCACCTGTTACTGTTACAGAGTCCACAAAAAGCCAAAAAAAAAAAAAAAAAAACAGTAGAAATATCATAAGGAGTGAATCACTACCGTTCTATAATAACACTTTAACAGAAGACAGTACCACCTCTACCGTATTGGCAATTTACCCAGTAAATACTAAATGTTCATATGCTCATCACTGTACTAGGTGCTAGGGAAACAATGGTGAATAAAATGTGGTCCTTGCCGTCATTCTGTGTTAACTGTACTCTGGTTCAATTACTAAGTAACTAACTCTATAGGGATTTACTCTAAGTATGAAGTAGGGCTATATTTTACCACAAAAGTTTCAATACCCATATTTGGGTCTCTACCAAGAAAAACCTATCATCTAGAAAAAAAAAATCACCTCTTCCTGTTCACCAGATTTGAAAAAAAAGAAAATAATTTTAAAAATTTTAAAAATCACTTTAGTGATACCTCAAACAACACTATATTCCCAATTAATCCTCTAGGTGAGGTAGGGGAGTATGTGTGTATATAGACAAGTAGATCAGAATGGCTGACAATACCTACTGAACAAGAGAAAAACTTCAGTTCAAATCAAAAGGCAATAGAGTTATTAAATAAAAGATCTGCCAGGCGCGGTGGCTCACGCCTGTAATCCCAGCACTTTGGGAGGCCGAGAAGGGTGGATCACGAGGTCAGGAGATCGAGACCATTCTGGCTAACACGGTGAAACCCCGTCTCTACTAAAAATACAAAAAATTAGCCAGGCGCGGTGGCGGGCGCCTGTAGTCCCAGCTACTCGGGAGGCTGAGGCAGGAGAATGGAGTGAACCCGGGAGGCGGAGCTTGCAGTGAGCCGAGATCGCACCACTGCACTCCAGCCTGGGAGACAGAGCGAGACTCCATCTCAAAAAAAATAATAATAATAATAAAAAAATAAAAGATCCATACTTCTATCTCACTCTAAGCACTATCTTCTGTGTGGCTTCAGGAACCACCTACTGTCCTATTTCTGTCACGATCACTTTTACCCACCCTTCTCTCCCCAAACAAAACATCAAGGAGAATTCCAAAAGGGACTTATATGAAAACTGGCAGAGGCAATTCTATTGCCAGAAGAAGCTGACGTAGGAGATAATTATTTATTTATTCCTTTCTAACCCAAGATGAAAGGGAGCTGGGAGTGGTGGCACACGCCTGTAATCCCAGCTGCTCAGGAGGCTGAAGCAGGAGGATTGCTTGAGCCCAGGAGTTCAAGTCTAGCCTGGACAACACAGGAAGACCCTCATCTCAAAAGCAAGAAAAGACAAATGGGGTTAGTTTATATTGTAAAGCAAGAAAAATAAAAGCAAGTGAAAAAAAAAAATCAAACTAGAAACCCATTAAAAACAGGGAAGCTGAGATTCCTGGCAGCCAGAACAAAAAAGAAAATGCACTAGTTCAGGATAAACCTTTTTTAAGACTGGACGCAGTAGCTCATGCCTGTAATCCCAGCACTTTGGGAGGCCAAGGCAGGCAGACTGCCTGAGCTCCCAATTTCAAGACCAACCTTGGCAACATGGCAAAACCCTGTCTCTACCAAAACACACAAAAATTAGGCGTGGGGATGTGCATCTGTAGTCCCAGCTACTCGGGGGACTGAGCTACTGAGGCAGGAGAATTGCTTGAACCTGGGAGGTGGAGGTTACAGTATGCGAAGATGAAGCCACTGCACTCCAGCCTGGGTGACAGAGCGGGACTCCGTCTCAAACAAAACAAAAAAAAACAGGCAGTGGTCATTTCAAGGGACTTTTGGGACTTTTTCAGGTCTTTTTTTTTTTTGAGACAGAGTCTCGCTCTGTTGCCAGGTTGGAGTGCAGTGGCACGATCTTGGCTCACTGCAACCTCCACCTCCTGGGTTCAAGTGATTCTCCTGCCTCAGCCTCCTGAGTAGCTGGGACTACAGGCGCACGCCACCGCACCCAGCTAATTTTTTGTATTTTCAGTAGAGACGGGGTTTCACCATGTTGGCCAGGATGGTCTCGATCTCTTGACCTCGTGATCTGCCTGCCTTGGCCTCCCAAAGTGCTGGGATTACAGGTGTAAACCACCGTGCCTGGCCCAGATCTTTCTTTACTACTAGCTCTGCCCTTTGAGAGATGTCAAGCTGAAAGAATCACTTTTATGTTTTATGTTGAACAACTCTGTGGTTGGGAGGCAGACGCAGGAGGATCACTTGAGCCCAAGAGTTTGAGGCCAGCCTGGGCAACATAAAGAGACCTCCTCTCTACAAAACAACTTAAAAATTAGTCAGGCATGGTGGCAAGTGCCTGTGATCGCAGCTACTGGGGAGACTGAGGTGAGAGGATTGCTTCAGCCCAGGAGTTAGGAGCCATGATAATGCCACTGTATTCCAGCCTGGGTGATAGAGTGAGAACCTGTCTCAAAAAAAAAAAAAAAAAAAAAAAAAAAAAAAAAAAAACACAAAACACCTCAGAAAATTTTAATCCTGCTCGCATTCATTCTCCATATACCAGCTCCTTGACCAAAATATCCATTTCCCTGGAGGAAAATAAAAGTCAGGCAGGCATACTGATTTCCAAACATGTATCAGAAGCTTATGGCTCTTGTTTCAGTCAAGAACACAGAATACCATCTGTGCTTCAGACATTCACTTGCCAGAGTCAGGATGTTTGATTAAAAGTTGGAGAAGAAATGAACAAACGTAGTTTGACAATTGATATTAGACAGTATAAGGGACAAGCTATTCCGCTATGTTTTTAAACCTTTATCATTATCAAGTAAGACCAGAAAACAACATTCTTAGACCACAGCGGCTTATCTCCCTTTACAAATGCCTCAACTATCAGTCAATATAAAAAATACCCACAAAATTGCTATATTGTGCATGATGTTACTCGATATCACTATTTAGAGGTCTCACCCATAAAATTCTTAGGATTTTGTGCCTGGAAATTTCTAAATAACTTTATGAAAATAAAAACCACATAATCCATTGCATATGCCTTTAACCCTCTGGCTGTCAGGAAGCCAAGGGATACAATTTAAAAAAAGTAACACTAGGAGGGGCAGGGTGGCTCATGCCTGTAATTCCAGCACTTTGGGAGGCGGAGACGGGCAGATCACCTGAGGTCAGGAGATCGAGACCATCCTGGTTAACACGACCATCCTGGTTAACACGGTGAAACCCCATCTCTACTTAAAAAAAAAAAAAAAATTTGCCAGGCGTGGTGGCGGGCACCTGTAGTCTCAGCTACTTGGGAGGCTGAGGCAGGAGAATGGCGTGAACCCAAGAGGCAGGGCTTGCAGTGAGCCAAGATCGCGCCACTGCACTCCAGCCTGGGAGACGCTCCAGACTCCGTCTCAAATAAATAAATAAATAAATAAAATAAAAAGTAACACTAAACTTTAGTAATTGTTTTATGCCAAATTGCTGCCACAATTACTGTAGTCCATGGTTCTGTAAGGCTTCTGATACCTACCTTAACAAACAGTTTGTACTTGTGATTATCAAACATACTTCAAATCCTTTCTTGAAAGCAGGTGAGATATTATTTAAAAATTAAATTATCACTGCTAATTAAAACATCAAAGGGCATCTAATATATAGCTTTAGTAGAGATTATTATTTTATTTTATTTATTTATTGATTTTTTTGAGACGGAATCTCACTCTGTCACCCAGGCTGGAGTGCAATGGTGTGATCTCTGCTCACTGCAACCTCTGCCTCCCGGGTTCAAGCGATTCTCCTGCCTCAGTCTCCCAAGTAGCTGGGACTACAGGTGTGTGCCACCACACCCGGCTAAGTTTTGTATTTTTAGTAGAGACAGGGTTTCGCCACATTGGCCAGGCTGGTCTCAAACTCCTGACCTCAGGTGATCCGCCTGCCTCGGCCTACCAAAGTGCTGGAATTGCAGGTGTGAGCCGCCGCACCCAGACAAGGTGATTATTTTTAAAATATACATATTCTAACATCACATAAGGCTTGAATAATATTTTTTTATAAATCACTTATCAAACAAAAAATATAAAATAAATAAAAATCACTTATCAGCTCACCACCCAACACAATCGCTAGTACCATTTTTGTTATTATATCACTTAATAATCAACCAACAGCTCAGCTATTTCTCAAAGCCAAACTTTTTAAAATTAAAAGCTACCTTCCGCATAGAAGGATATTTGTTATAAGGCATGTATCTAATAACTTGAAAAGGTTATTTAACTGTTTAAAAAATGTGGTGCTTTTGAAAAGATCTTACAAAAACAAAACAAAAATAGAGAAGCTTAGAAAGAAAATACATAAATAAAATAAGGTGGTGCAAGTAAACTACGTGATACTGCCTTGTTTTACTGTGTATAATTCTAATTTCACTTATTAAGACCAATCTTTCCCTATAGTAGTACTATAACATACAGACTTTGTTTGACAAAGTCTTAAAGAGTCCATGAATTGCACTCCGATTATACAGCTTGGTTCAAGAAGTCCTCTAAAAATCTTAACCTTATTCTTATGGTTTCTTCTAAGTTATGGCAGTGATTGAGAAGAACACTTGTGCCTAAAACCTGTTTGGTCCTAACATAATCTATTAAGTGGAAAACCCTAGTTCAGCAATTTAGAGAGTTCTCTTGTTCTCTCCCTCTAGTTAATGGAGTGTTCTCCAAATGGCTTTGGGCCAATCATTCTCTCAGCTGTTTTGGTGAGGCCAGAAGACTGGCTATGTCTGTCCCATAAGTGAGAAAACTAGCTTCTCTTTTCCCTTTCCTTTAAGGTCAGGCATAAGTGTATCCAATTGACATGGAATGTCAAGAAACACCCAAAGTGAATCTACAAGGTGGATAGTATTCTTAAGAAAATCTGAAGAATTTAGATTATGGAGATACTGGCAAGTGCAAAATACATGGGATGAACTAACCACAACCAGAAAATACAGCTCTCAGGAAAACCCTAGGCAACCAAAGTTCAAGTCTTCCTCCTCTCAGCTAGTACAGAATAACCAAATAAACCAAAGTTATTTACAAATATTGAAGAAAATAGAGTCAAAATTTTAGAATATCTAAAAGTTTTTTTTAAAGCCAGGTGAGAGATCTTGTCAGCAACAATTTAAAAGAACAATAATACCCAGAGCTGGGCAAGTTACTCTGCATCTTACTGTAGTTCCCTTCTCTGTAAAATAGGGATAGTAAGGGTTATTCCTCATAACAGTTTTAAGGGGATTAAACACAATGTATACTAAATGCTTAGCAGGGAAACTAGCACATGTTAGGCATTCACTATACATTAAATATTATGGCTGGGTGTGGTAGCTCATGCCTATAATCCCAGCACTTTGGGAGGCCGAGGTAGGGGAATCACCTGAGGTCAGGAGTTTGAAACCAGCCTGGCCAACATGGTGAAACCCCGTCTCTACTAAAACTACAAAATATTAGCCGGGTGTGGTGGCGCATGCCTGTAATTCCAGCTATTCAGGAGGCTGAGGCAGAAGAACTGCTTGAACCTGAGTGGCAGAGGTTGCAGTGAGCTGAGATCGCACCACTGCACTCCTGGTCAACAAGAGTGAAACTCATCTCAAAAAATAAATACATAAATATTGTTAATATTGTATTATTGCTGACGAGACACATTGGTTCAACTTTTCTGGGGAGTAATCTGGCAATAGGTATCAAAAGCCTGAAAAATGGTATCTACCCTTTAACCTAATAATTACCTTCCTAGGGATTTATTTTAAGGAAATAATCAGAAATGGTCAAAGATTTATGTTCATGGATTTTCATATAAAAGCATTAGATCAAAAACTAGAAATGTCCAGTAAGAATTTGGTTATATAAGCTGGGTGCGGTGGCTCACGCCTGTAATCCCAGCACTTTGGGAGGCCGAGGCGGGCGGATCACGAGGTCAGGAGTTCAAGACCAGCCTGGCCAATATAGTGAAACCCTGTTTCTACTAAAAATACGAAAAATTAGACGGGCATGGTGGCAGGTGCCTGTAATCCCAGGTACTCGGTGGGGCTGAGGCAGGAGAACTGCTTGAACCTGGGAGGCAGAGGTTGCAGTGACCCCCGAGATCACGCCATTGCACTCCAGCCCGGGTGACAGTGCGAGACTCCGTCTCAAAAAAAAAAAAAAGAATTTGGTTATATAAAACTATGGCATAATCATAAGGTAAGACTATATAGCTATTTAAAATAACATAAACTAGCCCACCTCAGTGGTACGTGCCTCTATTCTCAACTACTTGAGAGGCAGAGGCAGGCAGATCACTTGAGCCTGGGAGTTTGCGCATGCAGTGTGCTATGATTGTGCCTGTGAGTAGCTATTGGACTCCAGCCTGGGCAACATAGTGAGACCTCATCTCTAAAAAATAAATTAAAATATTTAATAATAAAAAAAGAAAATCATATATCCTAAGTATTAAAGGGAGAAACTGTTCAAAATATATTGCTAAGTGAAGAGAGCTATAAATGTATTAAACATTCTTGAAAAAGTGTATCTTACACAAATATCTGGGGAGTCAGAAATGATAATGTGACATTTATGTCAGGTGGTGAAATTAAGAGGCATATCTTCTCCCTTCTGTGTTCTACATTTTCCACATTTTCTGCAATACCATCACCACCCCTTCTTGTCAACATTTATTGTTGTACTTATGTTTTGGACAAGATCCTAAGAACTTTACTCCTAGCTCATTCAATCCTCATAATAACTGTATGGGTAGGTACTACTTTACAGATTACTGGGGCAAAGAAAGGTTAAGGATTCAGATCCAAGTTTTCTGATTTCAGCACTTTTAACACCCACCCCCTCTGTGTGTGTGTGTGTGTGTTTCCTAAATAACCAGACAGCCAAGGATGATCCTTATGTTAGAAGAAAAGCTACTCTGCTCAAGAAAGCATCAACTAAGAGTCACCTGGGGGAGCAGTTATAGGAAGCAGTTACCATTTCTTCAGTGTAGGAAAAACAAAGATGGGGGGAACTCCATAAAAAAAAAATTGTGATTATGTTCAATGAAGATTTCAGAATATCTAGGAACCAAGAAGTTAATGATAAAGCCAAAAACAAGGAAATCTAACCGGTCAGCAATTATCCATGTTGGACTTAATAGAAATCAATCAGTCAAAAACTAAGTTGTCCTCCCCCTCTCCTCTCCCAATATATCTTCAGGTTCTGGGGCGCTGCATTATGCAGAGGGCAGAAGGATTAACACAAGGAGAAAATAAAGCTTTCAAGCCTTCACATTTTTCCTAGACACATAGGAAAAGGATTAAATATCCACAGGGGCCAAAGAAAACCTCTAAATGAAAAACATTATTGTCCCCTAACTATATTGCCAATCACAAAGTCTAGTCCTGTTTTGTATTCTTTATTAAGGCCCATGAGCCATAATGGTTTGGAAAAATCTAAAGACAGCAGTTTGTAAGCCTCTGTTGACTAAGGTATTGCCTGGTTACAGATGGCAATGTTTACACTATCATTTGCATCACAATCAGTAGCACAATAATTCGGGAAGAAGCTGTCCATTATCGATGACATTACTTTATCAGCTGGGTCTAAAAGAGATAAGGGGAGTTACACTTGGAAATCAGTACAAAGAAAGCAAAAAAGTCAGCAAAAGCATTTAGGAAAAAAATATTCGAAATATTCTTATCCGATTATTAGGTGAAAACTTTCCCCTTAACAGATCTGTAAGATTGTGGGCAGAGCCCTGATTTAATCGATAGGGTAACAACAAAATACAAATTATACCTATCAGAAACTAAAGATCCCACACTTAGGTGGAGGGGGCACTGAAATAATCAGGTAACCAAGTTATCTCTAAAACAGTCCCATGGTGCCGGTAGAGGGTGTAAGTCAGGGAAGGAAGCAAGTTTTACTGGCAAGGCAATGGAAAAAATGCAAGATGCAATGCACTGTCCAATCCTGGTCTTCCACTACATTAGCTGTCCTCAATTATCTTTAACATTCAGGTATAAAATTGCTTCCTAAATTCCCTACACAGAGCTTAAGAAGTAGCCAAGTTCAGGATGGTCTCGGTTACTGAAAAATACGCTTTTGCATTATCTGTACCACTAGCTGCACTGGGGAAGGTCAAAGATTCCAGAATTGAGGTTTCCAAGATTTTCTGGATGGCTCAAGCTGAGATGCTGGCTATCAAGGATGCAGAGTCAACGCATCACTTTAACCAATCAAGTATATTTATGGCTCCGATTACTCAGGTGGATGATTCATAAGATGAGAAAAGCCAACGCTTGCTGATCTAAGGGAAGTCGTAATAATTTTGGCGCCTGCAGTACATAATGTCAGTTTCTCTCAACACCAAGCCGAACAGACCAACACCATTTCGAATTAAAAAGCTGCTTCTTGGACTCTAGGAGAAGAAAGACCAGGAGAGCTCAGTACGCAGGTAGGCTCTCTAAATGCAAGCTAGTCCAAGAGCTGAAGCAACCCTGTCCAGCCTGGGTGGCTCAACAGCAAAGCCAAGCCACGTGTCCCTACCGCCCTGCCTAAGCGTCGATCCCCTCTCGTCGCTCTATGCAGCCACTATCTATTGGGTCCCCCAGCCCTTGCCCTCAAATGCAGAAGCTTCGCCTCACGCTCCATCTTTTGACTCCACCCCACGGCATGGTAAGAATGAACGTGACCCTCGCGCGAGAGGTAAAATAACGGAAACAGCCCGTGGGGTACGCTAGTCACAGAGCTGCACCCTCTCCCTCCTCCCCCAGTCTGAGTTCAAGCGGCGACCCCATCCCTCCTGTCCTCCGCCGCCTGTGCAGGTGAGGTCTAGTAGGGGTCCCAACTTGGTCCTTACCAGGTCTCCTGGTTGCTGAATTTCTTCGTCACCACCTTGCCTAGCTCCAGGCCCAGGCGGTCAGCAATTTTCTGAGATAAATCCTGGTGGGAGCTGCCGCTGAAGATTTTGATATTCGGCATCCTGGCCAATTACCCTAAGCACTCCGCTAAGCGATCACGGATGCTGCAGAGACGGGAACCGAAGTCGGCCAGAGACTCAATACTAAATGCTTTGCGTTGCTACTCCGCCATCTTACATTCCCGCCCGGCGCGCGGCTCTAAATTACCCAGAGCGGCGGAGGTGGGGTCAGCAGCGAAGTCCACACCCAGCTGGCAACGATTAGCTAAGAGGGAGCGAAGGGCGGGGTTTGGTCCTCACTGTAGCTCTGCCTCCTTCTGATTCTCTCAGGTATTGGCTGAAGAGCATGAACGGGGACGAGTCTAACCCATAGCCCGGCCCCTTGTAGCTAGGCGGTCGGGCACAGGAGACGTTGGACTAGGGGTGGAGGGATGCTCGTGACGTCTGGTGCCAGATCGTTCCCGCTAGCGGGAAATCAATCATGCCTGCTTCTTTATTTCCCCTCCCTCAGCTCAGGAAAGTAAGTCTGGCTCTGGTTTAGAGTTTCCTTTAAGAAAATCTGTTTATCAGGATGACAGCCACGAGTTTGCATGTTTCTGAACACATTTTTTATCTCTTTATAAGGATAGGGCTGAATTAAAACGTTTTTACATCACAGACGTGCATGCAAAGAGTTTGCTTGCCCATTGTAATTGCAGTGTCGCCTTTGCCTGCAAGACAGTTTCCAAGGGGGAAGTGACTGAAGGCATGCCACCTGAATCATCCAAGAGACACTGCAAGAGAAAGTTGTTTTGTTTCTAGTGCTGGAACGAAGTATGTTGAGACAAGTGAAGGAGGATGGATTTTCCAAACTATCTGGACAATAAAGATCTAACTTTTATAGCCCTTGGAAAGGAAATACAGTGTTCTATGGGACTTCAGATAAAGAGCCCTGAAGGGACTGAAAAAAACCTGGGTTTTAGTCCTGTCTGCCTCATGTAAGCCTCAATGTCATCATCTACATGTTGCTAATGTGGACTTTTACACCATGTTTTATTATTTTTATAGTGATACTTGTTAATTGGACCTAAGTGAGCCTTTATTCTTGCACCACGTTTCCATTAAGCATATTTCAAGCATGGGTTAGGAGAAGACAAAAATCATACAATTCTGGAATCAAAAGTGACCATTGTGCTCAAAACTACCAAATGTAAAAATAGAAGGGACCTCAGAGATCATATAGTCATTTTACATATGATAAAACTGAGATGGAGGTGGGAGAGGGATTTATCTAAGTGGCAAAGGCAGAAAATACTCAAAGCAGCATCCTATCTTTGTCTTACCGCTATTTTCAGCAGTGTCCATGGAGGACTTCTCCTGACCTTTTGTTGCACGTTTACAAGCTCAGAAATTTAATGTAAGCCCATGTATGTAGGAATACTCAGAGAACGAAGTAAACTGCAAGGTAGAATATTAGTAGTCTTCCATCATAGGCCATTCATCAAATATTTACTGAGTGTTCTATTGCATACAAGGCAGTGTGCTAGGCATTGAGGGGACTACAAAGTATTTGCCCCAAGGGATTCGTTCATTCAATAAACATTTAGTGAACATTCTTTATGTGCTAGGCCCTGTTTATTAGCACAAGAATACAGTAGTAAACAATTAAAAATACCCTGCTCTCATGGAGTTTACGTTCTCAAGCAATACACATGTAAATAAGCAAAATACGTAGTATGTCAAATGGCAGTAAGTGCTGTGGAAAAAAAATCAGGCAAGGAAGGTGCGATAATGTGCCAGAGTGTAGAGGAGAGGAGTACAATTTTAAGTAGGGTGGTCAGAGAAGACCTGTCTGGGAAGGTAACATTCAGGCAAAGACCTGAAGGAGGAAAAAAAAAAACAAAGAATGAGCCATGCTGATATCTCGATAAGCAAAGAGAACACCAAGGGCAAATACCCTAAGGCAGATGTATCTCGCTTGTTTGAGGAATACCAATGCGGGACCAGTGTTGTGTGGTGGAGGTGGAATGTGTCTATAAAAGGAGGAAGGTGAGGTCAGTGAGATAAGAGTGACTGGAGGCCAGCACGGCATGGTGGCTCATGCCTGTAATCCCAGCACTTGGGGGCGCCGAGGCGGGCGGATCACTTGAGCTCAGGAGTTCAAGACCGGCCTGGGCAACGTGGCGAAACCTCGTCTCTACAAAAAATACAAAAATTAGCCAGGCGTGGTCATGGGCACCTGTAGTCCCACTGAGGCAAGAGAATCACTTGAATTTGGGAGGCGGAGGTTGCTGCAGTGAGTGGAGATCACACCACTGCACTCCAGCCTGGGCGACAAAGTGAGATTCTGTCTAAACAAAACAAAACAGTGACTGGGGGACTCAGGTGGGCACGATGGCTCATGCCTGTAAAACTCAGTACTTTGGGAGGCCGAGGCAGGCAGATCGCTTGAGCTAAGGATTTGCAGACCAGTCTGGGCAACATGGCAAAACCTTGTCTTTACAAAAAATACAAAAATTAGCCGGGCATGGTGGCAAGCACCTGTAGTCCCAGCTTCTGGGGAGTATGAGGTGAGAGGATCACTTGAGCCTGGGAGGCAGAGATTGCAGTAAGCCGAGATTGCGCCACTGCCTTCCAGCCTAGGCAACGGAGAGAGACCCTGTCTCAAAAAAAAAAAAAAAGTGATTGTGGGGAGAGTGCTGATCATGCAGAACCTTATAGGTTATTTTAGGGGTTTTTGCTTTTACTGAATAAGAATTTTTAGCAAAGAGTGACATGATCTAACTTCCCTTTTAAAAAGATCACCCCAGCTACTGAGAACAGAGTGTAGGAGGCAAGATAGGAAGCAGGAAGACCGATTAGGAGTTAACTTCCAAAGAAAGTTGGTAAGACATTTATACAAACAATTACAAAGCACAGACAGTGTAATACACTACCATAGAGAAGCCTGTGCTTGGATAACGTGGAGGCTGCTGTAACAAGGAGACTCTAAAATATAGCGGCTTTAGTAAGACAAATTATTTCTCTCTTGCATAACAGGTTGGCTGGTCTAAGCCAGTGGGATGATTCTGCTCCATGCTAGGTCATGGACACATCCACATTCTAGCTCAGAGAAGAGGTCTAGGCAAGGGATTTCCTTTTAAGCAAGTGAGATGAAATTTGTCCATCCCACTTTGTCACATCCCTTTGGCAAGAGCTCAGTCACAATTCGCACCTAACTGCAAGAAAGACTAGGAAATGTTTTGTTAGGTGGCCCCGTTCCCAGAAAGAAGAGAAAGTGAATTTTGGGTATGCAACTAGAAGTCTCCTATAAGTCCCAAATAAAATGCTGTGCAGGTCCAGAGGTAGAAGATATCACCTCTGCATGGAGTATCCTGGGAAATATTTTTGGAGGTAGAGCACACGAACTAGGCTTTGATTGATGAGTAGGGTTTTGACAGGCAATGATTGGGAGGAGGTAGCTCTTCCAGGCAGGAAGAAAAGATGAGGAAGCAGAGAGAGGTTTTGAAGAAGAGAAAATAGTTTAGTTTTGCTGGAATATCAAGTACCATATTGGGACTTCATTCAGCAAGCAATAGGAAGCCATTGACTGTTCTGGAGTAAGAGCATGACACAATCATAACTGTGCTTTAGGTAAACTTTTCTGTGTAGGGTGAAGAATAGGGAAGAGATTGGAGGCAGGCAAACCAGATTGGGAGAGCAAGTTAGTAATGTCATTAACTATGCCAGTAGCTGTAGGGTTTAAGAAGAGGAATGGTAAAGACATTGTGAATCTCAACCTTTTAGAGATTATGGACCGCTTTGAGAATTTTATGACCACTATAGATCCTCTCTCCAGACACAAGTATTCCTCACTTTATTGCACTTTACTTTATTGTGCTTTGCAGATACTGCATTTTTTACAACTTGAAGGTTTATGGCAACCCTCTATTGAGCAAGTCTATTGATGCCATTTTTCCAAGAGCATGTGCTCATTTTGTGATTCTTTGTCACATTTTGGTAATTTTTGCAATATTTCAAGCTTTATTATTATTATTATTTTATATCTGTTATGGTGATCTATGATCAGTGGTCTTTGATGCTACTATTGTGATCGTTTTGGGATGCCATGAACCATGCCTATGTAAGACAGGGAACTTAATTGATAAATGTTGTGTGTGTTCTATGTTCTGACTGTTCCGCTGACCAGCCATTCCTCCATTTCCCTTTCTCTCCTCATGCCTTCTTATTCTCCGAGGGACAACACTATTGAAAGTAGGCTAATTAATAACCCTGCTGTGCCCTCTAAGTGTTCAAGTAAAAGGAAGTGTTGCACGTCTCTCACTTTAAATCAAAAGCTAAAAATGATTAAGCTGAGTGAGGAAGACATGTCAAAAGCTGAGACAGGCTGAAAGCTAGGTCTCTTGTGCTAGTTAACCAAGTTGTGAATGCAAAGGAAAAGTTCTTGAAGGAAATGAATAGTGCTACTCCAGTGAACACATGAATGATAAGAAAGCAAAACAGCTCTACTGACAATATGGAGAAAGTTTGAGTGGTCTGAATAGATCAACCCAGCCACAAAATTCTCTTAAGGCAAAGCCTAACCCAGAGCAAGGCCCTAACTCCCTTCATTTCTGCGAAGGCTGGGAGACATGAAGAAGCTGCAGAAGAAAAGTATGAAGTTCGCAGAGGTTGGTTTATGAGGTTTAAGGAAAGAAGCCATCTCTGTAACATAAACGTGCAAGGTGAAGCAGCAAGTGCTGATGTAGGAGCTGCAGCAAGTTACCCAGAACATCTAGCTAAGATTATTGATAAAGATGGCTATACTAAACAACAGATTTTCAGTGTAGATGGTAAAAGCCTTCTATTCAAAGAAAATGCCATCTAAGACTTTCACAACTAGAGAGGTCAATACCTGGCTTCAAAGCTCCAAAGGACAGATTGACTCTCTTGTTAGAAGCTAATGCAGCCATTGACTGCATCGGTCAATGCTCATGTATCATTCTGAAAATTCTAAGGCCCTAAATAATTAGGCTACATTCTACTCTGCCTGTGGTCTATAAATGGAACAACAAAACCTGGATGATAGTGCATCTGTTTATAGCATGGTTTACTGAATATTTTAAGCCTGTTGTTGAGACCTACAGCTAAAAAAAGAGAGATTCCTTTCAAAATATACTGTTCATTGTCAATGCACCTGGTCAGCCAAGAGCTCTGATGGAGATATACAAGGAGATTAAAACTATTTTCATGCTTGCCAACACAACAACCATTCTGAAGCTTATGGATCAAGGAGTCATTTTGACTTTCAAATCTTATTTTTTAAGAAATATGTTTTGTAAGGCTGCCATAGATAGTGATTCCTCTGATGAATCTGAGCTAAGTAAATTGCAAATCTTCTGGAAAGGATTCACCATTTTATTTCATTTTATTTTTTGTGATTGAAAACAACAACTATTGTATTTATTCACAATTCTGCAGTCAGGAATTTGGGCAGGGCTCAGCTGGAATGTTCTTATGCTTCATATGGTGTCAGTTGGGATATCTTATAAGGTTGCAGTCAGGGTCAGCTTCACAGGCATGCAACCTATGTAGTTGCGGAGAGCCCCACACTCAGAGGGACCTTGCAGTTAGTTTAATGCTCTGCTGTTGCCATCTTAAAATTCTAAATAACTTTTGAACAATGGATCTTGCATTTCTGTTTTGCACTGGGCTCCACAAATTATGTAGCTGGTGTTGGTTATAATCAGATGGTGACTGGGGCTGGACTATCCAGGATAGCTTCATTCACAAATCTAGGGTCTTAGTAGTGTTGACTGGGAGGCTGGGACCTCTTTGTCTCTCTCTCTACATGACTAGCTTGGGCTTCCCCACATGGCAACTGGATCAAAATATTCATAAGCCTTCCATGTTATCAGTTTTTTTCTTGTTGTCACCTCCTCCTTTTTCCAGGGTACATGCTGCTGCTGGATTAACCCCATAGAAAGTTTCAGTTCATAGAGGGACACCAGATTCACCACTTTAGATACCATTAACATTCATGATTCATGGGAGGAGGCCAAAATATTAACAGGAGTTTGGAGGAAGTTGATTCCAGCTCTCCCAGATGGCTTTAAGGAGTTCAAGACTTTAGTGGAGGAAGTAACTGCAGATGTGGTGGAAATAGCAAGAGAACTAGAATTAGAAGTGGAAACTGAAGATGTGACTAAATTGCTGCAATCCCATGATAAAATTTGAATGGATGAGCAGTCATCTCTCTCTTTTTTTTTCCTTTGCTTACGGATGAGCCAACAAAGTGGTTTCTTGAAATGGAATCTATTTCTGGTGAAGATGCTGTGGGCATTGTTGAAATGACAACAAAAGCTTTAGAACATTACATAAACAGTGGCAGGGTTTGAGAGGATTGCATCCAACTTTGAAAGAAGTTCTGCTGTGGCTAAAATGTTATCAAACAGCATTTTATGCTACAGATAAATCTTCTGTGAAAGGAAGTCAATCAGTGTGGCAAATTTCATTGTTGTCTTTTTAAGAAAATTTTTATAGCCAATTCACCCTTTAGCAACAGCCACCCTAATCAGTCAGCAGCCCTCAATGTTGAGGCAAGATCCTCCACCAGCAAAAAAAGATTACTACTTGCTAAAGGCTTAGATGATCATTAGCATTTTTTAGCAATGAAGTTTTTTTGTTTGTTTTTGTTTTTGTTTTTTTTTGAGACAGAGTCTCACTCTGTCACCCAGGCTGGAGTGCAGTGGTATGATCTTGGCTCACTGCAACTTCCGCCTCCTGGGTTCAAGCGATTGTCATGCCTCAGCCACTTGAGTAGCTGGGATTACAGGCGTGCACCACCACTATTGGCTAATTTTTGTATTTTTAGTACAGACAGGGTTTTGCCATGTTGACCAGGCTGGTCTCAAATTCCTGGCCTCAAGTGATCTGCCCACCTCGGCTTCCCCAAATGCCAGGATTACAGGCATGAGCCACCGTGCCCAGCCTACCATAAAGTATTTTTTAATTCAGGTAGTGATATGGTTTGGATATATGTTTCCTCAAAATGACAAGTTAAAATGTAATCCCCAGTTGGAAACGGTTCTGGTGAGAGATGTTTGGGTCATGGAGGTGGATAGTGATTGAGTTCTGTATTCTGAGTTCATGGGAGATCTGGTTGTTTTAGAGTGTGGCACTTTTCCCCTTTGTTCCCTTGCTTCTGCTCTTGCCATGTGACATGCTGGCTCCCTGTCACCTTCTGCCATGATTGGAAGCTTCCTGAGGTCCTCACCAGGAGCAGATGCCAGCACCACATTTCCTATAAAGCCTACAGAGCTGTGAACCAGTTAAACCTCTTTTTCTTTATAAATTACCCAGACTCGGGTATTTCTTTATAGTAACACAAAAAAACAGCCTAATATAGGCATGTACTTGTTATTTTAGACATAATGCTATTGCACACTTAACAGACTACAATGTAGTGTAAACGTAATTTCTATATGCACTGGGAAATAAAAAAAATTCATGTGATTTGCTTTATTGCAATGTTTGATTTACTGTGGTGGTCTGAAACTGAGCCCACAATATTTTCAAGGTATGCCTGTAAATTATCATAGAAGCTTGGACTCATTAGTTTAAAACTAAACACAGGCCAGATGCAGTGGCTCACTCCTGTAATGCCAGCACTTTGGGAGGCCAAGGTGGGCGGATCACAAGGTCAGAAGTTCGAGAACAGCCTGGCCAACACGGTGAAACCCTGTCTCTACAAAAAATACACAAATTAGCCAGGCATGGTGGCAGGCACCTGTAATCCTAGCTATTCGGGAGGCTGAGGCAGGAAAATTGCTGAAATCTGGGAGGCAGATGTTCCAGTGAGCTGAGATTGCACCACTGTACTCCAGCCTGGGTGACAGAACAAGACTTCGTCTGAGTGATGGGGCGGGTGGGGAACTAAACATTCCATTAGGGCAAAAACTAAGTGCTGTGATCTGATTGGCTATCTATGGAATGTAAACGTATGTGGAAAGAATGTTATCTTTGCTCCTTATTTCTCTCTAGAAAGATAAGCACAATCAGGGTATGTGGGCAAGGAATTACTCTTTGAGAGATTATTTATTTACTTATTTTTATTTTTGAGATGGAGTTTGGCTCTTTTCGCCCAGGCTGGAGTGTAGTGGTGCGATCTCAGCTCACTGCAACCTCAGTCCGCCTCCCAGGTTCAAGTGATTCTCCTGCCTCAGTCTCCTGAGTAGCTGAAATTACAGGCACCCATCACCATGCCCAGCTAATTTTTTGTAGTTTTAGTAGAGACGGGGTTTCACCATGTTGATCAGGCTGGTCTTGAACTCCTGACCTCAAGTGATCCACCCGCCTCAGCCTCCCAAAGTGCTGGGATTACAGACGTGAGCCACCTCGCATGGTAAGAGATTTAATTTAAATCTCTTTGAGGAGATTTGAATTAAAATACTTTAGAAAAAAAAATGTCCTCAGCCAGGCGTGGTGGCTCATGCCTGTAATCCCAGCACTTTGGGAGGCTGAGGCAGGTGGATCACCAGAGGTTAGGAGTTCGAGACCAGCCTTGCCAACATGGTGAAACCCCGTCTCTACCAAAAAAAAAAATAAATAAATACAAAATTAGCCGGGTGTGGTGGTGCATGCCTGTAATCCCAGCTACTTGGGAGGCTGAGGCAGTAGAATTGCTTGAACCTGGGAGGTGGAGGTTGTAGTGAGCTGAGACTGCACCACTGCACTCCAGCCTGGGCAACAAGAGCTAAACTCCATCTCAAAAAAAGAAAAAGAAGGCCAGGTGCGGTGGCTCACACCTGTAATCCCAGCACTTTGGGAGGCCAGGCGATCTTCTGACAAGGTCAGGAGATCGACACCATCCTGGCTAACATGGTGAAACCCCGTCTCTACTAAAAATACAAAAAAAAAAAAAAAAAAAAAAAATTAGCCAGGCGTGGTGGTGGGCGCCTGTAGTCCTAGCTACTCGGGAGACTGAGTTATGAGAGTGGCATGAACCTGGGAGGTGGAGCTTGCAGTGAGCCGAGATCATGCCACTGCACTTCAGGCTGGGCCGCAGAGTGAGACTCCGTCTCAAAAAACAAAACAAACAAACAAACAAAAAAACAACAAAAAAAAAAAAGAAAGAAAAAAATCTACTCAAACTTTTAGGGATGGATGAACATGGACAAATTAGACCATCAGAATAGGGACAATGTATGTGTCAGGTAGGCATTAAGTTCATAAGAGATTTTTAAAAACTGGCAGAATTATATGTAAATCATGGCGAGTTCTGTAAATCTGATATACTGTCATTCAAAAGAAATGTGCTGAGTACCTATATACCAGGGCCTCTGGAGGGTGTGCCTACAGAGAATTAACAGTACACTATCCTTTCCCTTGAGTGGAGCAGACAAGACAGATACTTACAGAAATAAGGTTAATAATGGGGGCATGAGAAACATGATCATATTGAAAGAATCTGGGAAGGGTCTTGCAGAAAATGGGTGAGGTAAGACCAAAGATATTAACCTGAGGATACAGAGCAGGGAGAAGAGCTTTAACAAAGGCCATGGGCAGGTGAATATATGTGTGGGGTGAGGCAAGGAAGGGTGTGTTCAGAGCTCAGGCAAGAAAGGCAGCTAGAAGCCTGTGATGGTCAGATTTTTTTTTGTTTTTAAAGACAGGGGCTTGCTATGTTGCCCAGGCTGGTCTCAAACTCCTGGGCTCAAGTGATCCTCCTGCTTCAACCTCCCAAGTAACTGGGACTACAGTCATGTGCTGTTGCACCAGCTGATGGTGAATTTTATGTGTCAACTTGAGTAGACTGTGGTCCCAGTTATTGAATCAAACACTGATTTAGGTGTTGCTGTAAAGGTATTTTATAAATGTGATTAGCATTCATAATGGGTCGACTTTAAGTACAGAGATTTTCCTAGTTAGTCTGGGTGAGCCTGATCCAATCAATTAAAAAGCCTTAAGAGTGGAGCTGAGGTTTCTGTAAGGAAAAAGAAATTCCATGTGTGGACTGCAGCTTCAGCTACTGCCCCGAATTCCAGCCTGCCCCTCCTGATGGCCTGCCACACGGATTTCAGACTAGCCTAGCCAGCCCCCACCATGATGTAAGCCAAATCCTTACAATAAATTTCTTAATATATGTCTTGTACTGGTTCTCCTTCTCTCTCTCTCTCTTTTTTTTTTCTTTTTTGAGATGGATTTTCGCTCGCTCTTGTTGCCCAGGCTGGAATGCAATGGCATGGTCTCACCTCACTGCAACCTCTGCCTCCCAGGTTCAAGCAATTCTCCTGCTTCAGCCTCCCAAGTAGCTGGGATTACAGGCATGTGCCACCACGCCTGGCTAATTTTGTATTTTTAGTAGAGACGGGGCTTCACCTTGTTGGTCAGGCTGGTCTCAAACTCCTGACCTCAGGTGATCCACCCACCTCGGCCTCCCAAAGTGCTGGGATTACAGGTGTGAGCCACTGCGCCCAGCCTGGTTGTCTTTCTCTGGTTGACCCTGACTGATATAAAACCGGACTGTGGAGGGCTTTGAATGCCAGTTTGAGAATACTGAATGCAGTCCAGATGAGGGGAGCTCTGAACTCTGACCTAGAAGGAAAGGGAAGGGAAGAGCATTGATAATTCTAGAAAATGCTGAGGGCTGCCCTCTTCCCCATATTTCATATTTCCAACCAACTCCAAAGCTCAGGGCCTCTGGGAAAATTATGTAAACACCCTTCTCAGTGGAAGGGCTCCCACCCTCTCCCCACCTCGTGGGATGTTTTGGTCTGGCTGGCTATACCTCCCTTTGAGATCCCAGGCATTATAGGAGAGTCTAAATTCATCCACTTGTTCCAATCAGTCATTTCTTCTGCAGGCATTTCTTTTTGTTGCTGTGTATTTTTTTGCTGGGACATGATAATATTTATTTATTTATTTATTTATTTATTTATTTATTTATTTATTTAACAAGGTCTCACTCTGGTGCCCAGGCTAGAGTGCAGGGGCGCCATCTCAGCTCACTGCAACCTGTGCTCAAGCAATCCTCCCACCTCAGCGTCCGAAGTGGCTGGACTACACGTGTGCACCACCACACCCAGGTAAAATTTTTTGTATTTTTTTGTAGAGACGGAGTCTCACCATGTTGCCCAAGGCTGGTCTCAAACTCCTGGCCTCAAGTGATCTGCCCACCTCAGCCTCCCAAAGTGTTAGGATTACAGTTGTGAGCCACCGCACCCGACATTCTGCAGGCATTTCATTCTTTCTTTCTTTCTTTCTTTTTTTTTTTTTGAGACGGAGTCTCGCTCTATCGCCCAGGCTGGAGTGCAGTGGCACGATCTCAGCTCACTGCAAGCTCTGCCTCCCAGGCTCACAGCGTTCTCCTGCCTCAGCCTCCCAAGTAGCTGGGACTATAGGCTCCTGCCACCATGCCCGGCTAATTTTTTTTGTATTTTTAGTAGAGACGGGGTTTCACCATGTTAGCCAGGATGGTCTTGATCTCCTGACCTTGTGATCTGCCCGCCTCAGCCTCTCAAAGTGCTGGGATTACAGGTGTGAGCCACCGTGCCCAGCCTTTTGCAGGCATTTCTTGGGCAGCAACTGTGGACAAAGTACTGTATAGCGCTCAGCTTCCAGATTACAGAAATTAATAAAATATGACCCTTACCTCTAAGAAGCTTTACAAACAGACTTGTCGAGCACTAACTTTAACAGCAGACAGAGAGAAAGAAGCCCCCTCCTCTCCTCCCTGAAGGACCAGATCATCCTTTTCTGAGCCTGCCACTTTGATCCCCAGCACAGTGGGCTTCTTGCAGCCCAGTGGAAGATTTGACTAGCTGGGCTTCCTTTTCATCTTCAAGCAACCTGGCCCACTCCTGGGTATTAGCATTTCTTTCAGGGTATTTTCTCTTTTCTTTCTCCTATGTCGGCTCCAGTTTTTCCCTCTTGAAGCTAGTGTGACCTACTCTCATTGCTCATATTCCCTCCTTGGCCTTGTCAGCCAACCCCCAATTCAATGCCAACTGGTGGCAGGTGGGTGTTTCACTTTTGTAAGCACGCCAGAGAGCTTTCAAAGGCCACCACAAAGTCTATCACAGATGTAGAGACTGCCCATGCTGCAGCCCATCCTGGCCTCACTACCTCTCAGGAGTTGGTCCTTCTATTGGGGCACAGACTCCCAACCTTTTTTTTTTTTTTTTTTTTTGAGACAGAGTCATGCTCTGTCACCCAGGCTGGAGTGCAATGGCGGGATCTCGGCTCATTGCAACCCCCGCCTCCTGGGTTCAAGTGATTCTCCTGCTTCAGCCTCCCGAGTAGGTGAGACCACAGGCACGTGTCACCACACGCGGCTAATTTTTTGTATTTTTAGTAGAGACGGGGTTTCACCATGTTAGCCAGAATGGTCTCGATCTCCTGACAGACTCCCAACCTTACATTCTCTGAGTCTTCAGCAAGAATGCAGGCTGTCTGAGGGCAGAGGCTATATAACTCTTACAGTCTCTAGCATAGATCAGCCTCAGAGAGAATGCATTTTAAACACTTAAGGATTTGAATTGAAAATCTGGATTGACACTGACAGATATCTCAGGAGGTGACTTTATTTATTTATGTATTTATTTGAGACAGAGTCTGGCTCTGTCGCCCAGGCTGGAGTGCAGTGGCACAATCTCGGCTCACTGCAACCTCTGCCTCCCAGGTTCAAGCGATTCTCATGCATCAACCTCCTGAGTAGCTGGGACTACAGGCGCGTGCCACCACACCTGGCTAATTTTTGTATTTTTGTTTTAGTAGAGATGGGGTTTCACCAGGGGTGATGGGGTTGGCCAGGCTGATCTTGAACTCCTGACCTCAAGTGATCAGCCCGCTTTAGCCTCCCAAAGTGCTGGGATTACAGGCATGAGCAACCATGCCCTGCCAGGAGGTGACTATTAATGGCCTCTCCAAAGACTTCAACATAGGAGTCTTCTGAAAGAGCAGAGGACTTATACATGTAAATCGTGGTTTTATTAATATAAGTCGATCTTAAAATGAGTCCTGTTCTGGAAGATTTATCTCATAAAGTGAAGCTGGCTTGTTTTACCTTAGATAGGATTTGGCTGAAACCTTTAGATGTGTCTCACTCTTCTAGGGTCCCCGCGAGTTGGTTTCTTGTGAATATAGATGTTATTGTACAAGGTCAGCATGACGGGGAGCTAGAATCATGTAGGGATTTAAAATATGGGAGGTTTCAGTCGTTCCTGACAGAAGGTGATTAGATAAAAACAGCAGGGCCAAGTGAGCTTTGTAGTTTGTTCTGGTGCTTAAGTTTTATGAACTGGGGAGTTCTCCCAGTTTAATTACTGACTTGGGGAACATTGAGTGATGCTGGAAGTACTTGCCTTTGTTTAAAAATGCTTAAGTGAAAGTATGATGAGAAAAGGTGCTTTTTAAAAGCTAATAGACCCTTTAGTTCAACCCATTCATTTTATATGTAAGAAATTGATAGCCAGAGAGGGGAAGTGAATGCCCAAGGTCACACAGCTAGTTTTTGGAAGAGCTACAAGTCAAATCAAAGTCTTCTGGCTCATGGTGTAGGGCTTTCTTCGCTTGCAACTTTGTTACAGAGCCAAGCTAATATGGGCTCAGGGCAGCAGGAACTGCAAATCAAATAAAAGTCTCTTTCATTGTTCAGCAGGGAAAATCTGTCCAGTTTCTTCTTGGTTCCTTGAGTCTTTTCAGGTCCCTGGAGGCATTGTACATTCCTGCTGTGCCAGGTTAGGAAAGGGGCAGGGATGCTTGTCTTTGCTGCCTTGCTTTACTACCAATTCTGTCCTTGGTGACCAAGGCCATGTAGGCTTTTTTGGCTATAAGTCAAACTAGGACGCAGGAATTGCATTTACTTCCAAGAAACTGCAAATGGCTTGCCCATACTGCAGATTTATTCTCAAATTTATATGAGTGAATCAGGGAGGGGCAGTTGGGATCCTTGGTTTATAAGGGAGCAGGCTGAGGGGTTGAGTGATTAGGGCTCTAGAGAAGGCAGAGAGAACAGATGTTACCTCAGTGGCTTGGGCACTCCCCACTGTTATAATCACATAATTGAGAGAAGGGATTTCTGACGGCCACATTACCTAGGTAACACAGCATGCATATCAATTAAAAAAAATCATGGCCGGGCGTGGTGGCTCATGCCTGTAATCCCATCACTTTGGAAGGCTGAGACGGGCAGATCACCTGAAGTTAGGGGTTCGAGACCAGCCTGGCCAACATGGTGAAATCCCATCTCTACTAAAACTACAAAAGTTAGCTGTGCATGGTGGTGGACTCCTGTAATCCCAGCTACTTGGGAGGCTAAGACAGGAGAGTTGCTTGAACCCAGGAGGCGGAGGTTGCAGTGAGCAGAGATCGTGCCACTGAGAGAAGGAACTGCACTCCAGCCTGGGTGAAAAGAGTGAAACTCCGTCTCAAAAAATTTTTTCTTTTAATACAAAAATTAGCTGGGTGTGGTGGTGCACACCTGTAGTCCCAGCTACTTGGAAGACCGAGGCAGGAGAATCACTTGCACCTGGGAGGCGGAGGTTGCAGTGAGCTGAGATAGTGCCCTTGCACTCCAGCCTGGGCGACAGAGCCAGACTCTGCCTCAAAAAAAATCAGATTCATTGCATTCTGCATTGGATATGAGTATATCTGACATTGTAGGAAGCCTTTATGCCCAGCACAAAGTGCTTTATTCAGTTAATCAGACGGCTGAAGTTCATTATATTGCCCTGGCAGAGAAAATAGGGAGATGCAGTTCAAAAGATACAAAGTAGTAAATATGTAGGCTGTAGTATGTAGGATGAAGTCTAGAGATCTGATGTACAACATGTAACATGTCTATGATACCAGGTTTTGCTTGGGGAGAGGAAGAGAAAAAGGTGGGTTTTTGTTGTTGTTTTGTTTGTTTTTGTTTTTGAGACAGAATCTCACTTTGTCACCCAGGCTGGAGTGCAGTGGCGCCATCTCGGCTCACTGCAACCTCTGCTGCCCAGGTTCAAGCGATTCTCCTGCCTCAGCCTCCTGAGTAGCTGGGATTGCAGGCATGCACCACCACGCCCAGCTAATTTTTGTCTTTTTAGTAGAGACGGGGTTTTGCCATGTTGTCCAGGCTGCTCTCGAACTCCTGACCTCAGATGATCCATTAGCCTTGGCCTCCCAAAGTGCTGGGATTACAGGTGTGAGCTACTGTGCCTGGCATGTTTATTCTCTTTAAAACAAAAACAAAAACAAAACAAAACAAAAAACAAAACAAAAACCCTTTCCTATTAAGCCTAAATGTTGAGGAAAAATTACAAATTCAAGCTTCCTTTAATTACAGCTGCTTTTAGCAAGGAGGATGAAGATGGAGGAAGAGCAGGAGGATGTCAGAGAAACATGTGAGGGGTATTGGCCAAAGGCCAAGATGAGCTTTGTGTTCACCAGACTGTGTCCACTGAGGACAGGGATTCTCCATTGAGGAAGTGAGCTGGCTTCGCAATTTCGAAAAAAAAGGCCCAGAGGAAAAGAGGTCTTGCATGTCTTTTTTGAGGGAAACTGACTGAAAACGGCTTTGCCTGAGAGCAATAGATATTTTGAGAAAACAGTCCCCCAAAGCTCTGTTGGCCAAGTTTCTAGTTCCAGGCCCTTGGTGCAAGCTTAATTAGTTTCTGTGGACCAGCTGCAAATGGGGCAATTCGATTTGCACTTGTTAAGCTTGTACAGCTAAGACTCAGGATTTTTACAGCTGCATTTTCAGCATCACCTCATTAATCCTCACAGCCATAGAGGGAGGCTGAAGACTCAGTCATCTTCACTTTAGAGGAGAGGCCCAAAGATGTAAAATGACGTATAGCCCATCATATGGCAAGTCAGTGGCTGGGCTGAAAAATAGAACTGAGCCCTGATTCTAGGGTGAGCTGCTCAGCCTAGCCCACACAGCTTCCCTACTTTGCTTGCTCATTGCAGATGCAGAAATCTCCGGCTGGTTCCCCTCAGTCTGGGCTTGGGGCTGACCTGCTGCTAAAGTGTGTAATAGGCAACAGTTGGGGGGCAGGGGCAGGGAAGGGGAGGGAGCCTTTGATAATGCTGCCCCATCTCCTCTTGGTGTCCCTTTCTGACACCCTGTCACTCCAGGTCTTTCTCCTTTTTTCTTTTAGATACAGGATCTTGCTCTATCACCTAGGCTGGTGCGCAGTGGCAGTGTGACTTCCTGGGCTCGAAGGATCCTCCCACCTGAGTCTCTTGAGTAGCTAGGACAACAGGCATGTACTACCATGTCTGGCTAATTTTCTTTAAAGAGATGGGGTATTGCTATGTTGCTCAGGTCTCCAACTCCTCAGCTCAAGCGATCCTCCTGTCTTACCTCCCAAAGTGTTGGGAAAACAGGCGTGAGCCACCCTACCTGGCCATTCCAGGTCTCATATCCCTGAACAAGCACTTGACCCCCACCCTGTGCCCAGATCCGTGGAAATAGATGGGTCCCAGCTATCCTCCCCTTGAGGCTTATGCAACAGCTGGCTCATCTGATGGGCCCCAAGTGTGTCAATACTTCCATCCAAGCATGTCTATTAGTTGAAGAGAGTGAACTTGGACGCTAGGTAGATGGCTATGGGAATGTCACCGAAAGTATCAGACACAAGACTCAAGTGTCTTTGAAATGATATGTATCTTTAAAGGGCATTCGTGTTTGCATTCCTCACATGATACTTTTAGATAAAAATATTTAATGTGGGCTGGGTGTGGTGGCTCACGCTGGTAATCCCAGCACTTTGGGAGGCCAAGGTGGGCAGATCACCTGAGGTCGGGAGTCCGAGACCAGCCTGACCAACATGGAGAAAGCCTGTCTCTACTGAAAATACAAAATTAGCTGGGCGTGGTGATGCATGCCTGTAATCCCAGCTACTCAGGAGACTGAGGCAGGAGAATTGCTTGAATCTGGGAAGCAGAGGTTGCAGTGAGCCAAGATTCCACCATCGCACTCCAGCCTGGGCAACAAGAGTGAAACTCTGTCTCAAAATAAATAAATAATAATAATGTGTCGTCAGAATGATATTTTCCTCCAAAATCTTGGAGAAAAATTCAAATGTGTCAGGATTATGGGCCACATTGTGACTGTGGCTTTTTGTATCTGCCAGAAAATTGCCACATACTCTGGGGGGCTCAGACCCCAGGTGGAGGAGCACAGGGAGTCCCATAACAATGGGCAGATGGTAGAGGATGAGGGGACCACCTGGGAGCCACATGCATTTTTTGAAGGCTGCTTTTTGGACATAACGCTCAACCCACAAATTTCCATGCACATATACTCTTTCATCCCTGGCTCCCTCAAAGAGGCATGTGACGCAAGGGCAGAGCAGCGAAGATAGGTTAGGGGACAGGTGGACTTGCACTCATACTCCAGTTACAGGCCACCTGTTACACACAGGCTGCCTGGACCCTGAGCAGCAATTACAGGTCATCTTCTGATGAGTGTGGCTGCATCCATGTCTCTGTTTCCAGGAGAAGTGATTGGCAGGTAAGGTTGAATCCGGGCGTGGTGGCTCATGCCTATAATCCCAGCATTTTGGGAGGCTGAGGCGGGCAGATCACTTGAGCCCAGGAGTTTGAGACCAGCCTGGGCAACATGGCAAAACCCTGTCTCTACAGAAAAAAATAAATAAATAAAAATAAAAATCAGCTGGATGTGGTGGTGGGCACCTGTAGTCCCAGCTACTTGGGAGGCTGAGGTGGGAGGATCACCCGAGCTCAGGAGGTCTAGGCTGCAGTGAGCTGTGATTATGCCACTGCACTGCAGCCTGGGTGACAGAGTGAGAACCTGTTTAACAATAACAACAAAAACCCCACAAAGGTGGGTTCCTCCCTGCACTTCCAGATGCTGCAGAGAATGATCCTGGATCCACAGAAAGGTGGGGTCAGGCTAAGTACTGTAGGGTAGTAGTTGAAAGCATGATGGGCTGGGTTTGAAAACTGATAGGCTTACCACTTACCAGCTGTGTGACCTTGGGCTAGTGACTTGTCTAGGCTTCAATTCCTCTTCTGATAAATGGAAATGATAATAGTACCTCTCTCAAAGGATTATTGTGAAGATTAAATGAGATCATGTGTGTAAAGTACTTAGCAGGGTATCTGGCATATGGCAAGTGTTCATACACAGTTGTTTTCGCCTATTTAAGGGCAAAGTTCAATTTTTCTGTGTTGTGGAAGACTCCCAAAAAGGTACAGATGCATATTCCTTTTAGCCAAAACCTTGAAAATGAGAATGAGGAATCAATACCCAGAGGGAAAGACATCACAGACAGGAGAGCAGGAAAAGCTAAACCTGAGCTCATTCCTAAGTGGTAGGTAACCTACCTCATTCCTAAGTGCAGGTAAACCTGCAGCTGAAAACATCACATGGACACCAGAACATGTTCCTGTTATGCTGGGGTGTGGCATCAACCAATGACTTGGTGCGTGGATGCGTGGGCCTTTGTGGGAGTCACTACAAACGCTCATGTGAAACAAGCAGTTCTGTACCTGCAAGAAGGCAGTCTTCATCATTTCCACTTTACAGTGGCTTCCAGCCGGTAAGGACATTGAACCCAAGAACCCCGCCTGGTGTCCAGGACATTTCTCCAGGGACCAGGACTGAATCCTCAGAGGTCATTTCCTCCGACTAGGTGGAGGACTTCCTCCTCGCTCCAGATGTACACCCATAGTCTGGCTTCCAGGCTGCAGGATGAGGAATGGGATGTGGCTATTACCCTGGAACTGGATGTGGTTATTACCCTCATCCTACTGGCTGTTTGCAGGAATTTGATCCTGAGACATAAATGTATGCCCCCTCCCAATGCTGGCAGTTGAGCCTCCCCTGCCTCTTTGGCAGCAAAAATTCTGGCTGAGGCAGGTTCTTTCAATTCATTGCTGATGAAATTACCTATTATCCACAGTGCCTTCACAACAGCTTGAAAAAAAATGTGATTGTGCCAGCACCCACTGGCATTCTGGGCCCATGCCAATAGTATGAACCCATTTTCCTTTAAGTGGCTGAAGTCAGAAAGGCAGGAGTCAGGCTCTGGGACACTTGGATGGGGTGACTGGACAGCATCAGCTTCAGGTTCAGGTTGAGGCCAAAGATGGCAAGGAAGACGCTGGTGGGAATATGGTCTTTCCCTGCACTCCCAGATACTGCAGAGAATGACCCTGGGTCTGAGGTGACTGTCAGTCACCTCAGGAGAGTTTCAGGAGCTTTTGGAAAGTAGTTGGTGAAACTCAGCTGAGTTGGTGGGGCATGGGATGATGGCCCCAACTCCTCATCTTTTGATAGGAGGATGCCAGACTGTCTAGCCATGTCCAACTACACTGCCCCAAATCAACCACTCCCAGAGGAGACAGAGCCCTTTTCACTCGCACACAAGTCTGGGATGGCTCTCTCATGACAGTCATCTCATTCAACACTCATTCATTCTACAAATATGTGAATACCTACTATGTGCCAGGTACTGTGTGGGTGGGTACCCAGGGTGTAAAACTAAGTAAGAATGTTTTCTGACCTTAAGGAGCTACCAGTGTAGTTAGCGCAGGGCCTTAGGGCTCCCAAGGTTTTGGATTGTCCAGTTGGGTCATTTTGAGTGGCAGTGGGCTTCACTTTATCACGGCATTGACTCGCACTGAATCCCAACCTTAGTGTTGTGGGACAGTATGCCTGGCAGGCAGCACCCGGAAGAGCTCTGCCTCTAGTCCAAGGGCTGCTGCCGGTGGTTCCCTCCCATGTTTAAAGAGGAGCTTTGGCTTGGTGTTGGGGAACATGCAGAGAAGCCCAGCCTGACTGTGCTGCCCCTGGCTCCTCTTCGATGCTTTGCTTCCAAACCTCTTTAGCCATAACCGTTGCAGACATGGAAAAAAGCAGTCTGTAGGCCAAGTGTGGTAGCTCATGCCTGTAATCCCAACAGTTTGGGAGAACGAGGCGGGTGGATCACCTGAGGTCAGGAGTTCGAGACCAGCCTGACCAACATGGTGAAACCCCGTCTTTGAAAAAAAAAATTAGCTGGGTGCAGTGGCAGGCACCTGTAATCCCAGCTACTTGGGAGGCTGAAGCAGGAGAATCACTTGAACCCAGGAGGTGGAAGTTACAGTGAGCTGAGATGACACCATTGGACTCTAGCCTGGGTAACAGAGCGAGACTCTCTCTCTCAAAAAGAAAAAATGTCTATTATCAATCTTTGGAAGTGACTAAGTAGGATCACTATACACGATTGTGTAGCTTGTATACCTAGCCAATGAAGCAAGTGGGGCTGGACAGGGCTGAAATTACCAAGCCATGTGCCCATCACTCAGAGGGTGTCATGATGGGGGCATGGGCAGCAGGAAGAACCTTTTTCTAATTTGGACAAAGATGCCTCATAGGCTAGTGAAGACCTGTAAGTACCGGAAGAAAATTAGGAAACAGGAGAAACAAAATAATTTCTCACGCTTGGGTAACTCTGAAGAGCCCGAAGGGTTAGCTCTGATTAGGGTCCTAATGCTTCCATACTACGGAAACAATCCCTCCTTCCCACCCCACTACATGGCCAGCGGCTGTTGCAAGGGATTCCATAGCCTAAACTGCGAGGCAGTCAGGCTGCACTCTGAGAGCAAGAAGGCACGGTTCAGAGGGAGAGGCGCCATTTCCCAACCCCAGTCTGAGGAGTGGCCTAAAATCCTAATTTCCAGGCCATCTGATACACTAGGCACAGAGCACACTGTGTTTTTCCACATGCCCCCCCCCCCACCACCTACAACCCTTCAGCTCTGAGGTCACAGCCATGGTGGCCAGGTGAGCCAGAAGCCCCATGGTCAAGAGAAAGTGGTAGACAATTTCCAACTCCCATGAGAAACAGGAGGCTTCAAAGAGGAACAAAGGGGATCCCCTGCGTGTTGCGGAGGTGGGAGGAACAGGGTCCTTAGCTGTCATCACCCACCAGTTCCCAGTACATAAGAGCAGGGGTCCAGGAGGAGCACACAAAGGGCCACCACCAACCAACAATTCAAGGACACAAGGACACCCACAAAGAGGCACCGCAAAGACTTATTGGGATAGTAAGATGAATAGATTTAATCATTCTTGTTTGAAAAACAAGACATAAATTAGTATATATATATAATTTATATATTTTATGTAGTATATATACTATATACAGACATTAGAAAATGTTTCCTCTCCATGAGGCTGAGGGAGAGGTGAAGGATGGCAGTGGAATGACACAGGCAGGGGCTGAGTGGCGAAGTTGGGAGAAAAAGAAGACCATGTCAGCACTCCAGCTTGCAGTGGCTGAGGGGAAAAGGATTCCCCGCTGGCTGCATCTCTGGCCCATTCAACAACTTGGTCCTGGGGGAGGAGAAGCAAGGAAGGGAGGGGCTGGATTCTGCAGAAGAAACTCCCCTCCTCCTTGCTGGGAGAACTCACCACTCAGGGAGACTTTATTGTACTAGAGGCTACCAAGGATGGGCAGGGGTTAAGCACAGTGTACATCTTTATAAAACTCACATCAGAATGAAAGATTTCACATGGACCTCTGACACAGTGATGAAACAGAGGCAGACACAGGGCACAAGGGTGTGGGAAATGGGGAGATATGGAGAGGTGAACAAGAAGCAATCTACAGAAGAAACATTGGCTTTCTTTGTTCCCTACAGTGGGACAGTTGGTAGGGACTCCGTGTCTTCACTCCCAGGAAGGTTGCGGGGATGGGGGTGGGGGCGGGGGGAGGGTTGGCAGCGGTGGTGGCGGTGGTGGTGGCAGCGGCGGCGGCGGTGGCAGCGCTGGTGGCGATAGGAGGTGTGTGTCAAGGTGGATGTTAAACAGTGTGAATTCCCTTCCAGATGGCTCCAGAGAGGGAGAAAGAGGTGCACGACTGCACCAGGTAAGGCGCTCAGCTTCTTTTCTTAGAGAGACAAATCCACAGGGTCAATACACAGCCAAAAGCATATACTCAGGATTAACATATCACGCTAGCTTCCAAAAGTTTAAGATATAGTCATCAACACCCCCCCACCCCTACCCCTTTCCCCCCTCCCCCCCCCCCCCCCCCCCGATCCACAGCTTAGTCAAACTCCTAAGGACAGTCTATCTGGTAGAGAGATGTTGAGAGCGGAGCCTCACGCCTGCAGCAACAGCCCCTGTGCTGGGCTGGGCGGGCTCCTAGGCCTGCACTGGGTCTCCCCAGGCAGATGTTTTCACCAGGTACCTTACCCAAAACGAGTGGGGTGATTCCAGATGCTTGCTCCCTAGTGGACTGAGCTGCCCTGCCCATCAGTGAGAGGCAGGGCACTTTGGGGATGGCTGGTGTGGAGCTACTGGACCTGGAGGTGAGGGCTCCCCAGGCTGGCAGCCTGTTGGACGGCTGCAAACAGCCAAGTGTGGCTGTTTTCTGCAGACATCTCACCGAGGCACAGGCCCTCAGGGTGGCACCTGCCAGGTGAGTGTGAGCCCAAGGTGGTTGGGCACATCTGGACTGAGCGCCCTCTCCCCTCGGCACGGCAATGTGGCCTGCTGCTACTGCCATTGCTCCCAGCAGGGGAGCCGATGCCACGAGGAGCTCAAGGCCTGAGGGTCCGCTTGCTTCAGGCTCTGGCTCCCCCAGCGCCCAACATGGATTGAGCAGGAAGTGAGCCTGATGTCACTTCTCAGCCCGAGAGAAGAGATAAAATACAGCCCTGCTGTGAGCAGAGTGACGAGGGGCCTTTTTCCTCACAGTGAGGCCCAGAGGCCAGGGAAGGGGTGAGGACACCCAGGGCGGCAGCTAAGTCTGCAGCCCTTAAGAGAGAGCCTTAATCGAGAGAGTTTCCACTCCCTGGAGACTGATGGGCTCTTGGACCCTGACTGGCCCAGCAGATACACACACACTCACCACAAGATGCAAGGACCACAAAGCTCAAACCTGGGGCCATGGTTGGGGAAGGGGGACAGGTGTGGGCAGATGCCCTACTTAATAAGGGTTTTTAAGGAGTGGGTGAATGTGCTCATAACAGTCGCCGAAGTTGGGGAGCCTGGTGGGTGCTCTGTGGCTGCCCCTGCAGCTGCTGCCACCTGCTGCTGCTGCTGCTGCTGCTGCTGCTGCTGCTGCTGCTGCTGCTGCTGCTGCTGCTGCTGCTGTTGTTGTTGTTGTTGTTGTTGCTGCTGCTGCTGCTGCTGCTGCTGCTGCTGCTGGTTAAGGTTACGGGCTGTGGACTCCTCAGCTGCACGCAGCAGGAAGGTGTAGTTCCTCACCACCTCTTCTACCTTGGCCAGCAGCTCTTGGCGCTGGGCCTCGGAGCGCACAATGAACACCAGCCGCACGAAGGTCTCAATGAGGCTGCTCAGCACCTGGAAGCTGCCCGTGATGGCTGCCAGCATGTGAGTTGGGCTCTTGTCCACATTGGCCACACGGCGACAGGAGGCCCGGAGCTCCTTGAACTTGAGAGCTAGCTCGAGCTTATACTCGGAGATCTGAGAGACATAGGGCTTGGGGGCACGGGCCTCGGGGCTGGCCACACACTGCCGCAGGACTGTCAGCAGCTCGTTGGTGTCCAGCCGGGCAGCCAGGAAGCCATCAGGGAGGCCATAGGCATGAGCCCGCAGGGCATTGATCTTGGCCAGGCTCCCCTCGAAGGTGGACACACGGAGGTCAATCTCCTGAGTGCGGGAGGCCTCAGGGCTGCTGCTGCTGCAGGTAGCAGCATCTAGCACCTGCAGGGTCCTGCTCACCACAGGTACCACCTGCTCGTCCAGCTTCATGCCAGGCAGAATCTTCATGGGGATAGAGTAAGAGAGCTCATCCTTGCCATCACTGGCATCATCTGCCATGTCACACTTGCGGTAGTAGAAGCAGTAGCGGATGGAGCAGCACTTGCTGCTCTCACTGTCCTCGTCTAGCTCGGCAGGCTTCCGGTACACCTCCGCGGGCAGTGAGAACACGGCCATCTGTCTGGGGCCTTTGGTCTCTGGGGCAACCTGGACGTAGGAGGGGTCTCCCAGCGTCGGTGACTCCAGAGACCTGCTTTTGGGACCCAAGGCTATGGGCAGGCTTGCCTCTAACTCCTTGGCCTCCCTGGGCAGCATGCCCAGGGGCGGATGTGGGTAGACATCCGAGGTCAGCGAGGCCCTGTCACCCTGGTCCAGTTCACTGATACTGTAGCGGCGCATCAGTTTCCTGTAGTTGGGAGCTCCCAGACACTCGCCCCCTGAGGCACACGTGGTCAGGCACGAAACACCACTCTCAGGGTCCGATCGGCACTCTCGGGATTCCAGGCTGGTAGAACGAATGCGCCGGACATTGATGGGGCTGCTGAGGCTCACGCCTAGGCCAGCCTCTGGCTGCCTCTGGCTAGGGAGGACCCTGTCCCTTTCCCTCCCCCGGAGGCTGGGCACTGGTGTCTGGGTGGCTTGCGGCCGGCCCCCCCGGCAGATGCGCTTGCAGTCGCAGCTGCGCCTCTGCTCGCGGGACATTCCCGGCCCCTGCTGCACGGGGCTGCTGCGGAGCTGGCAGCTGCAGCGGCCAGGTGCTGGAGGTTGCAGGTACTCGGTGCCTGGCAGCTCCCCCTGGCTTGGTGGCTTTAGAAGTTCCTCAAGGAACTCCAGCTCATACTGCTTTACCTTCTGCAGTTGGGCCTGCCGCTCATCTGTCTCCTTCTTCTGGCGGGTTGGGAAGGTGGCAGAGAATAAATTGCGTAGCCGGAAAGGACCTCGGGATGACTTGGGTTTTGCAGGGCCTTCAGAGGTCGAGTGGGCTCCATTGAGAGTTGTTTCAAGCTTCCTAGAGGGCATGGTGCTCACCTGCCGGCTGGCAGCCTGAGACCTCAGTGGGCTCTGGCCTCGAGGTTGGCAACTGGGGCTCTGGCCTCGAGACTGACTGCTGGGGCTGTGGCCATGGGGCTGGCAGCTGGGGCTGTGGCTTCTTGATTGGCAGCTGGGGCTCTGCAGAGCCATGGAGTAGGTAGCTCGGGGAACCAGGCTGGTCTCTTCGAGCTTGCTTCTTTTGGGTGTGCTCTCCAGCTGCGCCTTCTCTCCTTGGCTGGAGATGGTGCCCTGCTTCTGCAGGGTGGGCTTACCACCCTCTGGCCCACCTTTGCCTGCCATGTCCCCTGTAGCTTGCTTGCCCACTGACTCTCGGCTTGTTCGCAGAAGATAGCTTTTGGGAGGGAAATTTTGAACAGGCAGCCTGTCCTCCTGTTGGGAGAGGTGCAGGCTCTCAGCCCAGCTGCCTGTGGGTGCTCTGGGGCTGGAAGAGACCTCTGCACCCAGCTGATGCTGAGAATTCCGTGAGGTCTCTGGAGCACTGGGGCTAATTTTGAACTTCAGATTCTTATTTGCACTGCTACTCATCATGCTAACCTCTGGCCTCCCCATGCTGGCCTCCAGCCTTCTCTCACCCCTGCTGGGGGGGTTCCCCAAAGCCCCACCAGGAGTGACTAGACTCTTACTGTGAACCACTTGCTGTAGGGCAGCCGAGATGATGGCCGGGGTCACACTGCCCTTTGGGTCCAGGATAAGCTTGGGGCTCAACCTGACCTCCTTGGGCAGGTTGTCCCTCAGCTCAGAGACCTGCTCTTCACTGAGGGATGATGTGGCTGCCCTCAGTGACATTTCTAGGCCTGCCCTAGTGTGGCCAGGCCCTTTGTCCTCAGGAACTGGGGACAGCAGGCTCAGATTCTTCTGTTCACTAAGCTGTGGGGACAGTGCTGGGTGCACTGCCAAGGAGTATGTTCGTTCTCCCTGTACCTGGCCCTCTGACTGGGGCAGCTTCCTCCGAGCGCCAGGGGGGCCAGTACTCTGGCCTGTGGCAATGGGTTGGAGAGATGGGTTGGGATCCGGGCGCCCGAGAGAGTAAGGGGCCGTAAGAACGGCCTGGGCTGCACAGCTCTGGATCCGGAAGGGCAGGTCCTTGCGGGCAAGGAGGCTGTCCTTGTTGAGGTGCTGGGCCAGGAAGTAGGTGGTGTTCTGGTGCTGCTTCATGGCCGACATCATCTCTGACATGTCTGTGAGCTCTGAAGAGTTGGTTTCATGACCCGAGTCCAGCGATGATTCAGGAGTGATTGTGGCCAGCACAATCAGACCTGGAGGAACAGGGATAGGGCTTGTTACGCTTACTGAAATCAAGTTCTTTTCCAGCTCTACACGGTTGTCCCTCAGTATTCATGGGCGATTGGCTCTAGGACTCCTGAAGATTCCAAAACTTGCAGATACTCAAGTCCCTGATATGAAATGGCATAGTATTTGCATGTAACCTGTGTACATCTTTCCATGTATTTTAAAGCCTCTCTAGATTACTTATAATACCTAACACAATGTAAATGCTATGTAAGTAGTTGTTATACTGTGCTGTTTAGGGAATAATGACAAGAAAAATCTGTACATGTTCAGTATAGACATATTTCTTTTTGTCAAATATTTTTGATCTGCGGTTGGTTGAATCAGTGGATGCAGAACCCTCAGATACAGAGGGCTGACTGTATAGGAGGTGCATAGAAGCCAAGGTTAGCCGGCAGTATTTCCAGCTGGAGAAAAACAATCAGGCCTGGTGAGAATGTAGGGCTGAGGGTGGGAAGAGTGGAGGGGAGGGGACAAAGAGGGGCAAGAAGAAGGGGATGAAAGGCTGGAATCCAAAACAGAAACAAAAGAGGTGGAGCGAGGATCTGGGCAGTTTGATGGCAAATTACCATGCAAATCACATGCAAAACAGCATGCTAATCACAACTATTTTTAGATTCAACAGCTAGGAAATTTTTGTTAATTGTCCTAAAGAGGGGCTGGCAAAGAGAGGTCTCTCTCTATCCCTCCTCATCTGGCCAGGCCTGCCTACAGTCATTGCAGCTGAGGCCATTTAGCTGAGCTTGTCCTCTCTCCAGCAGCCACATGGGACTTGAGCCTGGGAGCAGCCAGCACTCTCTCCAGACTCTAAGCAAAGAGAAATGCCAGCCCTGGGGGCCAAATACATGGGGGCTGCCCAATGTCAAGGGTATCCTCACATACGGAAAAGGCAGGCTTTCTCTGACCCCAATACCTTCACCCTCCCTTTCTACACTTTTCCCTGCCTCACATGCTTTCTCGTGGTCCCTATTCCTCCCTATTCCTTTTCTGTTGCTGTGTCATTTACCTCTTCTCTCTCTCTCTCTCTCTTTTTTTTAAAGAGTCTTACTCTGTTGCCCAGGCTGGAGTGCAATGGTGCAATCTCAGCTCACTACAACCTCCACCTCTCAGGTTCAAGCGATTCTCCTGCCTCAGCCTCCTGAGTAGCTGAGACTACAGGTGTGCACCAGCCTACCCAGTTAATTTTTGTATTTTTAGTAGAGACGGGGTTTCACCATGTTGGCCAGGCTGATCTTGAACTCCTGACCTCAAGTGATCTGCCCACCTCGGCCTCCAAAAGTGCTGGGATTACAGACGTGAGCCACCACGCCCGGCTCTCTTCTCTTTTTTTAAGGTGTATGTGTATGGAGGGACATATGTGTGACTATGGGTACATGTGTGACGTGTGTTTGTCTACAAGATGGACATACGTGTGTCTATAACAGGGAACAGCATGCATGTTGTACAGTTCTCCTATGAACTAATACTTAGTAACAATAGCTACCACTTACTGAGGCCTTACTGTGTGCTAGGCAGTGCTTACATGCTTTGCATGAATGATCTCATTCAATCCTTATAACAACCCCATGTGATAGAACTACTTTTATAAAACCCATTTAAGGTTACAGAATGAGGGTCAGAGAGAGTAAGTGCCTTGCCAAAGGTTACACTGACAATGACTGAAGAAACCAGGATATGGGTGCATCTGATTCGGAGCCCATGTTCTTAGGCAGGATAAAGACCTCAGCCATGAGCAGTGATGGCCTTTGGCTCCCCTGGTCCCAGGTCACTAGGTAGTGAGTTGGTCGTTTTGCTTTTCTTTCAATCATGTGCATGCTGGATGTTCTGTTCTTCGCCTGTCTTCTACATCTCTCACAGTTTTTCTCTGATCCTCCATCCTGGCCTGCATCCATAGCTGTCATGACCTCAATCCCTGGGATCTATCTGTAAGGTATTTCCAAAGAGATGCAATGATGAGAGCCAGAACTCTAGCTAGAGCTGAGCAGCCGCTCCCTGCTGCAGCATCATTGCTCCTCTGACACTATCTAAACAACCTTTGGTCCTTCCACTGCCCTGACATACCTCAGTGACTCTGACATCTATTTGGGAAGACACAATGTTACTCACTGGCCCTTCCTGGACAGGAGAAGTGGGAGGAAGGAGGGAGAAGGAATCGGTCATTACCTGCAGTCTGTGGGGGTGGTGGGTGTGGTCCATCCTCGGATGCAGCCAGGGCTTCCAGGGCCTGCAGAGTGGACACCAGGGCATCATCTAGCTCCTGGGCATGATCTCGAACTGTCCGGGTCTGCACACTGTCAATCAATGTCACTGGAATCTCATCGTACAGAAGCCCACGCAGGTGGCGTCCTTGTTCCTGGCTCTGGACAGCCCGGCGCTTGGGGTCATCCTCGTCAGAGCTGTTGTCTCGGAAACCAGGGGGTGGGGCAGCAATGGCTGGCAACAGGGAAGTTGTCTCATCTTCCTCCTCCTCCTCCTCCTCACTCCCAGGTGGTGGGAGGGACATCAAATCTACTATATTGTCACGAGACGAGCCAGGCTTCCCACCTTTGCGAGGGCCCAGCTGCTCCTGGAGCTTGGCTTTGCAAGAGTCACAGTAGAAATTCAGGGCGTCAGCCCCAAGGGACTTGTCCAAGGTGTAGGACCGGGCCCTGCTGGCACAAGGCTCATGGTCTAGGCTAGCTGCATCAAAGTCATCAGGGACTACCTCATAACCTTGGCCGGAACTTTTGGATGTGGGGTCAGACTTGGTTCGGGGCCTGGTCTCCTCAAAGAAGATTAGGTTCTCGTTGACATCTGTCCGACTTTCCTGCTCCTTTCTTTGTTCCCGCATATGGAGGTAGCAGAAGCTGACAAGCTCAGAGTTGGCAGGTGGGGGCGTGCAGCGGCTCGATTTCCTGGGGCTGGTGCCCACGCTGCCCACATAACTACTCTCCTTTTTCCCCAGGTGGCCCCCAGTGACAGGGCGGTGGGCGCTGTGCATGTAATCTAAACCCAGAAAGAGAATCAACAGATGAACCCTGGTGCCGAGGATTGTGACTGAGCTCCCTTGTCGTCTCTGGCCCATGTCTCTGCAGCACGACCGAGTGGCAGGTCCCAAGACAAAGCATTGCCTGGCTGCCAAAGATTAGGGGTAGGGAAGTTGATGAGCTATGTTACTGCTGACCCTGAAAGCAGAGTGAGTTGAGTCTAATAACCTGAGCTGCTAATAGCCCCATCACCTCTGAAATGGGAAAATGCATGGGGTATGGTAGGGGTGGGAGTGAACACCTTGGTTTAGAGCCTGGTATCTGGGCACAGCTGGACTCTTACATGGATACCCTCTGTTTGAAAGTCAGCTGTAGACATATGTCCCACTTGGAACTGTTCCTGCCCCTGCCCCCACCTCTTTTCAGAGCTTTTCCAACCACCAGTGCTCTGTTGTTCTTGTTATCTTGAATCTCTTCTAGCAGAAGGAAATAAATCTGACAAGTTACTAATGCTTTAGTCAGAACCCGTTAAACAGGCTACATATAATGCCCAAGAGTTTGCATTTCAGAGACGCCTGTTGATGGAGGGATCCTAAAAGAATAATGCTCTATATTAGAATTCCAGGGTCTGAATGTGTAAAGTATATGGGAGATATGCTGGGATGTGCATATGTGGGAGGAGGGTAAGGGAAGCATTCTTACAATTCTTCAAATTTTATTCTTTTCTGCATTCATACAGGGCCAGCCCTACCTATTACACATACATGTGGCAAATACTCTCGTCAATCGCTCTTAATGATGGTAGGTGTGTGCATCTGAGAATTATCTATTGCAAATGCTTGATCTGTGAATACCTTCTCTCACTGTTTTTGGAGCTCTTCCCTATTTTATCTGTGAGAATACATTCGGACAGCAGACAGACAGATGACAAACAAGCACTAACTTAGGCTAAGGTCCTAATATATGTGATCCTACTTAATCTTCATAACAACCCAATGAGGTAGTTATTATCATTATCTACATTTTACAGCTAAAGAAACTGACTCGCCTAAGGTTACATAGACCAAGTGGTAGACTGGATTTGAGCCTAGGTCTGAAGGACTTCAAAACCCATGTTTTCAGTCATTGCCCTTATAGCTCATCATGGTGATCAAGATGCTGGAAAACAAGACTTCGAAATGCCACTCAAATTCCAGTTTGACAGAGTCAATATGCCAGTGCTGCCTTTCACTAGAGATTACATGTATGACAAAAGTACAGCACTGGCACCTAACAACAAAACCCCCAAATACAGGAAGAAAAAACTGACAGAATTGAAGGGAAAAATATACAATTCAACAACAGTAGTAGGAGACTTCAATACTCCATTTTCTTTCTTTTCTTTTCTTTCTTTCTTTTTTTGAGATGGAGCCTCACTCTGTTGCCCAGGCTAGAGTGCAGTGGTACGACCTCGGCTTACTGCAACTCCGCCTCCTGGGTTCAAGTGATTCTCCTATCTCAGTCTCCCGAGTAGCCGGGATTACAGGTGCCTGCCACCACGCCTGGCTAATTTTTTGTGTCTTTGGTAGAGACGGGGTTTCACCATGTTGGCCAGGCTGGTCTCGAACTCCTGACCTCAAGTGATCCACCTGCCCTGGCCTCCCAAAATGCAGGGATTACAGGTATGACCCACCGCACCCGGCCAATACTCCACTTTCAATAATGGATGAAACAACTAAGCAGAATATCAACAAGGACAGAGGACCCGAGCAATACTATAAATCAAACTAGATCTAACTGAAATCTACAGAACCATCTATCTAACAACAGCAGAATATGCATTCTTCTTGAGTGCATATGGAACACTGTTGTGAATAAACCATATGTTATGATATAAAATAAGCCTTACTAGATTTAAAAGGAATAAAATAATACAAAATATATTTTCTGAGCACAGCATAATTAAATTAGAAATCAATAACAGAAGGGAGTCTGGGAAATTCACAAGTAGAAATCAAACAAAACCCCCCTTTTTTTTTTGGATACAGGGTCTTGCTCTGTCGCCTAGGCTGGAGTGTAGTGGTTCAATCTTGGCTCACTGCAACCTCCACCTCCCGGGATCAAGTGATCCTCCCGCCTCAGCCTCCCAAGTAGCTGGAATTACAGGCACCTGCCACCATGCCTGACTAATTTTTCTATTTTTGATAGACATGGGGTTTCACCATGTTGGCCAGGCTGGTCTCAAAATCCTGGCCTCAAGTGATCTGCCTGCCTTGGCCTCCCAAAGTGCTGGGATTACAGGCATAAGCAACCACGCCCAGCCAAAACACTCTTAAATAACCAGGCGGTCAAGGAAAAAAAATCAGAAGAGAAATTAGCAAATACTTTGAGATGAATAAAAATGAAAATACAATATACCAAAATTTATGAGATCTAGCTAAAGTAGTTCTTTTTTAAAATTTTTTATTAATTTATTTTTTGAGATGGAGTTTCGCTCCTATTGCCCAGGCTAGAGTGCAATGGCACAATCTTGGCTCACTGCAACCTCCGCCTTCTGGGTTCATGTGATTCTCCTGCCTCAGCCTCCCAAGTAGCTGGGATTATAGGCATGTGCCACCATGTCCAGCTAATTTTGTATTTTTAGTAGAGATGGGGTTTCACCATGTTGGTCAGGCTGGTCTCGAAGTTGTGACCTCAAGTGATCTGCCTGCCTCAGCCTCTCAAAGTGCTGGGATTATAGGTGTGAGCCACCACGCCCGGCCTAAAAAGTTCTTAAAGGGGAAATCTGTAGCTGAAAGTGCCTACGTTAAAAAAGAGGAAAGATTTCATATGAATTACCATAAACTTCCACTTCTACCTTAAGAAACCAGAAAAACAAGAGCAAACTAAATAGAAAGAATGAATAAGACCTACTATTTGATAACACAATAGGGTGACTGCAGTCAAAAATAACCTAATTGTACTTTTAAAAATAACTGAAAGAGCCAGAGTAATCAGACAAGAGAAATAAATAAAGGACATCCAAATCGGTAAAGAGGAAGTCAAATTGTCACTGTTCACGGATGATATGATCATATACCTAGAAAACCCTGAAGACTCATCCAAAAAGCTCCTAGATCTGATAGATGAATTCATTAAAGCTTCAGGATACAAAATCAATGTACACAAATCAGTAGCACTGCTATACACCAACAGTGACCATGCTGAGAATCAAATCAAGAACTTAACCCTTCTTACAATAGCTGCAAAAAAATAAAACACTTAGGAATACACCTAGCCAAGGAGGAGAAAGACCTCTACAAGGAAAACTATAAAACACTGCTGAAAGAAGTCACAGATGACACAAACAAATGAAAACACAGTCTATGCTCATGGGTGGGTGCAATCAATATTGTGAAAATGACCATACTGCTAAAAGCGATCTGCAAATTCAATGCAATTCCCATCGAAATACCATCATCATTCTTCACAGAACTATGAAAAAATCCTAAAATTTACATGGAACCAAAAAAGAGCCCACATAGCCAAAGCAATCCTAAGCAAAAGAACAAATCTGGAGGCATCACGTTACCAGATTTCAAACTATACTACAAGGCATGGTACTGGTAAAAATAGGTACATAGGCCAATGGAACAGAATAAAGAACCCAAAAATAAACCCAAATACTTACAACCAACTGATCTTTGACAAAGCAAACAAAAACATAAAGTGGGGAAAGGACACCCCTTTCAACAAATGGTGTTGGGATAATTGGCTAGCCCCATGTAGGAGAATGAAACTGGATCCTCATCTCTCACCTTATACAAAAATCAACTCAAGAGGGATTAAGGACTTAAATCTAAGACTTGAAACCATAAAAATTCTAGAAGATAACATTGGAAAAACCCTTCTAGACATTGGCTTACACAAGGATTTCATGACCAAGAACCAAAAAGCAAATGCAATAAAAATAAAGACAAATAGTTGGGACTTAATTAAACTGAAGAACTTTTGCACAGCAAAAGGTACAGTCAACAGAGTAAACAGACAACTCACAGAGTGGGAGAAAATCTTTGCAAACTATGCATCCAACAAAGGACTAATATCCAGAATCTACAAGAAGCTCAAACAAATCAGCAAGAAAAAAACAAACAATCCCATCAAAAAGTTGGCTAAGGACATAAATAGACAATTCTCAAAAGAAGGTATACAAATGGCCAACGAGCATATGGAAAAATGTGCAACATCATTAATTATCAGGGAAATGCAAATCAAAATTACAGTGCAAAATCACCTTACTCCTACAAGAATGGCCATAATGGCCAGGCGTGGTGGCTCATGCCTGTAATCCCAGCACTTTGGAAGGCCAAGGTGGGCGGATCACAAGGTCAGGAGTTCGAGACCAGCCTGACCAACATGGTGAAACTCCATCTCTACTAAAATACAAAAATTAGCTGGGCATGGTGGTGCATGCCTGTAATCCCAGCTACTCAGGAGGCTGAGCCAGGAGAATGGCTTGAACTCAGGAGGCAGAGGTTGCAGTGAGCCGAGACTGTGCCACTGCACTCCAGCCTGGGCGACAGAGCAAGATTCTGTCAAAAAAAAAAAAAGGCCATAATTAAAAAAAAAATAGGTGTTGGTGTGGATGTGGTGAAAAGGAACACTTTTACACTGCTGGTGGGAATGTAAACTGGTACAACCACTATGGAAAACAGTATGGAGATTCCTTAAAAAACTGAAAGTAGATCTACCGTTTGATCCAAGAAGTCATTATATGAAAAAGACACTTGCACATGCATATTTGTAGCAGCACAATTCACAACTGCAAAAATATGGAACCAGCCCAGATGCCCATCAGTCAACGAGTAGATAAAGAAAAATGTGGTACAGTCGGGCACAGTGGCTCATGTCTGTAATCCTAGCACTTTTGGAGGTGAGATTGCACCACTTCACTCCAGCCTGGGTGACAGAGCGAGATTCCATCTAAAAAAATTAATAAATGAATATAAAATTTTTTTTAAAATGTGGTTATGAGATTGGACACATTCAGGGTCGTATGGCTGTAGACTAAAATGTGGTAAATATATATAATGAACTACTACTCAGCCATAAAAAAGAATGAAATAATGGCATTTGCAGCCACCTGGGTGGAGTTGGAGACCATTATTCTAAGTGAGGTAACTCAGGAAAGGAAAACCAAACATTGTATGTTCTCACTTACAAGTGGGAGCTAAGCTATGAGGATGCAAAGGCATAAAAATGATAGGGTGGACCTTGGGGACTTGGAGGGAAGGGTGGGAGGGGGTGAGGGATAAAATATTACACACTGGGTACAGGGTATACTGCTCAGGTGATGGGTACACCAAAATCTAAGAAATCACCACTGAAGAACTTATCTATGTAACCAAACACCACCTGTTCCCTAAAAAATATTGAAATAAAAATTAAATAAAATAACTAAAAGAGTATAGTTGGATTGTTTGTAACACAAAGAAAGGATAAATGCTTGAGAGGATGGATACCCCATTCCCCATGATGTGATTATTTCACATTGCATGCCTGTCTCAAAACATCTCATGTACCCCATAAATATATACAACT